>NW_028321910.1:3600634-4200740 GCF_036245765.1 Copidosoma floridanum | reverse complement strand
GTACACCCTATGGTCGATTCCAAATAAGTGGCTGTATTATCTTCATAAACGTTAATTTGATGTGCATTTTTTGCTACAGTGTACAAAAGTTGCTGTAATTTTCTAATGGAACAATCATTCTTGAACCAGCAAAGTCCTTGCACTCGCTTCGACTGAAAGTCGTTATTTTGGCGCATATCCATAGGTAAGGTGGAAAAATTGCACGGGGGCCGCACAATCCAATGACTGATCACTGGTCTTATAAGCGACACCACAGTCACTTCTTTTGGTAAAAACTGTCGAGAAGCGTCCAGAAAACCTTTAATCTCAATAACACAATCCTCGTAAAAATCCATTTTTATTTTGCAGCTCAAAAGCGTCGTACTAACTGAGATATAAACGCGTATCCGTTGCGTTTGATGCTGCGTGATGAACTAAGCAGCACTCTGCACCGAAATTAGTTTATATACACGTTAGTGTAGACACTGCGCAAGTGTGTTTTTCATCAGAATAAATCATTGGTTCTTAATATTTTAATCTTAAACTAGTTTTGAGGGAAAGGCTACATAAATAATAACAACAATATAATTCAATACATTTATTTATGACATAAAAAAAAAAAAAATACAGTTTCATTGAGTTTTTTACTATACATCTTCTTCAGAATCAGGAACATCTTCCCATCCCATATGAAAGTAGAATTTTTTTATTCGTTTGACATTGTGGGTGGCACACACAGATCTATACGCACCATTATGGTGGGGACATGCAGTAGCTAATGTTGGGAGTTCAAACTCTGGATAGTCAACCGTATCATTGACTTGAAAATTAAAATTTTCGAGCCACCTTTTCTTCACTTCTCCAATCACAAAAATCTTCTAAGCATCTTTGAGATTCTCCCGAAGAACATTACCAATTTCTGTGTAGTCGATAACACCTGATTGCCAATCTAATTCATAATAGGATAGCTCAAGCCATAAATTTTCACGTTTGTATTTATCATTTAGTTTGCGCCAAGGAAATGGCGGCTTAAAGAGAAATACTTAAGGCTCATTATCTTTATGGAGTGGAAGAATCGCCAACTCTTTAAGCACATAATCGTTGCCAGGCTTCTTAAAGCCCTGCATGTCCACCATGTACTCCATCATGATAAAGACTGACTTCACTGCTAGTATTCTTTTTTTTTTTTTAATTTTATATACGTGCTTGAACAAGTTTCCTCACGTCACCACTAATATGATTGTACTTTACGATGCGATCGTGTAGAATGAGACAGTAAGCAGATACATTTTCTGGGAAATTCTCTCGTGCTTCAAACTCCAAGCGCACGTCCACTGGCGCGCTTTTCAAAGCTTCATTCTGCTTAGAGCAGTCAATTACAATAAGAGGCATGTGTGTGATTAAATCTTTTTTATTCAGCATAGGTTCTGGTTCTTTCCCGTAATAGGTGGCTTGACAATTCTTATACATATCATATATTGTTGAAAACTGATTTTTATTAATATCAAGATGAAGATTTCCATAAGGATAGTACTGTGAGTTTAAGAGAAGCTTCACATTGCTGATATTACAGTGATCAAAGAGACTGGCATTAAAAGCAGAATCATTTTTTCGCTTATTCTGAAAGCCCAAAATAACAAAACGAGGCTTTTCCAACTGATTAAAAGTCTTGACAGTCCACACATGTCTAGAAAATTTTGGCAAAAGAGGATACTCATACGACTCCCAATTGCGGAAACTCATAGAAATAGGTATGTCTTTTGCAATAACATCAAGCAAACGAATTTTTCGTCTGTCTGATGCAGTTATTTAAGGCACAAGCCACTCAATCTGAGTCAATTTAAGCTTATACTTTTCAAAAATTTGATTTTCAGGTACTTGTATAACAGCACTAATATCATCTCTTGATCTTGTAAGAATTAATTCATGTTTTGCATTTTCCACAACTTTGCGATAGTCTTCAGCGAAACCAAATATCATACTTAAAGGTATTGACACTTAAAAATGAGAATGATCATTGATAATAGATTTTTTCTCTTCAATGTCTATCCAACCAGCATTTTCAAGCATTAGACTCTGACTGGGAGAGAAAGATATCCATCCTTTCATTAAAGTTGTCAATCCAACATTCTTACACCTATAAATTTCTATACCATTTAGTTCATATCGTATTTCTTCAAACAGATGGCAAATGGCGTTATTAACTAGTTTTGTTTTCTCAAGAGATTCATCATCTCCAGTTGTTATACGCCCAGAAATACGTAGGGAACTTTGAGATGGTAAAAGACATAAATCTTGATGTTGAATTAAGATGCGAATTTCATCACTGCTATTAAATGCTGATGCAATGTAGGGTCAATGTGCATGAATTTCGTAGTGTGCAACCGACTCATTAAACACGACACCTGACTGAATCTCAAGAATCTCTTCCATCACAACTTTTTCTCGTTTTCAGGCAGCAAAAAAAAGCACAAGTTATTTGCCACCAAGAGCTCTTACTTTTAGGCCTAGGTTTTTTAAGAACTGGACGTTGTGACGTGTTAACGCTTTGAGCGTTCGTCGACGACTGATCCGTCTCATCCATTTTGGTTTATTCTTATAGCTTCGTCCAATTTTGTTGTCTCGTGGATGACTATTCATCCTCACCCTCGTTAATTTTTTTTCATAGCCTTGTCCAACTTCACTATTGTTGTACACTATGCCCATTTCAGTTGAGTTGTTTCAAGTGTAGTCTTGTATTTATAACTTCTCTACGAAAATAATCAAGTTACCTTCCTGATCAACAATGCGTACTTGAAGATAATCTATAATTTTAGCAGCAACGGGTCAATAAATGATTTGCGATGGAACTTCGACAATCTTGTATCCCGGTGGTACAGCAGGGAAAAACTCGTGGATGGTATGAACTTTTTCTCCGTTTATATAGGCTCCACTAGTGATATTACACTCAACTCTCAATGTGTTAACCTTGAGAATAGCAACAGGTAAATCTGAGATGTGAGTACTGGTATCTCTAAGAATTCGTTCAGTAAAGCCTAAAAGACGGCCTATAGAATCTTTTGGCCTGAAGTCAATAGTATGACTACACTTTATCACACTGCGAAGAGTATTATTATTTGGTTTGATGCTAATAGCTATATCGTCGGGTTGTTACACGTTGATCAGAAATGACTCAATATCTTGAATTTCGTAGCTACCAGTTGGAAAAACAACCACTTGATCGCCTACGTAAGATTTATTATTACCTTCGTCCATATTTGGAATTGAATTGAAAGTTAGGAGCTCTACTAGACCAATAACGTAGTTAAGTGCTGGTGACAACTCGATAGGTGGAAAATATTGTGCTTTAAGAATAGACGATGTTCCTGATAAACTTAATGTCAATGATTCTTCCATGACGGTTTGTCAATGACTAATGTTAATTGCGTATTGGGATACATTTATATTGGCTGATAATTAAGTTTTTTACAAAGAAAGCATAAGCAAAGATGGCCGCAGTTGTATGTACCAAAATCTTGGTACCTTTTATAATTATATTTGACACATCTAACACCAAGATATAGCAGTAGATCAATCAGTGGCTGTAGGTCACCAAAACTGTCGAAATACGTCACGTTATTGCCTCGCTTTCTACAGGCAACCCAGTGAGTACCAGGACCATCCTTATCATCGAGATTGACTATTGCTGATTCGGAAAAACGTGGGCTATCGGCTGGCAAAGCATTTCTCATGAAAACTCTACGGGAATGCGGTATTTTCAAAATTTTTGCATACTTGATGAGGTCATAGTCTGTGAGAGCTCGGTAAGGCAGTTTTACGTAGAAATTTTTTTTTTTTTTATCTTTCAAGCCTTTTCCAAGCCTTAAATGTAGACCTAAGCCGTTCTTATATGGTTTTAAAAACAGCCCCTTTCCAAGTAAGAGTGCTTCCATTTCTTTATTATGCCTCTCACTCTCCTCTAGCTGTTTTCGAGCAACTTGAGCATCATAAATAGCCTTAACAACTTCAGTTACACCATTAGTGATAGTGCCTATAGCACTTAGGCCAGCAAACGAAGGAATAAGGTGTGGTAGGAATCCTCCAGTTTTCTGCGGAATAGGCAATACTCGAGGTATTACAATATTTTTCCTACCACCAGCTTTTTTCACAGCATCCTGAGCTCCCTTTAACGTCGAACTTATAGCATTTCAAGCACTACGAATAGGAATCATGGACGTTAAAGCACTTTGAATCAAGCTTTTCAAAGTAGTTTTCTTTGGCTTCATTTTGTTCTTACTCACTTTACTAGAATTCGTATTACGAAACGATCCCATGCGAATTTTTGATTTCAATTTTAATTTCATGGCGTTGGTGATGGTAAAAGCAGCAGCTGTTTTCCCTAAACTAGCGTCTTTGGCTTTGAATCTTTGCCACACCTGTTCAGTGAGAATCTTGTCAGCAGTGTTTCTTGCCACGATGTTCTCTCGATTCTGAGAAAAGGCTGTATCGTGTTGTTTACAAGCTTTATCTAATGCGTTGATGCCTGGATACCTACGAGCTAATCTCTTGGCTAGTTTAGTGCCCGGTCCACAATAGTGATATCCTGGTACGTGCAGCTCTATAGGCAGTTTATTGATAAGTGTGTTTATAATTCCACAGCCTTTGCGATGATGAATGATCATTACTTTCCAAATGCTTAACGATGAATGAGCTCGAAAATATTTGTAGAGCGATATTTATAGTTTCATATTTCAGCATGCA
Organism: Copidosoma floridanum; assembly: GCF_036245765.1. Classification (NCBI taxonomy): domain Eukaryota; kingdom Metazoa; phylum Arthropoda; class Insecta; order Hymenoptera; family Encyrtidae; genus Copidosoma; species Copidosoma floridanum. Next base: position 4,196,021 of record NW_028321910.1, on the reverse strand, counting down.
GTAACCACGAGCTCGGAGGAACAGAATATTTAACTTCCTGTCATAAATTTCAACAAACTGATAAGCAAGATTAGGAAATTCGATGACAGATGAGTTTCAAAATATATAGGCAAACCATTTACAGTATCATGTTTCAGTCTCAGTTGAGTCACCATACAGTAAACATGAGCTTTATAGATCAGAATATAAAACTTCCTGTCGTGAATTTCGACGGAATCGTTAAGCAAGATAAGAAAATCCAACGCCATGGTGATTTGCTACCCGATACGATAAGAGCTGTTCTTTGTGGTCCGTCAAAACGTGGAAAAACAAACAGCTTGCTGGCTTTAATTACTCACCCCAACGGATTGAGATTTGAGAATGTTTATCTATACTCAAAGTCGCTGAATCAGCCAAAGTATAAGTTTCTAGAACAACTGTTGGAGCCCATAGATGGTGTAAAGTATTTTTAATATAGCGATCATGAATGAGTCATATCTCCTGATAAGGCACTACCTAACTCCATAATAATATTTGACGACATTGCCTGTGAAAAACAAGATAATGTGAAAGCCTTTTTTTGCATGGGACGTCACAAAAGCGTTGACTGCTTCTGTCTATGCCAATCCTATGCTCAAGTTCCAAAGCACTTAGTCAGAGATAATTTAAACCTTTTAGTAATATGTCGACAAGATGACATGAATTTGAAGCACATCTATAATGATCATGTTAATACTGATATGACGTACAATGAATTCAAAAAATTATGTGTAAACTGTTGGAGAGTTGGAAAACATGGATTTGTCGTAATAGACAAGGTAAGAGATGTTGATAATGGTAGATATAGGAGAGGATTCGATTCTTTTGCTATAAATATTACTCATGCTTATTAAGTGCGTATTAGTCTCTTGTTAACCATCAAGCGATCAATATGGACACTTTTCGTGAGGAAAAAGACGTTTTTCGGCAAGTTGAAAAAGCTAGAGAAGCTGTTCGACGTAAGCATCGATTGTTAAAGTCAGGAAGAGAAATATTTGAATAACAGATTGGAGAAACTTTCAAGCCTATTACTGATCCACTTCTTAAAATTATCGATGACACAAAGAAAGTCAAAAACGTGCCACTTAGCTCTGAATCTTTACTTAAAAAACGCTTCAAGCCTTTTAAGTCAAAAATTAATAATACCAACGCATCAATGTTCCAATTAGCTAATAGTAACAGTGATGATGAAGAAGATACTTTTTCGTCGAATGATACTATGAAAGACTATGATACCGTTTTTGAAAAAAGTGACGATGATGATTCAGCGCATGACATCGATAAAAATGAACCTATGGATCCATACTTACAAATACTTGATAAAAAAGAGTCAGAACTGGATCGAATTTATGAGATAAGAAAGGAAAAAAACGAACAGCATATACTTGGTGATTCGCCTATATATTTTAAAAATAATCAAATTCAAATAAAGGATGTAAGATATCCAATGACTGATGAATTAATGGAGTCACTTATAAAAAAGCATCCTGATAAAAAGCACATGACACCAGATAATTTAGTTAAATACAAACAAATCTTGGAAACGTCAAGTGCGCATAAAAGAAAATTTGACAAAAATGAGACGATTCGTTTATACAATAGTAATAAATTCAATAATGTTACTACCCCATTATTAAATCTTATTCAAATTAAGAAGAAAGGCGGGTCTATACCTTCATTTAAAATTGCTAGGCTGAACATGCAAATGGACTACGTTTACTGGGACGATCCTAACGAGCTGGTCAATTGGCTAAGATTACTAGTGGCAGAAAAATCAGCCGGTAATCCTAGTCACACTAATAAAATGAATTCAATCATTGAGGAGCTTCGTGAAGCTAATATCATATATTGAGAATCGTTATCAATTCTACTTCAGTGTAAAAATGAGCATCGACGTGTTCGGACGTGGATCAGTTAAGTCGAAAGGTGGTAGTCAAGGTCCTCGAGGAATTGGATATAATCTCACCACAGATGGTCAATTTGACTTGGAAAATAAAAGGTTGTGCAATGTTGCACTAGCTATTCAACCTCACGATGCTGTAAATCTCACTACCTTACAGAAAGAAAAAAGTTTCATTTTGGATGAACAAGAGAAAATAAATCTACTATTGAGCAATTTAAGTGATGTATTCTCAGAAACAATACTAAATTTGCAGCGTGAAATAAATACACTGAAGGAGATTGTAGCACATATATCTAGTATAACTCCAGAAGACAGTTAAGAGAGATTGAAGCAGTAGTGGAAGAGCTTCATAAACCTGCGAGACGCAACTACCTTCGCCGAAAGTTTGATATTCGAGGCTTGGATGAAACATGGCAAGCTGATCTTGTGGAGATGATCTCGTATGCTTATGAAAACAAAGGTTATAGGTATTTGCTTACAATTATAGATGTATTCTCCAATTATGCATGGGCTGTGCCCGTAAAGAATAAAACCGGTAAAGATGTGACTGCAGCTATGAAGTCGATATTTACAGAGGGAAGAGTTCCAACTAATTTGCAAACAGATCATGGCAAAGAGTTTTACAATGTGAATTTCCAAAGTCTCATGCAAAAGAACAAAATTAACTTGTACTCGACTTATAGTAACCTTAAAGCATCTATATGTGAGCGATTTAATCGTACACTAAAGCATGATATGTGGAATAATTTCAGCTTGCGTGGCAGATATAAGTGGATTGACATCTTACCTAAGTTACTGACGGCCTATAATAATCAGAAACATTGGACAATAGCTATGAAACCAAAGGATGTGTCAGCTGCTGCTGAAAATGAAATTTTGAAAAAAATTTCATCAAGAACAATCGGGATGAGAAAACTACCGAAATTTAAAGTGGGAGACAAATTGCGAATAAGTAATGCTAAGCAAGTATTTAAAAAAGGATACACACCTAACTGGTCGACTGAGGTATTCGCTATAGCACAAGTAGCTTTAACCAATCCAACAACTTACCATTTGAAAGATTACCAAAATCAGCCAATTTCTGGAGGCTTCTACAAGCAGGAACTGCAGAAAACCAGGTATCCTGATACTTATCTTGTTAAAAAAATTCTTCGTCAACGAGAAAATCAAATATTCGTCAAGTGGATGGGCTTTGACAATACCCATAACAGTTGGATTAATAATAACAAATAATAAAAGTGATATGTACTTTAAAAATTATTAAAATTCAGAAGTTGTAAAAAAATTTGTATAAAACTTGTTGTGGTCTTTTAATGTTATCAATCACTAGCAGCCCCCCGTCTCGGCTTCGCCCGAGACTCGCTGAATGAAACACATGTGTGTTGACAAATAATATAGGACGTTTTCAGTTAAAAAACTTTATATCTATTTTTTACACTTTTTGGAACGAATAACTTTTTATTGAAAATATCGAAAAAAGGAAAAAAATGATGGTAAAAACTATCGTGCATTCTTTACGTCATAAAATAGGTATTGGCTCTGACAAGGGCCGTTGATTTTTACATGTTAACGTTATGATATAACAAAGGGTTATTTGTTAAAGCTGTAAAGATACAAATATATAATTTAAAATTATTTTTTCATTCACAAAATTTCAGTATACGTGACATTTTTAGTTTTATTTCCAGAAGGAATTAAAACAATCTGATGATGTGGATCACCAGTTCTTGAAAGCCCGACATACAATTGTCCATGTGAAAAGCAGTTTGAACGTAAATCTACCCCCACAAAATTATAAGTTTGTCCTTGCGACTTGTTAATTGTCATCGCAAAAGAAACTCTGACAGGAAACTGTAATCGCTTGAACTGAAAAGGTAAATCAGTTGGTATCATCCGAATTCTTGGAATAAAAGCTATTTGTCCTTATGCTGGACCTGTCAAAATAGTAGCTTCTATAACATTATTTCGCAGAGTTTTAATTTGCAGTCTGGTTCCATTACACAGGTTCGGTGGTTCAAGATTACGTAGTAGCATAATCAGAGCTCCAACTTTTAAACTCAACTTATGGGGTGGAAATCCTGATGGAGTTAGGGAGTTTAAGAACTCCTGAGGATAATTAACAACATCTTCAGATGCGATGACTGAATCAATAGAGAGGTACTCTCAAGAATCAGCTACAAACTTTTGAAGAATAATATTGTTAATTTCCTCTGCTGTAGAATTTCTTGGTGAAATTATCGCTCTCTCACATAACCATTGGTATGATTAGTTTGAAAAATTTTTAATGTCTGGGTAAACTTCAGAAATAAGATCATCGACAGTTGTAACCAGTTTTCCAATGGATTGATCTAGGGTGATAAAACCGTTTTCATTTTCCATCGTGCCATCGCCAATTTTTAATAGCTGAGTTGGAAATTCCGTGTTTCTTCCGCAGAGATGTGCTCTCATATTAGTACGCAAATGAAGAGACTCTACATAATGCCAGAGAAATGATGATTTGAAACAGGCATGAATAATATCAGCTCTAGTTCCTCTCGGAATTACTGGTAACGTCTGCCTAAAATCACCAGCAAAAACAAATGTAATGCCACCCATTAAATTCTGGTTTGATCTTAAATCTTGCAGTGTTCTATTAATTGCTTCAATGTGAGCTCTGTGACTCATTGTGCACTCATCCCAAACAATAAATGTTGTATCTTGAAGAATTTTTGCAAGTGGGCCATTTTTGCGTGTTGGGCACGTGTAATCTTCTCCGGAAAAAACACATAATGGAAGTTTAAAAGTGGAGTGAGCTGTTCTACCTCCACTCAAGAGAGTGGCAGCAATGCCAGAAGATGCAACAGCAAGGGACAGTTTTCCTGCCGATCTTGCTTGGGCCAACATAAGATTAATTAGGAATGTTTTTCCAGTGCCTCCAGGAGCATCCAGGAAAAAGACTTTTCCACTACTATTTAAGACACTATCAATTATACGATCAAAAGCTTGTCGTTGGTCTGGAACCAACTAAGGAAGATTTTGCTCAACGTAGTTATATAAATAGTTATGATCATAACCATGTCTGATGGAATGTTCCAAAGGATCATTAGTACAGAGTTCATCTCGAACCGGTGAGTTTAGCCCAAATGCAGTCAAATTTTTTTCTGAAAGAGAGATGATCTTGTCTTCTACTTCAATTTAACCTCTGTTGAACACTTCTTCAGAAAATTCAACTTCAAAATCGTTGAGTTGGATTCATCGAGAGTGAAGAATATCTTTACATAATTGTTGTTTAAACATATCCCACAAAATTTGAGGTTGCGATGGCTCACAAAAAACTAAAATAATAGCAAATAAGTCACGTAATTTAGATGGATTCTCAGACAAAGCAGCATCTGCGAGTGTGTTTTTCCATTGATCATCATTTTCCAATAAACCAAGTGCGTAACAGGCAGCTTTGAAAGTTGCGTAAGTAACACCATCAACGGTTTTTAAGTACTCAAATGAAGTTGGGCCTCGAACATATTGAAGTAACATTCGAAGATGGAAGCATTCTGACTGGGTGGGATGAATCGTATAAACTCTACCTATAGCTGAATCTTTTTTTACTCCTGGCCAGCCTGAAACATCTTTACCCTGTTTTCTGTTCACAAACTTATTACTGTCCCATCGGTAATAGGCGGCAACTTCGGAATACAAAATAGTTTTAGCAAAATCATCTATTACGCAAAGTTCAAAAAACGCCATCAACGTTGTTTTTCTCGGATTTTCGAGAATCTGTTGAATGTTTTGCTGATTTATGTAAACTCTTTGATAATTTTCAAGGTGAACATCTAAATGTAAGACTGGAGGATACCGTGCGTGAATCTCAAAGTCAAAAAAACGCCAAAATCCCTCAGAGGAACAAATATAGCGTCCATTGGCATAGTTTGCAATTTCGTCAATGTTTCCAACTGAAAAAGTGGCACGGTCCGATCCTTTGTTGATATATTTGCAAATATATTTAATTGCTTGCACTAAATGACAAAATTTGACGTTAATATGTGCATTGAAACATCGTGATAAGACGGGTGAGTACGGTACAACCCAACGGTTATCAATCTGTACTTCTTTGCCACAAATTGTAAGTACAGAACTATGACCTCCATCTGCAGGGGCTCTTCTACGATAGGTTGGGTAGCCATCATCTGCAGTTAGGGTTTCTTTAACAAAATTTCGAGGAAACTTTTTTGTACATTTTCCATTATCCATACATTGTGAAGCCATGTTGAATTCACCGCAAGGTCCATAAATCATACTTTTCGAAATGATACTGAATAGGAAGGAATCTTGTTGAGGATCTGGTAACTCAGCTGAAATGATCTTGTCTATTTCATCCGGCTGAATTTTTGTTTTAAGCCATAAAAGTATGTGCACATGAGGTAGCCCTCGCTTTTGCCATTCGACACTGTAGATCCAAGCATCAACTTCCCCGTATATTGCTTTCTTAGTGAGGACATCTATAAGTTTCCTTAATTTCAAGTGAAAAACCCTTGAAACAATGTCATGCCTGTCTAAAGGTTTTTGATTTTTGTGTAATTCATTTTTTATTTCCGACCACTCAGGGTTACACGTGAAAGTGATAAATAAACATGGACGCCCAAACCCACGTACGTAAGCCATTGCATCTTGAGTTTTTTCATGCATATATCGCGGTGAGCCAGTGAATGAGGATGGTAAAATTACAGGCTGTCCGATACTGGAGGGTTCAATGTTACGATCATTATTTATTGCATCTCGTAGATGAATGTAACTTTCAGCACGCAGTTTTTTTTGATGTGTTCTCAAGTAAAGTAAACGCTCTGTGATCATTTTTGCCATCATATCAACAACAAATTGATTGAGCAGGTTCTTATAATAAAGTAGGTAATTTATATGATCATTTTTTAACATAAACCTATAAGAGTAGAACTGCATGCAAGAAACAGTTTTGTTTGAAACACCGTGAAGTGGTACATCAATAGAATATCCATTTTCTCCAAAAACAAACATAAGAGGATATTGCAAGGAGTCATAGAATCGATGAAGCTCAGAAACTCGCTCCAACCGCCCATGTCGACCATGTAAAATAATGTCTCTAGGACCTTTTTCCTCGTTAAATATTAGTGCAGCAACTTCATTCACTCTAGGCGCATTGTATCGTCTTCGATGCTCCCCAACAGGAGTTCGATCGGCATGAATAATCAATTTTAAATTTTCAAGTTCATCTACTGTTTGAGAGTCATAATTGTATTTAAAAGTTCTTATAAGAGGATTGCAATCATGCATCACCTTTTGTAATGATTCAATCAAAGTTTTTTTTAGGGCATTATCTGACCGAATAGAAATTTGTTCAGCTTCAGACATGAAATAGATTTGTAAGCACTGCGGACTCTTGTTCTGTTCAGGAAGTAGGCTACCTATTAAGTGGTATACTTGACCTTGGATTTTGAAAGTTGGCATAAAGTTTCCTTCTCTAATTTTTTTCCCTCCAAATGACGTCATTTGGAATTGCGTATTGTAACGTCTGACGTTATCAAGGAAATGTTTTGATAGGGGGTGTTCGTCCATTAACAGACATCTTACCAATACAGGAGGATTTTCTAGTGGATCAAGGGAAACTTTACCACCAGAACAACAGAGCCCTGGAGCTTCATCTCTCCATTTTTTAGCGCCACAATGAGTGCAAATAGAAACCATTCCGCCAATTTGAATGGATGGAAGATTTAAGTAATCACTATCAGGATTGTAACAGAAAGCGGATCTGTCACTTAAGTGGTTGTTCAATCGTCGATTTTGCCGTTGCTGTTCTACTCTCGATGAATGTTCTGCATCAGTTTCTCGACTCCTAAAGTTATAAACATTTAAAGCATTAGAAGTTCTCCTCCCGATTCGCCCTCTTGCGATTCGAGGCATTGTTAAGAATTTTTGCGCGCCCCAAAAAGGCTGTTTTTGTTATACTTTGTCAATTACAATATATACTTTAACAGGTGTTCAACGTTTAATGGCCCTGAAAAGGGCCAATGAGATTGACCAAGTTAGCTGAACGCTAATCTTGGAGGAAAAATAATTTCTGGCCTATGTAATTCGAGTGCAGAAAGTCGTCGGTGGCCGGGGTTCCCAGACTCACGACAAACAGCTCTGCTCTCGATGTCTGCCACTAAATGACTGACTTAGTTTTGGAATAAGCTGTCTTTAAATAGATTCCTGTTGGACGAATCGTTGCAATTCGTTTAAAGACATTTGTCCAATAGTACAAATAAGATTATTTTTGGCAAAGTGGTTCAACGTTTAATGGCTGTGAAAAGGGCCAATGAGATTGACCAAGTTAGCTGAACGCTAATCTTGGAGGAAAAGTAATTTCTGGCCTATGTAATTCGAGTGCAGAAAATTGTCGGTGGCCGGGGTTCCCAGACTCACGACAAACAGCTCTGCTCTCGATGTCTGCCAGTAAATGACTGACTTAGTTTTGGAATAAGCTGTCTTTAAATAGATCCCTGTTGGACGAATCGTTGCAATTCGTTTAAAGACATTTGTCCAAAAGTACAAATAAGATTATTTTTGGCAAAGTGGTTCAACGTTTAACGGCTCTGACAAGGGCCAATGAGATTGACCAAGTTAGCTGAACGCTAATCTTGAAGGAAAAGTAATTTCTTGCCTATGTAATTTGAGTGCAGAAAGTCGTCGGTGACCAGGGTTCCCAGACTCACGACAAATAGCTCTGCTCTCGATGTCTTCCCGCAAAGGGCAGATCTATATTTGGAAAAGTAGTTCAACGTTTAATGGCTCTTAAAAAGACCGACGAGATTGAAAGTTACTTTACGGTAAAATTTATTGATGGCCCTGAAAAGGGCCGATTTTTATCTTCATTTTTTTTTTTTACTAACGATGGAGAGCTGGTGAGGGTCAACTATTTGACACGCTTTATCAGGCGTTCGATAAACGGCAAATATTTGCCGCTTCACTCTGCTCAGTCGACGGGGATCGCGGAGCTCGGGTATCTGGACCCGAGGTTGCTTCGTCCTTGCCCTTGGAGTCTCTGCAAAAGGTGAACGCGCTAGAGGAAGGTATGTAGCCGGCCGAACAAAATCTCGTTTCCGGGTCGTTCCCCGGATCACTATCTCCTGACTGTTAGTCAGGGTAGTGGGCCTGAAGAATATCTTCTTCGTGGGGTTCCTCTCGCGACCAACTTTTGAGGAGGAGGCTGGTAAACTTTCCAGCTGATATGTCTGCTCACGCTCCTCATGGTTGTTCTGCTTGGCTTGCTCTTCTAGGACCACATTGGATGGAAGAAGGGCTTCCAAACCTTGTATTGTTGGTAAAGCAGGTTGAGCTCTGGCCGGACGTATCCTGGTATTTCGCCTGAGACGTTGATGTTTCGAACGCCTATTTTTCCGTGGCGCTCGGTTTTCTTGGCGATTCGGGGTTAAAGCCGATGTATTTCGCTTGTCCATGAACAGAGCGTGTCAGCGGTAGCCGGGATGCCCAGCTTCACGACAAACACCTTTATTCTTAGTGGACTGCCGAAAAATGACTATGGAAATCGTCGTCTCAGCGGGGCAACTTATAACCACTCTTCACTATCATTGATTGCGGGTGGCTTCAATTTTACCTCGACGCCACCTAGCGGATCCTACTAAACTAAAGTAAAAAGCAGGCGTATTTTTGCAAAACTTTAAGCTTGTTTATTGCTATTGTTATTAAATTTTTCAAGATAAAAATCATACTAAAACCATGTAGGAAGTGTCAAGAATCGGTATGCAAAATTTCAGCAAAATCGGTTCAGTAGTTTTCGCGGTTAGCGATTACAACGTTTTAGCGACTTTGCTTTATATATTAGTAAGATGTGTGCAAATGAGATTTTTTTACAATACATGGTAATGTTATATCTCACATAAGATTTATTGAGATAAATAAAAATTTTAAACATGTAATAGATTGTATCATTTATTTTTTCTCACGTTAAACTAGTTTCACAAAAATAACTTTTTTTTTCTTGTATTTGTATAATTAAACATCTATTGGTTAAAAAATTCAACACTATCACCATTGTAGCGAACTGACAGCTTTTTTCTATCAATAGATTCCAACAAACTATTAAATGATAGTTCGTTACTCACAAGATACTCAGATACTTGATTAGGTAAAAATATTTGGAAGTGATCGTCTAGTTCAGCGATAGCTTTCGTGCTGAATTTAGTGTTAGCTTTTCTCAGCTTCGACACTACATGACTTTGCCCCTTGACCATTTCGTTAATCTTCTTTGTTGGAAGGAATCTTCCACAGGCCAGCCGAATAAGTGCTGCTAAATCAGCCATCTGAAACATAAGAAAATTATATGAGTTTTATAGATAGTAAAAAAAAAAAAATTTTATGAATAAGAAAACACGTTACAAACCTTTATTTTTAAGCTTTGCTGTTCCAAACAGATCTGCTTATCTCTGTAGAAATTTTTCAACTCCAAACCTGTTCTTTTAAGAGCTTGTTGTTGTTGTCCTGAGCTGCTTGCGTTGGATGATTAAGCGGTCGATACTTTTATCTGCTAACTACAGCTCTGTCTGAGCTCTGATGGTTGATGCTGCCGATGATATAGGGACTCTCCCACTACTGAAGATATCTCCCCCTCTACATTGGCTGCTTTTTCATTGGCTGCTGGTCTGCCATGTTCTTATACACACTCTCCAGTACTTTGTTCTTCTATTACTTTAATCCTATAATGGCCCCAAGGCAGCGTATCTGTAGTGTTTGATAAAATATATCGTTTATTATCTCGGAAACTAAAAGCAATTTTATTTTGCCTCTCAGTGTAGCGCTTATGATGACGTGATCTTATATTAATTTGCTCTCGATTAATGTTTATAATTTGGTCACGTAGGCACTCAGTATAGTCGTTGAAATCGATAGTTGCTTTTACGACGTTATTCTTAACACCCTTTGCTTTTTTAATCACATTTTCATTTTTAAGAAGAATACTATACATTTTACTTCTGAGCTCAACAAATTTCAATGTAATATTTCCATTGCACTCATCTTTCATGAGCCCAACAATTTTTTTATTTTTTAACGGCATCGTAAATTTATTATTTTCTTGATAATCTGATGTGTCTAATTCATTAATATCCAATTTCATCTTTTTATAAATATCATGGTTTGTTGCCTCATATATCAGACTGTCTGTATCAGTGTATAAGAGTTTACAATCATTTTTGAGTTTGGAGAGCATATAATCGTAGTGAAAACGATACACAAGTGTCTTCGATAAATCTAAGACACTAAGCCCAATGTATATTGGCTTTTTCACCATCACTTCTGCACGTTGTAGCTGTATGGCTACAAAATTCTCATCAAAAATATCACAGCTGTGAAAATTTGGCTTTGCAATGTACGATGTCGCACCATAGCGTCCATCCCAATGGTTGAGAAGTTTGACATCGATACGCTTTCTTTCATTTTCCATCGTTTTTTCAAAAATAGCATTATTAAATAGTTTAAAAGTATTTTTTTAAACTCATTCTAAGCCTTTTTTCTCTCAATGCTATTGAGATCAATATATTCTTTAAGCCATGCACTTTGCCAGAATTTTAAGGCTCGATATATTTTTGTCAGTCGTAATCCGTGATTTGTGGCTTGCTTGAGGGCTTCATAATAAAGTACATATTTATGCTTGTTACTTAATGTTGTCATTAATTTAGGCTGCTTCGAACCTGGTGCTGAAATGTGTTCGGAACAAAATGGCAAATCTTTACGAGAATCGTGGAGCTCCTCTGGATACTCCAAATCCACTTCTAAAATATATCCGTAAGCACTTTTATTTCCAATATTATAAAATTCATGAGGCTGTTGCTCAACATTTTCGACCCACTGAAATCCACCATAAGGAAGTTTTTTAGTCATTGCCCAACCATACAAATTATTCACGTCAAAATATGCTATACATCTTTCAGTTTCATCTTTTTTTTAATTTTCCATACAGTGATTATTAGCTTCTGCATATCTGTTACAGCACTGGCTTATTCCACCTCGTATGCCTTTTTTAATGAACATAAACATATCTATATCAGTAATGAGTTCTAGTGAAATCTGAAAAAAATTCTCAATTAATAACTAAAGCACAATTGACATTATATTCTTATACATAATACTTACTTTCATTTTTTTCAACATGGCATCCTAAGTGAAGCCTGGAGTAGTGAAATAGTGAGCAGGATCTAATTTATAAACCTTGAGGCAATTATTTCTAAAGTTTTCAAATACTTCTGTTAACAGAAGTACATCAGTTTTGAGGTAAAGATCTGAATACTGTCCAAGAGTTACAATATCAAAAATTTTCCATACTGTTTCAGCATGTATATAATCTTTACTTCTTATATGTGCATTATATAATTTACTATAAAAATCATCTTTAGATGGGAGCCCGATTTCTTCAAGTTTTTCGAATGATGCTACATAACCGTATGGAAATACACCCTTCCTCTTCAGCATATTGATTTGCTCGACAGAGTATTTATCATCTTGACTGAAAACCTTTTCTAGAGTATCATACTGCTCTAAGTAAGATCCCAACTTATCAAGCGACGACGGCAAAAATCTATACGAGTCAATGAAGCGTAAGTTTATGCTTGTCCCTTTAACGTACTTCGTAAAAGAAATGTATTTTTCTTTAGTTTGAGGGATAACTTGTACTCTTACGGAAAAGCAAGTTACAAGTTCTTGTATAAATAAGTGGGCATCATAATTGCTGAGATTATGGAAAACTATTGGTACTGCTCGCGAGTCCTGATACTTGAGATTGCATACATTGTGAGCTGGGCCTCGATATCTGAGTAAAAAAAAGCGAATTTTAGTTTAAAGGGAAAAATTTTCTCAATTACAAACTCATAAATATAATACTTACTCTCCAGTAAAATGGCAATGATCGTAAACTTTTTCATCATTTTTAATAGACTTCTCACATATGTGACATATATAAGCATTGAAAAAATCAAAGTGCTCTTTTCTAGTTAATGATCTCATTGGCTCTGGATTGTTGTACATTCTATGTAAATCTAAGGCAAGATCTTGCATTTCTTTCACAAACCAGGTAGCTGGATTCTCACTGCTTTTAGTTTTTTTTCTGTAGAAAATGTATCGTGATTTCGCGTTATCAAACTGCACTTTACATAATATCCAACACTTAAAAGCTTTATGGTGTTGTATTGCTCGCTCACTATTATGCACAGGTTTTAATAAACACTCAAAGTCTGCGTATACTATTAATGGTACACGAATTTTATTTATGTGATTTTCAAATTTTAAAATTTTATTATCATACCTCGGCAAGCTTATTTTACACTTATTCACTTTAACGCACTCTACCGTATATGTTTTTAACATTTCATCAGTTGTAAAGTAATGAAGACAGCGGTCGCAAATATATATTTTATGTTGATGTTTTGTTAAAGAACTTCTAGCCAACCTAGATAAGTCTTTAATATATACGTAGTGGTATTTTATATCATTATCAGCACTATTATCACCATCTTGGATTCCTTCTAAATATTCTTCTCTATCTTCTTCTACCTTATCTTCGTCCATTGCCTCAGCATTAAAAAAATCTTCTCTATCTTCTTCTACCTCATCTTCATCCATTGCCTCAGCATTAACGAAATCATCACGTTCTCCGTCAATATTTTTTTGTTTCTTTGATTTTCACTCACTATACGTGTCAATATAATAATTTTGTATAAGCAGCAAATTAATATGTTTATCCTTTTTTTCTGCTGTCAAGTGAAGGGGTAAAGTTTTATAACTATTTTTACTTTTCTCCAAAAAATACACGTTAATAGACACATCATTCTGTTTTTTAAATTTTGTAACTTGCTTAGGCTGCACTGGAAAGGTGATTCCCTCGAAACTATAACTGTTCTAGTATTGAGTATAATTTGACACTCGTTGTGCATTTTTATTCACTGGATGTAAAGCTGACAAAATGGCTCATTTGAAGCATTGCTGATCTGCGGTCTGTACATTCATGCAAGCTTTTTTTTTCTTGATAGTAGTAGGGAGTTCTATGTAAGAACTACCACTCATTGCATTGTACTTATTAACATTTACTACTAAATTTAAAATTAAGTGTAAAGTCCATCCAGAATCGCGCTCCTGAAACTTTTCTATATCTGTAGAAATAGGCTTCTGGACATTCGTTTTGAACCATTCATGTAGGTCTGTCGTATCAAAAATGGAATGAGATTTAGTATTAAAACATTCAACTTCAACAGTCTTTGTATCATTTTTTAGTGTCAAAAACTCTGCTGCTAATACTATATTAATTTTTAAAGCATTTTGCTCGTCGAGAATTTCTCGCACTTCTAAAATGAATATTTTTTCTGCAGACTTAAGAAATTTTATTATATCTAAATGCCTACTATTTGTTATAACAGCCGTTCTTATGCGATTTCTAAAAGCACTATTAAGATCTTTTCATGTCACAAAATTATAATCATCTTGATTGTCTAATTTTTTATCGAGCCCTGACTCTTGCACTTCTAGAATTTTATAAAATGCTGCTAAAAACGTTAATAAAAGACACTCAATATTCAACAACTTATTTTCCACTGGCGATGAAAATTTTACAGACAGCTTATAGCCGGAAATACTTTTAAGCACTATTTCACTATTATCAATAAAATCTCGTATCTCGGTCATATTATCACTATGCAGCAAGCGTTGATATTCTATTCGCGCTATTTCACAGAAAATCACGTAACGCTCCACGGCGTTGGTGTTAGCAAAATTCTCGCGGAGTTGCTCTATTATACTTACAGCTCGCGTTAACGTACTCAAATGAATGACAAGCAGCTTGAACTTTTCTTTTATACAGATTTACCTCTGCAAAAGCGATACGAGTGATAACTAGCGGTGACTAGCAGTTGTATATAAAGAGATGACACATCGATAGAGGGGTTAGTTTACTTATAATCGTCACAACGTTAAGATGACGAAGTACGTGGTTGATGTTCAAGGCTTTAAAACCATGCACAACGAACTTATTTTTAAAGAGGTCGCTATTATACATCTACAAGAAAATGCTACACCGTCAGTTTTTGTCTTGAAGCCCCCATATTCTTGGGCACAGCTCTTACCTAAGAACAAATGTGAAAATCGATGGTTGGAGTTTACTTACCACGGTCTTCGTTGGAGCTCAGGAGAAGCTCCCTACGAGGATCTAGCTACAACCTTTCGAGCCATTATTAAAGAAGATGATGTTATTTATGTTAAAGGTCTTGAAAAAACCGAATGGTTGCGCCGTGTGCTATTTAATAGGTACATTACTCATAGTATGATTATGCGCTTTAATAAATATTTGCATAATATAATTATTTTTATAGGTACATTTATGACATTAAGCAATGTCCAGCTTTAAAAAAAATTAGTATGGATGATATCGAATGCATGAATCACCAATTTAATTCAGCTCATTGTGCTGTGAAGAATGCTACAGCTTTAAAAAAATGGATTTTAAAAGAGCAGCAACGACAAAACGATATTTTTTAATCAATGTACACCTGATATACAATACTTATGCAATGAATTAGTTCTTCATGAATCTATGTTGATTTTTTTCATTCAAACCTCCTGATTACTGCGCCGATTAAAATTACTTTATCGTATTAACTGACTCTATTCGTTGGCAAGGTACTGCGGTGAAGAGGAGTAAGCCAAGCAATGTTGGGATACGCTTTTGGTAATGAAATGGTATACATGATCTCTGGCAACACGCATCACTCAATACGCCCGCTCTTGAGAAAAAAATATGATGCTGGTACATTATACGCCTAAATAAGAAGCGAAGAGTTATCGGCCACGGCTTACAAATACGTGTATCCTAGCATGACTCGTTGCACCCGCTCTTGCTAAGAAAAAAATATTACACTGGAACATTATACGCCTATAAATAAGAAGCGAAAAGTCATCGGCCATGGCTAACACATCCGTATAGATAAGAAATAATAGCTCCATTACTTGGCAAGGTACTGCGTTGAGTAAGCCAACGTTGGTCGCAGCTGAACGGGATACGCGATCCGCTACATCCACTGATACACGTTCATGCTTGATCATCTTCCTCTTGCGCTGTACGTTGGGCTTGTCACACCTACACCTTTCGGACCCATCCTGATGACGTCGGAGCTTGATTCGCGGTCGGAAAGGAAGAGAGCTGTCAATACCATCCGACATCACAGCATCCGGAAGAGGCCCCCTTCCCCTGACGTTACCATCCGAGTAGTCCGCACCACCCACCGCCCGTGCCCCTCCTCCCACCGCCCGATCAGCCCCCACCACCGCCTCTCCTCTACCGCCCAATCAGCCCCCACCACCGCCTCTCCTCCACCGCCTCTTCTCCACTCACAGCTATAGCTAAAGCCTCTCCCCCCACCACTACCTCAGGGGGGGGAGCTGGGGGGTGCCGAAGCCGCCATGGTTTACCTACTCTTAAGTTGACTTGACGCAAATGCAAATAATGTTGTGAATTAGTTGAAACACGACATTAACAGTTGAGAGCCGGTTGACCATAGTGAAATTTTTTATTGGGCAGAAAGCAATTAAAGTTCGGTTAATTTAACAACCATCTAGAGCATAACAGCTGAAGTGGAATAAAGGTTTAGTTTTCTGTAAGTGCAATTAAAATATTTGGCGCAAGAGTTTAAGGCGTATGTACATGATAACGCCTCTTACGAAATGTCATTATTTGACTTATTAACCTTATAGTAAAATCTATAATATCTGATGAGCCAGATTTGACTAATTACTTATCAAGCTTTTAGCTCATTGGCTACGTAAAGAAGTTTAAAAATCATAACAGTATGTAGAAAAATTACAGTATAAGGTAAATAAACAACGTTCTCAAGTTAATATAATGTTTTATATTATTAAGCTAATGTTATATTAAACAATTTAGGGAAAATTGAACAAAACGTTATGACAGCTGATCAATTTTAACACGACACAGGCCTTGATTTTATTAAACAACAAGTTGTGTGCAATTGAAAATATGTGAATGTCATAAAAGCAACTATAAAACATGAATTTAGCAAAGAATAATTTTTTGAATTAAGCACCATGTTTAAGTAGCCAGTTAAGTAATTTTATTATAACCACCTGAGTTGTCCTTGAGTAAAAATATTTAATATGCAGTAAGCTGGTTTAACCTTTTTACAATAATCGTTGTTAGATTGACAACTAAAAAATAACTACTTACAGATATCAAAGAGTTTTTCTAGCCTTGTAAGTGAGCTACTTATCGTAAAGACAGAATTTAGAGTGGGAGCGAGGATTTGTTGTCAAGTAAGAATGAAAAGATAAGTTCGTTAGGACGTAATAATTTGCAAAATACCTAGATTTTGTAATTCTAGACAGTTGTAACATACAGCTTGTTGTTAAGATGCGGCATTTTCTCACCTTTTAATTATTTGTATAAGACCTCTCTAGCCGGTCTTAACAATATTCTCTAAAAGTTGATTAAATTTTATTCTTTAGTAAAATTTTTCGTAAAAGGTGTTTTTGTAGTATGTTTTTGTAACGATAAAATAAAAAACATGAAAACAATGTAATTTAATTCAGCAAAAGTTGCATATCACATGACGCAATACATGGTCTATAATATGTAACATCAACTACGCTGAGGGAATTTCACAGCAATGACTTCTTTTAGTATGTAACAAGTGGTTCAACGCAGTCTCAAGATACACTGGGTGTATGTTATCAAAAATTGTATTCACAAGTTACCGGTTTTTGGGTTAAGTTTAGACAAGCCTTATTCAATGAAAGGAATTGACTTATTATGTTTAAAATAAGTTTAAATCACAACGTTGACAGTAACTGGCTTGTCGATCACAAATAACCTTCTATAGAAGGCAAAGAACAATTGAATTTCAGGTGATCAGACGACCCTTTAAAGTATGGCAGTCAAAGTGAGAGGTATATAAAGTTTACTGTACGAGTATTAAGAAAAAAAATGCCTAAGGGTCTACTTTGTACAAAAAGTACTTTTAAATGTTTTGTACAGTATATGTATAACAGTCGTTATCTCAAAATCCCATAATCGGCTTAATTTACTTTATAGTGCAATCTATAATATCCCAGAAGCTGGTTCATCATTTTAACTTAAACTGATTTAAGCTTATTAATCTTAAAACAATCGGCTATACTCTTTTGCAGCGAAAATAGTTTTAAACATGCAGAAAACTAATATTTGAAGATAAGAAAGAATATGCTATTGAGAAAACGTGTATGCCAGAAAAGGCATTGTATAACAAGTTTTTAGCAGAAGCAATAATTTCGCCAAATTCAGACAGTTTAAACGAGTTTGCAGTTCATTTGATTATTTATAACTTTTCACGTTAATTATACGTAAAAGCACATGTTGTTTAGTAAGTGGTTTTATTCTTTATTATTAATGATTCGTAGATTCTTAACCTAAAAATTACAATCCATAAAGATGAAAAGGAGGTTATAGAGTGTTTGTAGCTTTTAAAATTGAGCAGTCGTTTTGAAAACAAAATTTAAAGTATGATCATAATTTTATTCCGGATAAAAGTGAAACCAGATGATCGTTCAAAGTAGTTGATTAGCGCAACACGTATTGTTACAATTTTTGATAGTATATACATATAAATGGTCGTAATTATGTGTCATAACCGGCCTTGTTTACGTTATATAAAAATCTAGAAGGTTTCATGTGTTTGGTAATAACTATTTATTTAAATGTTTAAAATTTTTTAAGTTAAGGAACGGCATTTGTCAAAGTGGCTGTATGTCGTTACAACAGCAAGAATGAAAGAAAACTAAGTCACTATCCCGTGACGTAATTGAAAAACCCAATTTATTGTATACAATATATGGTAAAATAAATAATACATTATATAAGATTCATAAGTCTTCAACAATTAATATTTTAGTACGTCAAATATAATGGAACGCAGTCATTAAAAAAACTAGTTGTATGCAATTAAGAAGCTAAGTGTAGATGTTTTGAGTTTAGGCAATACGTTATTTTAACTCCTGTTTGACTTATTGAAAATGTAAATTATGTTGAAAACTAGATGTTGATACGACATTTGAAGTTGTTTATTTGACAATTTAAGATATACTTTTTAGAAAACGTAGAGAGCAGTTTATGCTCAGTTAACCACAGCCATATTGAAAATTTGGCGGCTTTAGTTGGACGAGGGTTAAGTTTCTCGTATGAGTGATGAAAAAAAGTTACATGATGGTCGAATTTTCCAATAAAATTACTTCCAATTAATATTTTAATATTCATGAAATTAACATATCCAAAGAATGCATTCCGGCACTATACAATATAAATAATTCATAGGCTGGCCAGTACAAGACTGTGCGCTTCCATCAAATCTTTTTAAACACCTTCTTACTGTCTATGCTGATTATATCTTCAATGTCACGCTCCTATCTGTCATATACGCACACACACACTTATTTCTATTTTATATTTATCACAAAAAGTATAATTGTATCTAAAAATTTAGAAAAAATTATCCTGTAGTATCGCTTTCCTCGATGGGGTAGTATTACAAGCCAGTGAATGTCCCTTTAAGACGTTTATCACATACATATTTTTTTGACAAATACCATTCGAACATCAAACGTAATTCGAAAAAGCATAAAGAATACCTATAAGAAATTGCATCACGTTTAACTGTGTATTTTTTTTATATGCTACTTTTTAAAAAATCTCAATTTTAAATGTTACTATATTAAAAAATTACTTAAAATTGCATTTATATCATCTGTATAAGTCTCTCAGTTTTTGTTGCTATAAAAAATTAATTTCAGATCAACCGTTTTAATTTTTAAACAGATCTACAAGTTTTATTTTTTATTTTGTTTTTTTTTTTAATAAGACAAGTAAAAAGGGATTGAGTATGCGTAAGAGCGGTTTTGTTAGTACATCCATGTAAGAAAAATAATTGCCAGTGTTGCTGCATACATTTGCGCTCCGCTTATCTCTCTGAACTTTACTCCCGCTTACAATATGATGTACGTCCTTAAGTCAAAAAATCACCTTCATCACAAAGTAAGAATTGTGAAAGTATAAAACGCAATAAAAATCAATTGTTGTATTGATGGAGTACAAACATTTTTTTTAATGTTTGAAAACTTTTCAAGAATCTAAAAAAATTGTATAAACAATAATTAATTTATTGCAAACGTCATAAATTAATTATAAGTACAAAAATATTTTTCAATACACAAGAAAGCTGCTCTGCTAGAATATACTAATTTTTAAGTTTTTGAAAACATTTTACAAAAAAAGTTAGTTAATTAAATAAATTATTTATTTATTAATAAAATTTCTAATCGAACAAAATTAATTTATAAACATTATTAAAAACATTTAAAAACTCAAAAAGACACTGAAAAAATTTCCGGACTACACCATAAGTAAAAGTAATTGAAAATGCTTTATTGGCAGCGCTCATAGCAGAGTAGGTAAGTGCCTTAGCTAGTGTACAGGAGGTCATAGGTTCAAATCTGTTTGGAAACTGTTTTTTTTTTTTTTTTAATTGGTTAAAGAGAAAAAAATAGAACTCAATTGAATTTAATGTGTGTTCTGTGCTGTAGTCTTGAGGCGTTCTGTGGACCGAATGGAACCGGAAGTACGTTAAAGGGGGGTGGGGTGAAGCGAGAGTGAAGTACGCTGAATCCACTTCCATCACACTTTTTTTTCAAGATCACCAATCTGAAATCGTTGATTTATTCTCACGCATAATGCGCCTATAGAAGTATTACTTCTAAAAAACAAGTTGCATGTTATTGAAAGAACCTCTAAGTTGCAAATGGATTGTAAAACGTGAATCTAGGAAAAGCAATATATTTTTCCAATTCAAGGCCAAGTAGCCCGATTGGATGATTATTTATAATCGCTTAAGTTAACCTTATTTAAAGCCTCTCCATGTGTATTAGGCTGTATTTAATCGTATGCAATAATCGTTGATAGATTTTCAACGTCAAAATCACCATCGATAGGAGTAAGAAAATGTTTGTAGTTTCGTGGACTAGCCACTAATTAAAGACAGCATTTAAAGTGGGGCGAGATTTTAATGCCAAGTAACAATGAAAACAAAAGTTCGTTAAGAGAATTGACTTTGTTAAACACGAGATATTTGTTCGTCTGGACAGAATATCCACACAAACTGCTGTTAAGTTATGTCAATACCGGCCGTGTGATTCTGGGATCAGAATATTTAAGATATTTTTAACCGATTTTAACCATTCGTATGCTATTAAAAACAATGTGTACAAGTTGCTAGATTTGAGTTAAGTATTTACAAGCCCTGTGTAACTTAATATAAAAGCAAATGATGTTGAAAATTAGTTACAAACAGGACATTGACAGTTGCTGGCATATCAACCGCAAGATACGATAGATAGAAAGCATAAGGAACTCGAATCCCACTTGATTGGATGCCCATGTAAAGTATGGCAACTAAAGTGGAAAGAAAGTTAAGTTTTATTTAAGTGTAGAAAACAAAGTTGGTGTAAGGGTTAAATTTTCACAAAAAGTAACTTTAATGGCCCCAGACGTCTGAACATGATATTAGTTCTGATAAAATGTCATAATTGGCCTTGTTTACCGTAAAGTAAAATCTATTATATCTGATGAGCCAGTTTTAACTATTGACTCAAAAAGATTCTAGCTTATAGATGTACGGAAAATCAATATGCTAAGAAAATGACAGTATAAGGATTAATAAAAAAAGTTGTAAGGGCAATGAAAGGTTTTATTTTATATAGCTAATTTATTGTTACACTATGTTATAACGATTAGGAGATATATTGTTTTAGCTATATAATCTTGTAACAATAACATTTTTCAATACGTGACATACAAGAAAAACAATTTGAATAAATAATAAATTGTATGCTATCGAGAGAACGTACGAGTCACAAAGGGCATTGTAAAACATGGATGAAGCAAAAGCAATAAACTTGTTCAATTTAGGGCAATATGTGTCAGTATAGCCGGTTTAGGTGATTATTTAAAACTGCCCAAGGTAAAATTATGTAAAGACCCATGTTGCGTTTTGAGCTGGCTTAAATCGTTAACGGTAATCGTTGATAAATTGTCAAACTTACAATAAGTGTCGATAAAAAATGTGAAAGGATCTGTTAGCCACAAATTGTAAAAGACAGCATGTAAAGTAAAGAGGAGTTTAATGGTATGAAAAAAGTTCTTGTAAGTATGTGTAAATCACATGTATACTATAAATTACAAGGTGCGTTAATACATGTAAGTTTAATTTGTTTTTCTTTTCGCAGGTTACGAAGGTAAATCCATTTTCTGTACATTTGCCATATATTAAGAATCACGCGCGTTGGCAGTTATATAAAATGAATTATTTATATACATACACTACTGACTAGTCCCGTCTGATGTTGTCTAGAGGACTTATGCTAATAAACGGTGTATGCAATCAATTCTAAGTTTTACCGTCACATAACACGCGAAAAATTTAAACGATTAGACAGTGGGTGCTTAAGCACCAAAAAATAAAGTTATATTTCTATGACATTTTATGGCAGACAATACATATTTAAAAACACCTTGTAAGTATAAAACAGTTTTTTAAAAAAGCCTTTGCGATGTATCAAATACAATTTAAAATACGATATTTGGTAATTAAGTGAGGGTTCTATAAACAATTTTAAAAAATGTATTATAAAGATAAGAAAAATTTGAATTGAAGCCATGAGACGATGCGCTGCTAAGCTAGCCAGTAGAAGACTGCGCTTTCATCGAATTTGTCGACGATTTCAAAACAACATCCTATCGGCTACATTAATTACATCTTCAACGTCACACTTGCATCTGTCACACGATTACACCCTTTAAATATGTGTATATATAAAATGCTAAGAAAAAATATCTTGTGTACCGCTTTATCTTTAATAGGATAGTATAACTTGCTAGTGAATGTCCCTTTTGGACGTTCATTGCTTATAGGTTTTTTTAATAGATATTATTGAAATGTCAAATGTACATTCGTTGTAGCAGAAAAAATATTCACAAAAAATTGCAGATCGTTTATCTGTTCCAATATTTATATGTAGAATAAAAAAAAAAACTGAATTAAACAAGTAATCTTGTGGAAAAATTACGTTAAATTGCATGTATAAGGAAATAATCTGTGGACATCTTCCAACTTTTTTTTGGATCATTGATCACTATTATATAAACCTATATATTTTCAAAATTATTTCACAAGTTGTTAATTTAATACAATAATAAAGGAAGAGTTGAGTATGCGTAAAAGCACATTCATTGGTGTATCTATATGAAAAAAATCACTGCCAGTAATGCTACATATTTAAGCTCCTGTCAATTCTCTTAACTTTGCCCCCACTAACTGAGATGAACGCTCATAACTTAAAATTACCTTAGTTTTGAATACAAAAATTGTAAGAAGATAAAACGCAATTAAAATGACTTAATGTATTTATAAAACCTCGTATCAATGAACGATTATTGGAAAAAGATAAAAAGATGTGAGGCTGTTGCAAAAAAAGTTAAAAAATTTTCAAAAAAATATACTTCTTAAAAAATAATTTTTTATCAATTTATTTGTAAATTATTAAATTTTTGAAAATTAATTAAATATTCAATGATGTGTAGAGCAGCTGCAGCTGGAAAAAAATTTGTATTTAGGTTAGACAAATAGTTATTTAGTAATAAAAATATAAAATAGGTAATCAAATATTTAATTTATGAATTATTGTGACATATCATCCAACCAATTTAATTAATAAACAGTTAATAAATATTGAACTTAAAAATAAGTAACGAACCATACAAAAACAAGAAGTAACTGGTATCTTTATCTAAGGATCGTTCGTAATAATAATGAGGTAATTGGCTCGTTTGCAGGAGGTCACGGATTAAACTGTTGTAGAAGTAGCTCTTTTTCTTTTTTTTCTATTTTTGCCACTGAACATAGAAGCACATGGTTTTTTCTTACGTTTTATGGCTCATAGGTCCTTGCACTCATCCGTCCTCATACACAGGAATTTCACGAAAAGTATGTATCCCATCCCAACCTGCGATAAAGAACTTTGTTCTAAAAGTTTGTTGAGAGTGTTTAAATTGCAAATTACAATATTTTTTGCAATTCTGGACAGTATATGGATACTAACACTTGTAAAGACTTGTCATTAACAGTTTTGTTTGCATAAGATTATAATCTATTATACCATATTACGTGGTTTCAACCATTTGTCTGAAAACTACTGAATTTTTAATCTCAAGAAACATAATTTGTTAAAGTGACAGTATGACTCTACAATGGCAAAAAATCGTAAATTTAATGTCATGATCTGTTAAAAAGAAGTTTATGTAATGTTACCAAATACATTTCCAATCAAAAATGTCATCGTATAAGCACGAGAATTTTATAGCGATGACATATTTAAGTACGTGATATATAATGAAATGCAGTCTTCCAAAAACCTCATCGTTAGCCATAAGAAAGCCATGTGTACAAGTTGCTGGTTTTAACGATAAGTAATTACAATTACTATTTATCTCAATGAGAATGAAAATTATTTTAAAAGTTAGTTTTAAACACGACATTGAATGTTTATCTGTTGACAACATTGCTAGATTCACTACAACAAGATACTTAGATACTATTCTTAAAAAAGAAAAAGGGTAATGTAGCTTAGTAAAACAGACGACCGTTGCATGTACGGTAACTTAAAAAAGACGTAGGTTAAGTTCCCTGTAAGTTTAATCAGGAAAATTGTTGTAAGGATAAAATTCGCACGAAAAGTAATTTCGACGGTTTATATAGATTGTTCCTATAAAATGCCAAAATAGGCTTTGTTTATCTTATAAAACAATCTATAATATCTATCAAGCTAATTCTAACTATTATTTTAAACAAATTTAAGCTTATCAATCGCTAGAAAATAAGCTATACTATTTTGCAGCAGAAATAGTTTTTAATACGCGACGTGCAGGAAACTTATTCTTAAAAAAAGGAAAAAATGATTTAAAAAAAAAACATGTGAACAACAAATGGCATTGTATAACAAGCATTTAGCATGATCAATAATATTTCTAAATTAAGACAGCTTGTACGAGTATCCAGATCATGTAATTATTTAAAACCTTTCACTTCAACCTTACGTAAAGGCACATGTTATGTAGTAAGTGGTTTTAATCTTATCTAATAATGATTAGTAGATTGTTGACCTAAGAATGACGATCTCTAGAGATTAGAAGGAAAGTATAAAGTGTTTGTAGCTTTCAAAGTTTAATGATTGTTTCAAAAACAAAATTTAAAGTGTGATAATAATTGTATTCCAGATAAAGGTGAAATCAGAAGATCGTTTAAAGTGTTTGATTAGCACAATACCTATTATAACAATTTTTGATAGTATATCAATAAAAGTGGTCGTAAATATGTGTCATTACCGGTCTTGTTTACGATGTATAAAAATCTATGAAGATTTATCAGCCAGTAATAACCAATTACTTAAATGTTTTTAATGTTTCAAAGTTTAGAAACAGCACTTGTGAAAGTGGCTCTATGACTTTACAACAGCACGAATAAAAGAAAGCTAAGTCACTATCATGTAATAAAATAGAAAAAACCATTTAATCTTATACAATATGTGGTAAAATAAATGTTACGTTACATAAGTTTCATAACTTTACAGCAACAACTTCTTTTAGTACTTCAAATATAAAACTTAAAATCCTTAGAACGCTGTCACTAAAAACACTAACTGTATGCAATTAGCAAGATACATGTAAAAGTTTTGAGTTAAGGCAATAAGTAATAACTAGTCCTGTTTACTTTATTAAAAATATAGATTATGTTGGAAACTAGTTGTAGACACGACATTAGAAATTGCTGATTTGACAATCTAAGAGATACTATTTATAGAAAGCGGAAAGCAGTTAAATAGTATAATATACCTTATAGATAAATATATAATATCTGATAAACCAGTTTTTCATAGTATAGTGAGGACAAAAGTACAAAGAAAGATGAACTTGTTGTCGCTTCACACATGAAAGAGTTCAACCACAACTTTAATTTTTCTTAAACCAAAATACTAGATCATGAACCAAATAGACAAAAAAGATTAATATCAGAAATGCTACATGTACACTCGACTAAGCAAACAATAAGTAAAAAAGAGGATACCTTATTTTTCAACAACATATATAAAGTTCTTATAAGTAATCTGTTTTAAATACGTACACACGTTATCTATATAAGCAAGAAACGTACATTTATTGTTTATGTGTATATATGGAAGTACGTACATGTTCAACACTTACGTTATTCGTTTAAGGTGACCAATAGTGTGTAACGATCGTCTTAACAATATAGACGTGAGTATCTATTGTTAATATTTATGAACAGTGGCCCTACAAAGTAATTTACAAAAATTTTTGTGTTTTTTGTTTTTGTTTTCTTTGTTAATAAAGTGAGCCTGATGAGGTTGGCGTTAAGACCAACGAAACGTTGCTCAAACTAACACCTGGTTTTCTGGAGTTTTCATTTGTACTCCCAAAATTAGCTCTTACTGATCGTGTGCTCAGGCACTGACCCTCAAGTCATCATTAAAACAACTAAGAGCAGAACGATATATTCAACAAACGATACAGTTTTTTATAGAGACATATAAAGTTTACCGATTATTAATCTTGAGAAAATAAATCTGCACAAAAAATGACAGTATAAGGATTAATAAAGAAAATTAAGGAGGCAATAAAATAATTTATATTATAAAGCTAATTTAATGTCAAACAGTGTTGAAATTATTAAATGATACATTATATTTTTAATTGAACTGATTTTAAAAACTAACAAATTGTATGCTTGAAAAAACGTGTGGTTTCTTGTGATTGTTCACAACTGCCTAAGTTTTTTTAACGAAAATGCAAATGATGTTGAAAATTAGTTTTTAACACGAAATTTACAGTTGCTAGCCGGTTGACCACAGTAAACTATTTTATTGGGCAGAAAGCAATTGAAGCTCAGTTGATTAAACAAACATGAAAAGCAAAACAGCTAAAGTGAAATAAAAGTTTAGTTTTCTGTAAGTGCAATGAAAATATTTGACGTAAGAAATCCAGCCAGTGTCAACTATTTACTTAACAAGCTTTCAGTTCATTGGCTACGTAAAGAAGCTTCTAAGCCATAACAATATGTAGAAAAATTACAGTATAAGGTAAATAAAAAATGTTCTACGGTCAACTGAGCTTCAATTGCTTTCTGCCCAATAAAATAGTTTACTGTGGTCAACCGGCTAGCACCTGTAAATTTCGTGTTAAAAACTAATTTTCAACATCATTTGCACTTTCGTTAAAAAAACTTAGGCAGTTGTGAACAATCACAAGAAACCACACGTTTTTTCAAGCATACAATTTGTTAGTTTTTAAAATCAGTTCAATTAAAAATATAATGTATCATTTAATAATTTCAACACTGTTTGACATTAAATTAGCTTTATAATATAAATTATTTTATTGCCTCCTTAATTTTCTTTATTAATCCTTATGCTGTCATTTTTTGTGCAGATTTATTTTCTCAAGATTAATAATCGGTAAACTTTATATGTCTCTATAAAAAACTGTATCGTTTGTTGAATATATCGTTCTGCTCTTAGTTGTTTTAATGATGACTTGAGGGTCAGTGCCTGAGCACGCGATCAGTAAGAGCTAATTTTGGGAGTACAAATGAAAACTCCAGAAAACCAGGTGTTAGTTTGAGCAACGTTTCGTTGGTCTTAACGCCAACCTCATCAGGCTCACTTTATTAACAAAGAAAACAAAAACAAAAAACACAAAAATTTTTGTAAATTACTTTGTAGGGCCACTGTTCATAAATATTAACAATAGATACTCACGTCTATATTGTTAAGACGATCGTTACACACTATTGGTCACCTTAAACGAATAACGTAAGTGTTGAACATGTACGTACTTCCATATATACACATAAACAATAAATGTACGTTTCTTGCTTATATAGATAACGTGTGTACGTATTTAAAACAGATTACTTATAAGAACTTTATATATGTTGTTGAAAAATAAGGTATCCTCTTTTTTACTTATTGTTTGCTTAGTCGAGTGTACATGTAGCATTTCTGATATTAATCTTTTTTGTCTATTTGGTTCATGATCTAGTATTTTGGTTTAAGAAAAATTAAAGTTGTGGTTGAACTCTTTCATGTGTGAAGCGACAACAAGTTCATCTTTCTTTGTACTTTTGTCCTCACTATACTATGAAAAATGGTCTATAATATGAAACATCAACTAAGCTTAAGAAATTTCACAGCAATAACTTCTTTTAGTATGTAACAAGTGGTTGAACGCAGTCTCAAGATATACTGGGTGTATGTTATCAGAAATTGTATTTACAAGTTACTGGTTTTTGGGGAAAGTATAGACAAGCTTAGTTTAATAAAAGGAAATGACAAATTATGTTTAAAATTAGTTTAAAACTTAACGTTGACAGTTACTGGCTTGTCGACCACAAAAAACTTTTTATAGAAGGCAAAGAGCAATTAAATCTCAGGTGATCAGACGACCATTTGAAGTATGGCAGTCAAAGTGAGAGGTATATAAAGTTTACTATACGAGTATTAAAAAAAAAAGCCTAAGGGTCCAATTTGCACAAAAAGTATTTTTAAATGTTTTGTACAGTACATGTATGACAATGGTTCTCTCAAAATGTCTTAATCAGCTTTGCTTACCTTATAATACAATCTATAAAATGTATGGAGCTAGTTTTAACGTTTTACTTAAAATGGATAAATCTTATTGATCTTGGGAAAATTGGCTGTACTTTTTTGCAGCGAAAACAATTTTAAACACGCAGAAAACTTATATTTCAAAGTAACAAAGCGTATGCTATAAAAAAATTTGGAAGCCACGAATGGCATTGTATAACAAGCATTTATCAGAAGCAATAATTTTCTTAATGCAGGACAGCTTGCACGAGTATGTAGTTCACGTAATTATTTATAACTTTTCCCATAAACTTTACGTAAAGGCACATGTAATGTCGTAAGTGGTTTTGATCTTAACTAATAATAATATTTAATTAACTAATAATAATTCGTAGATTGTCAACACAAGAATTACGATCTATAAAGATAGAGCGGAGGTTATAGAGTGATTTTAGCTATCAAAGTTAAGCAGTTGTTTTGAAAACAAGTGTGACGATAATTTTATTACCGATAAAGGTGAAACCAGATGATCCTTCAAAGTAATTGATTAGCGTAATACGTCTTGTTTCAATTTTTGATAGTATACACATACAAATGGTCGTAAAGATGTGTTGTTACCGGCATTGTTTACGTTGTATAAAAATCTGTAAAGTTTTATGCACCCAAAAATAACCATTTAATTAAAATGTTTCAAATGTTTAAAGTTAAGAAACAGTATTTGTTAAAGTGGCTGTATGCAACAGCAAAAATTAAGGAAAACTAAGTCACTATCTCGTAACGTGATAAAAAAAACCGATTTATTTCATACAATATACTGTAAAATAAATGTAACAGTATAATATATGATTAATAATTTTACAACACAAAATTTTTGTAGTACGTCTAATATGATAGAACGTAGTCATTAAAAATACTAGTTGTTTAAAATTAAAAAGCTACGTTTAAATGTTTGAAGTTAAGGCAATAAGAAATTATAAGTCCTGTTTACCTTTTCGGAAATGTAAATTATGTTGCAAACTACTTGTAGACACGACATTAGAAGTTGCTAATTAGACAATCTTAATTATACTTTTTAAAGACAGTGGAGAGCAGTTTATGCTCAGTTAATCACAGCCATTTTTAAAGTATGGTGAATAGAGAAAGACGAAGGTTAAGTTCCTCGTATGAGTGATGAAAAAAGGTTGCGTGATGGTCAAATTTTCCAATAAAATTATTTTTACTATTTTTTACGGTTTATGGATGTTGATAGTTTTAATGAAATGTCATAATTGCCCTTCTGTACCTTGTAGTTATATGTATTATATCTGATGAACCAGTTTTACCCATTGACGTATATAAAGTTCATAGCTCAGTAATCTTGAGAAAACAAATATGCACAAAAAATGATAGTATAAGAGATAATAAAAAAAATTCTGAAGGCGATACAATGTTTTATGTTATGGATCTAATTCAATTCTAACAGTGTAGAGAAAACCAAAATAATACTTTATATTCGCTGTATTATCTCATAACAAGAAATCTATTTATAACGAGACATACAAGACAACTGATTTAAAAAATACAAATTGTATGCTTAAAAAAATGTGTGGTTTCTTGTATTTGTTCATAACGGCCTAAGTTTACTTTACGCAAATGCAAATAGTGTTGCAAATTAGTTTTTAACACGAAATTGAAACTTCTAGCCAGTTGACCACAGTAAACTATTTTGTTGGGCAGTAAGCAATTGAAGTTCAGTTGATTAAACAACCATCTAAGGCATAACAGCTAAAGTGAAATGAAGGTTGAGTTTTCTATAAGTGCAATAAAAAAAAATTTGGCGTTAGAGTTTCAGGCATAGAGGTATAATAATATAGTGCGTGACTGATATACTGGCCTGGAAGTTGCAGCGTCAGAAGGTGCGAGAGAGAACGCATTCTACGCCACCACTCCTGATTAGCTATTGCGGTGAGTTCCCCGACAGTGTATATATATGTGTGTGAGTATAGCAGTGCATCTGCATCAGAGTGGTCAGTGGTGGCATAGAATGCGTTCTCTCTCGCACCTTCTGACGTCCCCTCTACCTTGGTCACGCACTCTATTATTATACCTCTATGGTTCCAGGCGTATATACATGACAAAAGCTCTTACAAAATGTCATAATCAGGCTTAGCAACCTTTCAGTGAAATCTATAATATCTGATGAGCCGGTTTCAACTATTTACTTAACAAGCCTTCAGCTCATAAACTACGTAAAAAAGCTTAGAAACCATAACAATATGTAGAAAAATTACAGTTTAAGGTGAATCAAAAATATGTTTGAGTCAGTAGAACGTTTTATATTTTGAAGGTAATGTTATGTTACACCATTTAGTGAAAATTGAATTATACATTATATCAGCTGCCTAATCTAAACCCGATAAAAGACTTAATTTTATTATACAACACGTTGTGTGCAATTAAAAATATGTGGATGTCATTAAAGAAATCATAAAACATGAATTTAGCAAAGTATAATTTTTTGAATTAGGCAACGTGTGCAAGTAGCCAGATTACGTGATTTCTTCATAACTGCCGAAGTTGACCTAGAATGAAAATATTTATTATTAAGTAAGCTGGTTTTACTTTTTCACAATAATCGTAGTTGGATTGCCAACTTAAATATAACTATTTACAGAGATTAAAAAGTGTTTGTAGCTTTGTAAGTGAGTGACTTACCGTAAAGACAGCATTTAGAGTGGGGGCAAGGATTTGTTGTGAAGTAACAATAAAAACAGAAGTCTGTTAGGAAGTTATACTTCGCAAAATATCTTATTTTTATAATTCTAGACAGTTGTAACATACAAACTAATGTTAAAAGGTGGCATTTCCTCACATGTATACCTTTTAATTATATTTACACTAGCAGCTATCCGGCTCGGCTTCGCCCGAGACTTACTAAATAAAACACCGTAGAGTGTTGACATGTAATGTGAAACGTTTCCAGTTAGAAATTTGACACATATTCCTGACACATCTTAAAACAAAAATCTTTTTATAATGAACATATTTTTTCGGAATCCATATAGTTTATTTGGGGTTGTCAAAAGCGATCTCAAAAGCAGCGACGGACCTTGGCACGAGATATAAATACTTGCAAGTGCTATAAACTGAAAATTATTTTTAAGGACACTGATTACAAAAAATTAATCGTACTGAATTATTGATACGTATATTTCAGCTATAACCTAATAATTTTTCACTTAAATAATTCATCTGAAGCCTTAATTGATAATAGTATTAGAACTGAACTGTTTTTCAAATGAATTGTGGAATTTAATAAACAATCCCTTATTACCAAAATAAACAAAACCCTCGTGTAACTTTCGAACTTAAATAAATATTTAATTAAGAAATATTATATTACATTATTAGTTAGATACCGATCAAAGTCAGGTTTTCTCCAGCAATCAGTAAGGTAGAAAGTCTAGTCAGTAGAATCCACCTGTGGTGATTTTTATGTCCAAAATCTGATGTTGGTTGCATTGAGTTTGCAAATATATATGTCTTCTGCTTATTTTTGTCTCAAGAAGTGGGAAAACAGCATTATTTTAAAATTTTTATGGATTGAATTCCTCATAGCTCATGACTTTGTTAATTGTGTTGAACCACAGCTTTAATCTGGTGTAAATTGATATTTTTCCAGGAAGTGTTTGTTTAACTTGTCAATATCACCAAGCTTGTAACATTATGTCAGATAAGTAAACAAACTGATTACACTTTTACTGCTATGACAGTTTACAATTTAACTTGCACCCACTTACTCTTAAAAAAATTTGTGTATACTATTAAATTAATACTTTTGGTTGCCTAACCTTAGCTTTTATTATGATATTTGAAGAATTGATACTTTTTGTGCATGATTATTTGCAGAGCTGACAATCGTTGTATTGGTGGCTTTACTTGCTACAGTTTGAGGTTACAAAGTGGTCGTGCAACCAAATCCTGGATTATTGAAGGACACTGATGGCTCTTCTTTGTGCTGGTGACATCCGATGACTTCTAAAAAAATATATGCAGAAGGTTGAAGATTGTTGATAGATGAATACAGGAAAGTTAAAAAATGGTCATTATTTTCATGCAATATAATCTCGAAGTGAATATGGATTTACCTCTCACAAGTATATGCGTATCGATTCGTTTTTAATTTTTTAACACGTACCAATGAGTATTTTTTAATTTTTTTATAGCTTCGTATGGCTTTGTTGTATACAGATTCTACGTATGGAGCCATCACATCTTAT
This sequence comes from Copidosoma floridanum, assembly GCF_036245765.1. Lineage (NCBI taxonomy): Eukaryota > Metazoa > Arthropoda > Insecta > Hymenoptera > Encyrtidae > Copidosoma > Copidosoma floridanum. The sequence goes on along the minus strand of NW_028321910.1, from coordinate 4,163,099 downwards.
TGATTAACCTTGCTTTTCATTCAAGTTATTAAACATGCACTAGCTCTTGCAGTCAATTACTGGCCAGGTTTTACGCACCAGGGAATTTACTAGGAATGAAACACCATGAGGAATCTATTTTTGAAGCTGTGGACTTTTTTAAAACTTTTTTATTTTTATTTCTGTGCATACTCAATACACGTTGCTTGCATAAACTTCTCTTTTTTATTACAGGAAGTGCAGTGCGACAGACAAAGTTGATTCAATAATAGTAATTAACATTATATTCAAAACTTTTTTTTCAGGTACATTATGTATGCAAACTTTTTAGTTTGTATTTAGAGTTTTCCAATGACAAACTGTATATTAGCTTCTGGAAGAAAGCTCTTTTTATCAGGATAACAGACTCGTTGATCTAATTTTGCAAAGATGGGATGCTGACGAAATTATTAATAGGATTCTGAAAAATTTTTATGTTACTTAATGGCCACTTCGCACACAAAATATTTTGAAAACTTCTCAATGCTTACCATGAAAAAACTTTCGGCATACTGAAGCAAGTACACACCACAGTCACTGCTATTTTGCTGCTGTGGTACATCTGTCATAATGACGTCTCACTTTTCAAAAGGTGGTACGTTGCTATTCCCACATCTTTTTTCATACTCATACTTTAAGTAAGTGCACAGTAAATTTTGAATTTTTTCCTTATTGCACAGTTTCAGAGAATCAAAAACTAAAATGCATGACCTAAAAATAACTTATACGTCAAGGAATTTCATTGCATACTGCATATATATATTTACTGTACGTCCTAGTGCAAGGACTATGCACTTTGGAATTGGGAAGAGATGGATAGTTGGTAAAGATTATGAGGATGGGTATTAGGTATATGCGGAAATCCATTTTTAATTTGGATTTAAATGCTTGTGACACTATTTTCCACCCTATTAAAGACTTTAAATACTGATTTTCTAAACTAAAAAGCCGGACTAAACTGAGAAATGTCAGAAACTGGTTAAATCGTACCGGGTTTCAAAAAAATCTTATTTTTTAACATTCTATAGACGTTAGGAACTATTAAACACCCTTAATATAAGTATAAATAATTTAGGGTAAATTTACTCCTCTTAAGCATCCCCATGAATTACAGATCCGAAAATTGGTGTGAAAATGTATTATTTCACCCCGGATATCCTCTCCCGGGAGTTTTTGTGGTAACTGATCACAAACCAGATGTCTATTTATAAGCAGGGGTGGTTTTTCATCCCCCCGAAATCACCCCCAGTTGCAGTACATCATTAAAAAATTCATCATTTTGCTCCCGAAGTCGTTTCTCAGGGGTTTTTGAGGTCGCTGATTACGAAATCGAGGGACATTTCAGCACAGGGGTAGTTTCAGCCCCAAAATCACTCATAGTTTCGGGAAATCTTCAAAATTCATAATTTTGCCACCAAAGTTTTGTGGTTAGAAATAATATTGGTACACAATCTAATTTTAATATTTTTTTTTGTTATACGAGTATTTAAAATTATCGACAATAAATATCCAAAAATAAAATAAAATTATATTACATGAAAATAGCAGTATTTTTAAGTTTATTTTATAAAATTGGGGGTGATTGTCGGGGGTGAAACTACCCCTGCACTCAAATGGACCTAAAATTCGTTATCAGCGACTTTGGAAACCTCTGAGAAACGGTTTTATTGGCAAAATTATGAATTTTTAAGATTTTCTGAAACTATGGGTGATTTTGTAGTTAAAACCACCCCTGTGCTAAAATGACACTTGATTCCGTGATCAGCAACCTCGAAAGCCCCTGAGAAACGACTTTGGAAGCAAAATAATGAATTTTTTAATGATTTACTGCAACTTGGGGTGATTTCAGGGGGTTAAAACCACCCCTGCTTGCAAATAGACCTCTGATTCGCGATCAGTTACCACAAAAACTCCTGGGCAACGATTTCCGAGGGGAAATAATACATATTCACACCAATTTTTAGTACTGTAATTCATGGGGATGCTTAAGAGGGGTAAATTTACCCTAAATTATTCATACTTATATTAGGGGTGTTTAATAGTTCCTAACGTGTACAGAATGTGAAAAAATAAAATTTTTTTGAAACCCGGTACGATTTAACCAGTTTCTGACATTTTTCAGTTTAGTCCGGTTTTTTAGTTTAGAAAATCAGTATTTAAAGTCTTTCATGGGGTGGAAAACAGTGTCACAAGCATTTCAATGCTAGCACACAATTTTTTCCTTATTTCTGAGGGTATATAAATATAGAATAAGAAAAAAATTGGTTTAAGTGTGTGCCTCGAAAAAAAATTTTTTTTTTTTGGAACGTGTAAATCCAAATTGACAATGGATTTCCTCGTATCTTTCTGGAATGGTTCATTGCATTGCACGAGTTTCCAACAGATTTTAACATGTTCTCCTAGAAGCCGTTTACACGATTCACTAGGACTAGACTGTCACCTACTTTCTGCTGATATTATGCACAAAAAAATAATTGACATATATCTGCATTAAATTATTTTAGTTGTTAACATTCTATTTATAGATCACGGCATGGAATTACATTGACTCGAATAAAATATGACTTGACAAACATTTCTTTATACACTGTACTAAAAAAAATGCACCGACATTACGTATGACAGAAAGTCAAAGAAGTTAAAAAGTGTTTTTATCCGTTTATCATGAATGCACTACGTAAAGTCTAGAGCTATAATCTTACGAAATACTTTAACCTTCTACATAATAACTACGTAAAAAATTAAATAATTTAACAAAAAATGTAGGTCACGTTTCATATGGTTATCAGGAATATTTCATTAACAAGTTTTTATTACTAGAGTGTTAAAAAGATCTATATTGTAAGTAAAATCATTTATTAAATATTTATGAGTAATATTATCAAGTAACGATTAAAGAGGACTATGTTTAACTAACGTGCTTGACACTTTTATCTTGCATTTGATTGCAAACCAAAAACATACATTTATTTTCTTACATTTAATGATCTTTAAAAGGTATATTTTATTTACAACTCAAAGGGTGTGACACAGTCTAATTTTCTACAGTTCTCAACCTCATTTTTTGTAATATATGAGGTCACATATTCTAATGCGCCTATTCGCTATGTGATTTGCTAGGGAGGGGAGGGCTGGCTCCACCAGTCACTTTAACACATGCTCTTATGGAATTTCCGAGAGCTCACACCGTGGCAGCCGTTTATACTAATTTTACTCCATTTGATTTAACATGGGTTTTCCAAAAAATTGGGGGCAGCACCAGCTATTTACATAGCGAATAAAGAAACTCTGCTACATTAAATGTGAATTACTGTCCAAATGTTTTTTAAAGTGTGATAGGTCTATTGCCACAAGACAGCCAATACTTTTGAACTTAAAAATTTTTTTTCTTACCATGGACGCAAAGTGCGGCCCAATAACCCTTACTAGGTCCGCATTTTGCGGCCTTAAATAGTGAGCCACAAGGGAGTGAGCGGACAATGTGCCCAATCCCGATTTAGATCAAATATGGCGCACACAGCAGCTTACGGTGCTACTTGTTGCCATATTGATCTAAACCAGAAGTCATGGGTACATAGTACCTATTAATTCCTTCAGGCTCACTAGCCTTAAATAGCCTTAAACGCCTGCCAGGCGCAAAGTACTTCGTGGGCCAAAAGTGTGCCATGGGCACAAAATTGCACTTGGTGTAAATAGTAGTTTTCCTACTTCGGGAATTATTGAGAGGCTGGTGTGCCCTCAGTAGGAAAAATATCATTCGCCACATAAGCGTCATCGCTCCAGGGCTACCTTACGTCGCACGGGCCCTGCTTCGGTAGTTTTCGTTGGATAAGTGCCATCGTCTCTGGGGCTATTTTGCGGCCCAAGGATCGATGGTGCTTATGTGGCGAATGCTTTTTTTCCTACCAAGGGCACACTCGACCTGCAAAATCGCCCGAGGTCAGAAATAAACTATTTTATCATGAGGGCTAAGTGCAGCAGAGCCTTACGGTCTTAGGGGCCAAAGCAATTTGCGGGCGTGAAATTGCACTTTGCGCCCTCGTCATAAAAAATGACGTACGCACCTCGAGCACTAACATACGACCGCTTTACGCTTCAATTTATTTTTTTGAATGGTTGAACTTTGTTGTTCTTTCCATAATAAACATGGAAAGCAAATTACAGCCAAACACCAATGATTGCTGAAAATTATGTTCAAATGTATTTATGTATATTTATATGTATATATATGTATGCACATACGTATTTGTAAGGCATATAAAATTCTTTTTTCATATTTTTTCATACCCTTGATTGATAGGTATCAAAATAAAGTCTTTTTCTGTAATATTATAATCATTTGTCCACTTTCTAATCGCTACAAAGTTATCGACTGCACTTTTATCAATAATATTACATAATTTCGAGAAGAAAAAAGAACTGTGAATAAAGGTTTTTCTCCTTTTTTCGTCATCAAGCATACTTTCATAAATGTATTTCTAAAAGTAAAAGTCTATAATAATATCATTTAGATACTCATTAGGAGCCAAACACTGTAAATGCTGTTTGATAGATAGCCCACCCTTGCAAGGTGGAATCGGCCATATTAGTAAACTGAAACAAAAACCATTATTATCTTACTATGGGAAAAAAGCATAACTGCCGCTTTGAGCCCTAAGACTGGGAAGTAATTCAGAAGCTGGGGCTTAATCTTGAAAACGTAAAGTGTATTTTTTTTTACTGATTTCCGTCAACAGCATATGCGCAGAAGGTAAAGCGCATCCGCAGTTGACAAAAATCAGTCAAAAAAAGATGCACTTTACGTTTTCGAGATTAAGCTCCTGGACCCTAAGTGATTTAAGGGCCCAAAGTGCGGCTCTAGAGCGCTCAGCAACAACGACGCCGTTTACATCCTGAGCACAAACATACAAAAACCACACCCTTTGAGCGCGCATTTTGTACTTTGTGCCCTAGGTACGAAATACTACTTTTTTCCTCGGGTGCAGCGCTTTAAGGCACTAAGGCACACTTTTTGCCCTTAAATCACCTTGCGCCCACGAGCGTAATGGTATATTATGGTCCAAAGGAAAAAAGAACGGCATTCCTTCCCAGGTGAGAATTGACAAACACCCTGGAGGTGATGCCAGACTTTTTTCCCGAGGTACGGATACGAGTTTTTTCCTTCCTCCACCGAAAATACGATGTTTTTCACTGATTTAAGGGTGTGAAGTGCTACATAATCTCTCTGGTGTAAATCGCATTAACTGCTTTCTAGTAGGAAGAGTATTTTGATATCCTTTGCGAGGAAATTGCCTCTCGAGCTGAAGGCGAGGATGGCAACCATGCAGAGGATACAATAAAAACTTTCCTACGAGCAGTAAATGCGATCTTTTACCTAGGAGGAATGTGGCACTTTGCTCCTTGAAAACGAAACGTCAAACTTTCGGAGGGGGTATGAATAGTAGTTTTCCTATGAGTTTGAAAAGTCTTTGTTTGCGAACCGAGAGGTTTGCGGCCCGAGCTAAGGGCGAGGTCCATAATGAGGTTCGTAAAGGAGACCTTTCGAATGAGTATCGGAAAACTGCTTTTTTGCCCAAGGAAGTACCAGCCTCCCAAAACCACCCGAGGGTGAAAAATAGTTGTTTTCGGTGGATAAACGCCATCGCCTCCAGTGAGATTGCGTTTATGTTGCATAAATCCTACTGTTCCTCTCAAAAACGCCCGAAGTGGTAACAAATAATGGCAAAGAATTATCAGTAACACTCAACTTAGAATGATCTCTCCAGGTATTGCGTAACTTAAGTATCCGACAATTCAACTTAACTACAATCTAAACTTTAACTTTGGAACTTATTGAAATTACGTTACCATGAAGGATAACATTTTAAGTTGACGTTAAAAATTATAGTCAATTCTAACAGTGGAGCTAAGGGCAGATACTAAAGTTACTCAATACTTCCCCTCTTGCCCGTGAATGTGTGCCTCCTTATTGTACATATCAGAGCTTGCTGCGCTCTCTGTAAGAAATTCAGAATTCGTTACTAACGTGCATGCAGTCAGATATTGCATGCAGCATGCATCCTTAAGCCCAGTAATTGACATGCATAGATTTATTCTTGTAAAGAAAGCTAGAGGTACTATTCGGGAGAGAAAGATCTTCTATTAATAGCTTTGGAGCAAGATTACCACTTTTTTCTTTTCCGAAAACATGTAAAAAAAATTATTAGGATCAGAAAAATGCAATAAACAATTTCCGAAGATGTATTTCTCGTCAGGTCACTCGGTAAGGATCACGCCACAAACTTTACGGCTCGCTCAGTTTTCATACACCCTTCGGTATTAAACGAACAAATGCATCGCACAGTGGGCTAGAATGCCAAAATTTGTCTTAAAATAAGATAACTCTTGACAGAAAACTCTGATTTAGACTTTTTTTTTTATTTTTCAGCGTTTGGTTGGTAAAATAGAGGAAAATTAGTCTCCAGTCGTACCGTGAGTCTGGGGGGGGAGGGCAGTAAAAACCCCAAAGTCCCCCAAAACCAAAAATAGAGCCTTTTTTTTAAAAAAAAAACATATCGTTCACTAAAAACGAATAAAAAATTTTCTATAGTAACCCAATGTCACATAACCTATAGTTCACTATGATTTTGTGCAATTCAAGATGGCGGCAGCAATATGGCGACCAAAATCAACGAAATTTTTCAAAATTTTCATTTTTTTTATAAATTAAGTATAAACTTAAATGTTATAGTTAAAATTTATTTTTAATAAAATAAATTTGAAATACCCGATGCTATTTTGTTTTAAAAATGGGTGCTGGCGCAAAATGGCGGCTGATATATATCTCCCAATTCCCCACAATATGGGTGTCAAATAAAAGAGCTCTTAAAGTGGTATAAAATAAAGTAGATCTTACCTTCATAAGTTTAAAATGGTGGCCAAGAAGAGATGGCGGCTTGCGCAAAATGGTGGCTGATGTATATCCTCAAAGTCCCCGCAATATGGGTGTCAAATAGAAGAGCTCTTCAAGTGAAATAAAAAAAATAGATTCTACCTTTATACGTTTTAAATGGTGGCCAATACAAGATGGCGGCTTGCGCAAATTGGCGGTTTTTGTATACCTCCAAAGCTCCTGCAACATGGGTATTAAATAAAAGAGCTTTCCGAGTAGAATAAAATACAAAGATTGAACCATTATCAATTCAATGTGACGGACAATTTATAATAGCGGCTGATGTTCATTTTTAAAGCCTCCGCAATATAGGTTTTAAATTAAAGGGTTCTTTAAATAAAATGATTAAAGTAGGTTGCACTTTTATCAGTTAAAAGTAGAGGACAATATATAATGGTGGCCGTCACAAAATGGTGAATTGATTTTTTTTTTTAATCCCTTTGATATGGGTTTTAAATAAAAATGTTTGACAAGTAGAATACGGCAAGTTGTGTGAAATTACTGGAGTCACATTTGGTGGACGATGAAACATTGCAGATCATCCACTTGTCACCTACTTCTTATTATTTTTCTGGCTATTGTACATGAAAAATTGTTTGACAAAAGGACAAACAAAATTTGTTGTTTAAAAATCTACTATCGATAATTATTAAATTAAAGACAAAGTTATAATAATAAGACCTAAATATTTTTTGGGGTGATCAGTACCTGAAGACGAAGTATCAAAAGCCAAGGATTATTAAAATAGATTTGGAGGAATTCTGAGATATGACTGATCGTACACACGTACACACATACAATTATACACGGACATACATACACTCACACACACGAAGTTACACACACATTCACACGCACACAAACGAACATTTTTTACACAGTTCTTTATATCAATGATAACTTCCAGGAATTGTATATTTCACACGTAGAGGTAGAGTCGAAGGTGAAAAACATGGGATCTGAGGCTGCTTTACATGTACCTGTGGTGTGTTAACGAGTTTACGTGCCTCTACAGGTGTATCTTTATCACGCGTAGTGGGATGAAAGTACTCATTTTTGCCCTGCCGGCACAATATATTTATAAAATTAACACGTTAAATTCTATTCATAACAAAGCTTCCTCTGAGAGGAAGCCAAATAATTTTTTTCGATATTACCCAACAAATTTTTGAGAATACATCTTAAAAGACAATGTTCATCATTAAGTTACATGTGATAAATATATGAGAAGGTCGGTAAATGGATCCAACACATGCATCACATCTGAAAAGTTGGTATTATTTGCTAAAGTCAAAAAGTACTTATTTTTAGTAAAATTAAAAACCCATAACTTAATTACAAAACGATTCAAAAAAAATTGAAAAGATACCTTAAATTTCTCGAATGTAGAAAATTAAAAAAAAAATTTGTCTGAATCATTATTCAAACCATTGTTTCGTTCAAACAATTGCGTTAGCATTATCTGATTTAGAGGTGAACATAACGAATCAAACTGATTTTATAAACACTATTGTATAAATCTTTAGATTTTTCAGTGTATTTCAGCTATTTTAAATGATGCGGGGATGGGAAACAATAAATGAAAACTGTACGGTTTGTAAGAGCATACAGCCACGACCTACTAGACTGTAATATTACTGTGTATGATGTCGGTCATGACACTGATTAGAATAACTTGGTCCACGGATTATCTACCTTAAATATCATGGTAGTTTGAATAATTTGTGTAAAACAATCTCTTACGGGTAAAAAATTATAACTTATATTATATGCTTCTTTTGCGCAATTAATCTGTAATCCTTACAATACTTCTTTTTTGTTGCTTAGTAAACTATAAGGAAAACTTTAAAGTCATTCGTGTGGCATATGAGAATTATATTTTTCTAAGCTCAGAGTTTTACCAAAATAGCTACGATTGAACATGAAACTTGTACTTCAATTACGTTAAAATTCAAGACTTAATATAAATAGAATATGTAAAAGAATAAAACATTATCATCTGCAAAATTTCACCTTGTTAGCCTGAAAACAGAGCGTGTTATTTAAAAAATGATAATAATTTACCATATGTAAGCTATGCTTACCTTATTAGTAATTGCGTGATTTTAGTCTTTACTTTTACGTATTCTAAACATTATAAGAGAAATAATTAAGTATATCATCCATTGGAGTGTAGCTTATTTACATTATAAGCTATAAAATAGATGATTATATGTCTATCTTTTTTTATTGGCTTATGTTGAAGGCTATGCGTAGATAATTTAGCATGCTTGTGTGTTTCTTAGATACAGTTTTAAATTTTTTTAAAAAAACGATGTATTATTGATTGAAACTTTTTGGTTTAAAAAACTGTATTATGCATAATAAATATTTCTGAGATAAATGCAAGAAGCTAAAAAGAGTACAGATAAACTGTGTGAATAAGTTATTTATTAAAGACTTTGTTGTATAGCTAAATAAAAGATTAGTTATTTTCTTTAGGCTACGTAGTTTACTAAAATTTAAATAAGAAATTCGATAAAGAACTAATAATTGATAATGAAAATATTAAAACTATCGAAAGAAGCGATATATACTTTGCTTATAAATACATACAAGGATACAATAATCCTTTTTAATAATGAATTCTTAGACAAAGTTACGAATTAATAGATAATCTTGCAGAGAGGCTGCTGAAGATAGCGGAAATAATTTGCTGATAGCAACTGCACACGAGGAATATGAAGTTTCAAAAGATGACAGTAGCAGAAATAGAGAGGACTGTAGTGCTGATAAAAGTATAGATGAGAATGACAGTCTTGACGATAGTAGTATTATAAGTATGTTGAATGAAAGTAGTGAAAGTGATTCTGAGGATGGAAACCAATGAATATGTTTATACAATAATTCTTTAAAGTAGTTGTAAATATTCAACCTCCATTGTTGTGTACTTTAAAAAATATACGTTAATAAAGTAAAAACTATTTTTTATACTATCATTGTCTAAGTTTTTATCCGCTCTAGAGACACATGACATAAGCTTGTATCATACTATAATTATGTTATGATTTAATCAGTACGTGTAAGACAAGGTTACCAATCTACTAACAGTGTAAAACTATTTTTTTTAATGTGCGTAACAAATTATCGTTTAGTAAATTTAAAAATTAAGCATATTGTTTAATAATGTATTTCGAAACGTAAATTTTTAAGTGTAAACAGATTAACTGAACAAAATTTTATAGATCAATGTCCTATATAAGCATTGATTAGGTTCTTGTAATGTTTCATCATCCACCATATGTAAATCCAGTAATTTTACACAACTTGCCGTATTCTACTTGTCAAACATTTTTATTTGAAACCCATATCAAAGGGATTAAAAAAAAAGATCAATTCACCATTTTGTGACGGCCACCATTATATATTGTCCTCTACTTTTAACTGATGAAAGTGCAACCTACTTTAATCATTTTATTTAAAGAACCCTTTAATTTAAAACCTATATTGCGGAGGCTTTAAAGATGAACATCAGCTGCCATTATAAATTGTCCGTCACATTGAATTAATAAAGGTTCAATCTTTTTATTTTATACTACTCGGAGAGCTCTTTTATTTGACACCCATATTGCGGGAGCTTTGGAGATATACATTAGCCACCATTTTGTGCAAGCCACCATCTCTTCTTGGCCACCATTTTAAACTTATGAAGGTAAGATTTACTTTATTTTATACCACTTTAAGAGCTCTTTTATTTGACACCCATATTGTGGGGAATTTGGAGATATATATCAGCCACCATTTTGCGCCAGCACCCATTTTTAAAACAAAATAGCATCGGGTATTTCAAATTTATTTTATTAAAAATCAATATTAACTATAACATTTAAGTTTATACTTAATTTATAAAAAAATTAAAAATGTTAAAAAATTTCGTTGATTTTGGTCACCATATTGCTGCCGCCATCTTGAAATTCTTAAAATCATAGTGAACTATAGGTTATGTGACATTGGATTACTGTAGAAAATTTTTTATTCGTTTTTAGTGAACGATATGTTTTTTTTTTAAAAAAAAGGCTCTATTTTTGGTTTTGAGGGACTTTGGAGGGGTTTTTACTGCCCCCCCCCCAGACTAACGGTACGACTGGAGACTAATTTTTCGCCATTTTACTATTCAAACGCTGAAAAATAAAAAAAAAAACGTCCAAATCGGAGTTTTCTGTCAAGAGTTATCTTATTTTAAGACAAATTTTGGCATTCTAGCCCACTGTGCGTCGTACTCTTATCTGTATATTTAAACATTTTATCACTTTCACTTACATGTCTTCATCATCCGTGTATACTACGTCATCGACTGTTTTAACAACAACTGACTTATGTTCAATGGCTGAACATTTGTTTTTGTTTGAGCACTCTTCCGTATTCTTTAATTGGTTTCGATTATAAAATTAATTTTAATTATGAAATTTATTTAGTTAGTAAGGCATTTGTTTCGAACTATAAGAAATTATAATATTTGGCATGCAATAGTATGTTGAGATACAATAGGATACTCCGAAGGTGGTGCGATACAATAATATTTATTTTTTAAATTCAAAGTGACTTTTTTACCTGCATGGCTATATTCTCTTCTGACCAAAATGTTAATGTTGACATTGTTTCGACATCGTCTGGCAGTTTTTTACGACATCTTAAACAATAGTTTAAGTCAGCTGAACTTAAACAACAATAAGGACATTTTGCTAGAGTTCCTTTCTTATATCTCGGCTTCTACAAGTTAGCAAATAACGTTTAATGTAGTAACGTAATTCTTATTACTTCGTTTACCGCTCGTTACAATTCGTTACAATTCGTTACAACTTATTATTTCTACGTTCATGATGTTTTCCATATTAAATCTAAGTAGATAGACTTCGCTATGATTATCAGCTTGAAATCCATCTCCATTTGCCACATATTTTAGTTGGATTTTCCATCGAATTCAGTTGGATTCATACAAGATCTTATGTTGATCTTTTACCTTAAAAATATAATAATTTTTAAAGTTAAACAAACAGTAATAGCTAGATATCCGGAATTGTCCCCTATTCTAGAATTTATCATTTATATGATAACAAACAACGTACGTTTTTCATTCTTTTATTTTTAAGTGTCATAGTAAAAGTTTTTATGTTTTTTTTTAAATTTAATACTTAAAAATATTGAAGGCTTCAAGACATGTGTTTTTTGTCTGCCATATGGACAATAATATCAAATACGGCAGATAATGTTGCATATCTAGCTATTATTGTTTATTCGACTTTAAGAAAATTTTCAGGTCAAAGATCAACATATGATTTTTTATAAATCAAACTTAATTTAGTATCAAATCCACCAAAAATCTACGTGGTAAATTGAGACGTATTTCAGACTGCCAATCAGAGTAAAATCGTTGTAAAATCGGTGTAAAATTTAGGGGAATAATTCGGATATAATCCACGTTGATTTGATATAAAAAACATAATGATACTTCCAGCTGTTGAGCTAAACAGACCTTGGGAAGCTTTGAGCAACTAGATGATAGAAGTAATGAAGACATTGATGAGAATTGCCTTATCGCAGACCCAAAATCTGAACCCCTACATAATAAATAAAAGCCCTAATTATATTGATCTATTTTATTGATAATATACTATTGCATATACACTATATATTATTATAATTGTACATTGCTTGACTTACTTGTTTTCTTTTAATTGTTTTGATAATTGAGACAAAATTTCTGAATATTGATCATCACTATGTAAGTTTTCAAATACACATTTTCCATCATATTGTTTATTACAATTTTCAATTGTTTGTTCTTGCATGTTACTTATTTCTAGAATAAAAACAATCGTCTAATTACATTAGAACATCTATAAAGAATCAATTTATTCTAAAGTAATGTAATACATTGATCACAACAAAATGATAGTTTCCTGATTTATAGACTGCCATGTTGTACATATGTAACGCCAAGTGTACTTAGATTTGCACAGTACATCACATTATCGAATAAATGTGACAACTCCCTTCATTAAAAGGTTTACAGAAATGATTAAGTATAAGTAAAAAAAAAATTCTGATTAAATTTAGACAAATTGATGAAAGCAATTCTGCTGCCAGATAATGATATTCGACCTTTGTAATATTTTCGCGGTACCGCATGCACACGTGTGTGCATACATACGGGTCATTGTAAAAAAACTTGGGAAATAAAATATTCATTTTGACCACAGACGAAATTAGTCTTATCATCAATTTTTTTCGCTCTATCATAATTTTTAAGGTAAAAAATAAAAGAAAAAAATAGTGGCATCTCCTATATACGTAAGCATCTCTGAATAAGTACAAATTTCAGATTGTTGGTAGTTACGGTAATGACACTTTTTTACGATAAGATAATTTTGATGTTTTGCAGAATTTTCTTCAAGTTTGTCACGCCTTTTTTTTTACTTTTTTTCTATTTTTGGCCAATTTTATATTTTTTTTTGTGAAACTTTTTTATTTTATTTATTATATCAGTTAAATGTTTCACTTCTTTTTCTTTTGCTTTTGATTATTTATTAACTTCAAAATTTTTCAATGTTATAGAACTTTATATATTTTTTCTCAAAACTAGAATCTGAAATTTTTATTGGAGACAAGGTACGGTAATGCCATTTTAACATTATATCCTTTGTTCAAGCTTGCAAATCATACCTGATTCGAGATTTTTCATATAAACATAAGAAAACACAATTACTTTTAATAAATATTATCTTATCAATTTAACGGTTTGTAAAGAGCAAGGATATTAAAAGCCCAAGTTGTTTTATAATGACCCATATATATTACTATAACAATCTTATATGCACCACCGCCATCTTCCGGCTAATTTACACTTATTGACTTATTATTTTAAAAGAAAATTGGAACATACACATTGTTATACACGTAAGTGATATAAAATGCGAGTTCTCTTTTTTGTTTTGATTCTCCCCCTCCCCTAAGGTTGGATCTACCCTTACATATAGTTTCCGAAATGTAAGTATAAGGTATACAAAATAGGAGCTTCAGCAACGATGCCTGATCTGCAGTAGTAAGTAAAGGGTACAGTTTCAAGTAGGTATTATGTCAGTAATCGCCTTTACACGTTACCTTATTAATTTATAAAGTGAACCGATCTGTCTCTTACATTTCTTAATTAAAACCTACGCAGTCAGTAAGATATCAAATATCGGCTAAGGGTGCCTCAATGTAATGACTCAAACACCTTAGATTTATGCAAGTTCAGTTAGCTTAGATAACTGTAGTAGTATTTCTGAGATTTGTTGATACCTTATTAATTATATTTTTAAGAATATTACTCTAAATAATCACTGTCTAAGGGCCCTGATTTTATGCAAATATAGCTTCTGCGAGCCGTTTGATACGGATACTTGAAGAAGTCACCAAACGTTACATAGTACGCATTATATATATTATTATTTGTAGAGACTGATTTTGATCAATGACCGTCACCAATTACATGATGTGCATGAGAATTCTTTTTTTTTTTTTTTAAATTGAAAATGTTCATAAGTTCGAGAATATTTGAAATGAAATAAGTACACACCTGTCTTGTCTGACGATATATCGCTGTAAAATTGATTTCCGCTCGTTTCACAACTCCTTTTCAAAGAATATCTTTTCTCAATTTTTTGTTTTCTCAACATATTACTTGTACTTATTATTCCTTCTGTCAGCTGAGAATGTACGTTGAATGTACTAGATGTAGAACATGCTTCGGGTATTATTTTTTGTAGCCACGATTCTACTTTCAACAATGTATTGTTCAGTTCTTCCTCGTAAGGCTGAAAGAATGAGGATTGTCAATTTATAAGCAGACCCGTTGTACAGTATTTATTATTATTATTTTTTTATTTCAACACATATGGCCATAGACAATGTATCTTTATGAAATGAATTGATAATCAATTTGTGTTTGCAATGAAAAGTTATACCGTTCAAATGTCGTACGTAAATAACTCATGTGTTGTTGTTTGTGTTGCTACGAAATAATATGGCATCAATTATTGTTACTATACTAATGCCCGATAAAAGCAACACAGTGGCAGCGGTGTGTTGTAAATACCATTAAAAGTTATAATACATCAAGTTGTCTATTATTCACATTTTTTTTTTTATGTACCCCCTTAAATCTCTTCATTATATATCCCATAATGAGAATCCGTACCATGAAAATCACAAAATGTTTGAGTTTACACAGAATGATGTCTCATTAAAATAACATGGGACTTTCATTTTTCATTTTTGTTAAATTTTTGGTTGCCACTACAATATTTTTTCAGCATACTGCACTGAAAGTAGGAACTTTCGTCCCGCTTCGTGGAACGAAAATCAGAAGGAAACAAAGAATCCCTCAGATCGCATGCTTATCGCCCTTGGCTTCGCCTCAAGCGTCAATTGCCTGCGATCCAAGACATTCTTTATTTTTCCTCCCTAGGTGAATAATATACTATTTCTGAATTTTTCAACTATTAAACGTTGTTACAGAATGCTTGAACGATACACATTGCTTTTCAGCTTAAAAGGACTAGGGGTAAATTACACACGTACTGCGCACTGAAACTTTTGACTGTGCTAAATTTCTCATTTCTCCATATAAATTAAAGCAGTTTTACTTTATCTTTATCTGCAGCATCTTATGTAATTAAAACGACAAACATTATTCTGTTATGCTACTAATTTTTTTTTTAAATAATTGTTTTAGTGCTGATATCACTTGCTAGTGTTAATACGCACGGTTATAAAATCAGCACCAGTCGTTGCGCTCCCAATTACAGCGCGAGTATCTCCTATTAGGTTTTCATGCTAAAGCTCCAGATCCAATTACTGCGACTACAAAGTTTTGTAGGTTAGATTCGTTTAGAGTCACTTAGTTAACCAAATATAAATGTCATGATGTAAAGTATGATTCTGGATTGAACGTTGTTAATGTCCGAACGTGTTACAATATGAAAGCACCTGAATTTTCCAGTCTGTTATTCTTATTATCTATTACCGTTGAGTGCACAGTAATTGGGTCATTTGTCCCTATGCTAAAAAAATTCGATTTAGGCCTTCCAAGGAAAAAAAATTTAGAAAATCAAATTTTTGTAACTTAATTGTTTTAAGACAAGTAAACATGTGTATCAAGTTTTAGCTATATATAATAAAGTTTGATGGTTACAAAATCCTAAAAAGTGTTTAAAGGGGTAAATAAAGTTAAACAAAGTTTAAAAATTAAAATTACATGCTATTTAAATGAGAAATCATTTTTTCGTTTAGTGGCACGTGCTAACTCGAGAATTTTTAGCTTTGCATGGAATGGATTTTTGTTTTCTCTCAACAAGTAATTTCTTCCATTATATAGACAGACAAATATAACTTACTATTACTCTCTCAGTCTTAGGCTCACGATCCTCTTAATGAGAAGACCCAAGTGGTTCGATAGGCTGTAACTGTTGTACCGTTCTTTTCTTTACAGTTTTTCTCTTTGCTACGACATTATTACTTGAACATTTATAATCTTTGTTACATAACATATCCTGAAGAAGTACATTTTCAATTAAGTACCTTTCGAATGTATTAATTTTATGTTAATTTCAGAAATATCAGAATTTTCGGATGAACAGTTGTAAATTGTATTTACAATGCTAAAACGTAACTATAAGAAAATAAATACAGCTACCGTGACATGATACCTGTAGTTTACTGGGAAACAGTTGTGTTAAAGGGGTCACGTGGTACCCCCTTCCAAAAGTGAGGTCGCTTTAGCATTGTAATATACAGAGATGTGACGGAAATTGCATGTATATATATTTTTATTGCAAAAAAATTTGCTATGTATCACATAAACATGTAACTATCAAAGTTTTGCTTCATATTTATTTTTTTTTTATCACAAAAATCATTTAATAATAAGAAAGTTATAATAGATGTACTCAAGGATTGAGAACTGTACGGACAGTTTCATGTCAGTGGTATATCTCTATCGAGAACAAGTTCCTTTTATAGATACAAAAGCGAGGTTAACTTGTTTTGAGAAAAAAACCTTACTCCACTATTTCACCACGAATTATAACAAGTTACAACGCAATAATATGCATGATAAGGCATTTAAAAAAAAAATATCATATTCAACAAGCATCAAGCGTCCTCACTTTTCAAAATCGTCTGCCACCATGCGAAGCACTGTCAAATTCTTTATCTCCACCACGCCAAACCTCTGAGCGAATATTTATTTTGTATTTGATGTATGCGAAGAAATAACGTTCTATAATCACTGTCATTTATACGTTGTACATTGGAGAAATACCGCAAAAAATTAATGAATTACGATAATCTACCAAATTAAGCACATTGCTTATCTATTTGGACAAATAACACGCGTTACATTGTACATCCTATGTCTTGTAATTCAAATTCACGTATTTTTTATATCAACGATTTGAACTAGGGGAACAGAAGTAAATAATTTTCAATAAATAAACAATTTGTCTAATTACATTATTTTGCGAATAGTTATTTATACAATACTTAATTCCAATCATGTTTATAATAAGTAAGTAATTGCACCAATTTTGATAGCGCAGTCCAGTCGAAAATTAAGAGAACTGCTTCACCAATCATTTGAGGGTGCTGTTTACAGTGAAATTTAGCAAAAGGTCCACCCTACTTTTTCCCAGTGTATTTATATCTCGTTAATACTACTACGTTTTGTTGCTATTGTGCCGAAGATGTTATCAAGTACGTAAAAGATTTTTTTGATGACTTCTATTCTGCATATGTTATAGTGACCATTTTCATCATATTTTTAAGTACTTACAATTTGGAACATACTTATCAAAATGATTACATTTCGGAAAAAGTTGCTCGTATTAATTGTATTGGTCTTTATTCTGATGAAATGAGAAGGAATGTACACTCTAAGGCAAGAAAATCAGAAAATGGCAAATAAAATATTAAAATTATGATATCACCTTCCAGAAAATATTGATTTTCCAAGTTTTGTTACTTTCCAGAGATAATTCATTATTACTTTTTTTACAAAGTCAATATTGTGTAAAATCATTGTTTTCGAAAGCGCAGGCACCCAGAAATTTAATCCATCTGATCGTTGACATCGCTTACTTCACGTTTCGCTCTTTTAGAAGTGAACCGTACAACTATTAGTAGCTCATTTTTAATGCGATATTTCAAAGCAAAATATATTTACGTTATTTTTAAACAATACAGAAGCTTTTACTTAGCTGACGGCCCAAACCTTGCATACATTGAGCATTTTAGAAAAGATTAGTACACATACATTCATGTACATTTAAAAACTACAGCCTTACGTCCAAGAATATGATGACAAACCCATCATTTATATTATTAAAAAAAATTTTTTTAAATTACCTTTACATGTTTTGGGATATCTGTTAAAAACATACCAGAAGAATTATGCTCAATACATGCCTTACGATACATTAGTGTTCCGTCGAGAGATGGAAATCAAACGGAGCGTTCGTATACGGTTCAACTCAAATACACCTTTTCTCTCATGTCTTCTCTGCGCCCGCTTAAGCTCATTACTGGTTGGCTCGCGGCTGGTCAATGTACGAGTGGCAGTGGGTAGGGCGTCAAGACTTACGCGTATGCTTGTTGGCGCTCTCTCGCGTTATTGCTTTTTTGCACGCCTAACCGCACGCATCTCCACTGCTACCAACGCCTGCATTTTGCTGCCTTCTTGCTTCCAGGTCATCGTACACCAGGAGTCGACGGCTGTACCAGACGCTTACCACCAGAGGATTACGCCAACGCTAAGTCACCTCATCCTTTCATTATACTCGCTCTCATACTTTTATTTCATACTTCATCATTTAACCTCCCTCTGTATCTTTCCAACATTCTCTCCTAACATTCTGCAAATCTCCGCATACTCAACCCCTTTCCACATCTTCCTCTATTTCTCTTTCTCTATTTCTCTGCTGATCTATTGCTCCTATACGTCTGACATTATCTTTCTAACCCTTTCCTATTCAATATATATCTATATCTCTCTTAACTTTATACTATCTTCACCTTTATTCTCAAACTATTTTCTACTTGTTGCTATCCCCCCATTTTTTTACATTCTACATACTTAGTTTCATTTCATTCATTTTTCCATTCTTTCTCGCTCGTGCACGCTCTACATTTTCATTCAACCCTTTCCCAGTGGCTGTATATTCCCTCTCTCTCTCTCTCTCTCTCTCTCTCTCTCTACTTTTCTGTAGTCCACAATTCTTGCTACTATTACCAGGGCATATTCTATATCCTCGCCAACCCAACCAACTTGCTATCGCTCTCTCCTCTCGCATAAGTTTGTTCGCATCATTAGTCCTGTACGCCTCTCAAGACGGAATAGTTAACTCCTCACCCGATCCATCGATCGCAGCGCCAGCTGCGTCTGAATTGTCGCAAGGGGCAATTTCGCATTTCCGGACGTCAGTCCGCTTTCACAAGCCTTGCGCTGACTCGTGCGACCGAGCAGGGCCCGCCGGTTCGCAAGGGAATCCTATTCCTGCCTTCAATAATTTCTCGCATACTCACACACCGGAAGTCGTTACCAGTAAGTCCTTCCGTACAATTATACACATCCGCATTTACGCACACAAGACCAGTCCGCATTTAGAATTCTGCATTTTCATATCTCATTAGTTATCAATTTCATCAATTTGTATTTGTCATCGTTTTTTAATAAATTTGGGTTTTTAATGCCACTGGCTTTTTCCCATTAAACTGGTTTTCTTTATTTATTAACCTCTGTTCAATTTCAGGTAATCTACGCATCATAACCCTCTATTACCAATATTTAAAGTCTCAACTTATTATTTTTTTTTTTTTTATTTTTTTTTTATTTCACTTTATTTCTATTTATCCCCCCCCCATTTTTTAATTTTTATTTCTGTTTTTTATTTTATCTTTTTTTTAAAAATGATTTCTTGTTACGTGAGATCCCCCCTTTCTTGTTCATTCTACCCTAATCCCTTTTTAATTTGGACCAGGCAATCCATGTTGGATCGGCTGTGCTCCCACACGACATTTCAGTATGTACGGTTTTGCATCGTCACTGTTGCTACAATTATTAATACTCATGTAATTTTTCTTACACAGCCTTTTGATATCCTCTCGTGACACATATTTAGAATACATCAATCAGTTGCGCACGGAATAAATTATCTGATGATTCATCATACTTTAAGCGTTTTTCAGTACTTGCTGCACCCTCGATAGGAAGAATGATAAATAGCATTTGTCACAAATTTAATACGCATATCTCCAGGTTGGTCCCAACAGCCCAAAGACCACCCTGGAGAGATGCGCATTTGTAACGGAAAGTACTCTTAAACAATATAGTTACATTTTACCAAACAACTATCAACAGTTGCTTACGTTTGATTGGACTTACTGTAGTAATCTCGGTATCATTACAGCATAACCAAGTATCACTTCTGAAATCAAGTACAACTGACAAATAATGTCCATGAGATGGATTACCAACATGGATTATTACTGCGAAAAGTGTATAATCATCGTACGTTGGTTGCAATATCAAGTCACTCTCTGGAAGATACATAAGATAGTTTTTATACGAAATCTACCAAAGTGTACAGCTATTGTAATATTTCCTTATTTTTACCTGTACATTCAGTGATACAACTCGGATTCTGAGGGTCAACTTGTACTGGAATATACGATTCTAATGAGAGTAATTCAGAAAATGATATCCTACAAATAAAAATATTCACAAATTGTATACCCAACGCCACCAATTATATTATCCATTGATGAAAAAATAGTATCATTACACCACAAGGAGCGACAGTGCGGCATTCCCTCCCGGGTGTGAGAGGAAGCTTGCTCAAATACATAATTGGATCAAAAATCACGTGAAATTAAGTAAATAACTATATGTACATTTAGGGTGAGTTAAGGCTCACTATATATTTGTCTGTGCAACTATATAATATAGGGATATATATATATATATACTAGTGGGGCTCTGCCCCCTACGCGCTTTGCGCGCCAACCCCCCAATTTTTGTAAGTAATTGTAAGAGTCAAAACAGAAGTGGTGTTGATTGAATAAATATCTCTTTCTAAATTAATAAGATAATAATTTCCCTGTTTTTTT
Organism: Copidosoma floridanum; assembly: GCF_036245765.1. NCBI lineage: Eukaryota > Metazoa > Arthropoda > Insecta > Hymenoptera > Encyrtidae > Copidosoma > Copidosoma floridanum. The sequence continues at coordinate 4,141,966 of NW_028321910.1, read as the reverse complement.
ATCTTCAAAAATATTCAACAAAATAAAATTTGGCAAACATTATAAATCATTTTATCGATTTTACACTGTTTACGAAAAGAAAGGTCTAATATGTTTTTCTACTTAACTTTATCATCCTAGACTTTCAAATTTATATTTGAATAAAAAGATCGTGGAGAAAAAATACTTTATGTATTTATTTATTCATCATAAAACTAATACTATCTAAACAATTAGAAGATATTTCAACAAAGATAGTTTTAAACGACACATGAAATATGACAACATTAAATTAACAGAATAAATTATTGTTCCAAAAGCTTGATTGTTTTTGTCCATTTAATCATACCTTTTCCTGAATTCTGTCTGTAAATAAAATCCTAAATAAATCAAGAATTTTATCTTTATAAAAAGTAGACATTGACCAGAAAGAGATTATCTAAATGAAATAGTTAAATAACGTTAGATAAATTACGGTACTTAAGTAGCATCTAGTGAGTAAGGGAGGAGAGTATAGACGGAGGGGGACTTACGATCAGTGACTCGAAAAACTATAAGAACTAGGTGCGACTTGGGTACTAAACTATATATATTTTTTATACGAGGTGCGACCAAATTATGTATATTTTTTAAAATTTCAGAGGGTAAAATACTCTATAAATATATGCATTTTTGTGGGGAAGATGGAGGGGGAGCAGGGGGAACTCGATTAGAAATAATTAGATTAAAAACTATACGTGAAAACAAGCAAATAACTACGTAAATGGAGATAGAGCGGGGGGAGCTGAAGCTCACTTTTGTCAATACAACTATATAATATAGGGATATATATATATATATATATATATATATAAATACTAGATATTAAGAAACTGTTTATTCATGAAGTATAATAAATAAGTAACCAATACTTACGTATCCTTCATTTTAACAGTTTCATTTGTCGAGCTATTAAATGTGAAACGTTTCAAATGAAAAACGAGAGCATTCGGAAATTTGGTTATAATAGGTAATATGGAAAAATCACATTGTTCCTCATAAATATTACAGTAATATTTATGTCTCCACTGAAGGTGGTGGCTTGCATAGAAGATTCAAAAGATTCCGTCTGAAAAAAATGAATATATTACCTTTATAATACATATGTGTTAATATTACTTATTCATATTTGCGTTTCCATATAATAATAACTTAAAATACTGCAAAATGGTTTGTTGTCAATTGGAGATCTAACTGGTAATGGAATGTCGAAAAAAATTTCTGTTGTGTTACTCAAAGAACCACATTTTAAGCAAGTTTTAATATCAATTTTGTCTCCTAAAAATGTAAATAACATCACTTATTTAGACAACAAAGTTGTTTGTCACCCCCATTTTAGATTACTTATTTAGAAAAATTAATTCACTGTACTCAAGGGACTTGACGAAAAACGTAATAAAACAATTCAGCAACGATTGTTGAGTTCATCACGCCTGAACATATTAAATTAACTTCAAACAAAAAAAATAAATAAATAAGTAGTTATGTGTATACAGACATCACACTGAACGAAGCCATTGATTCATGATATTATTAAGGGAGATTCGTAACTAAATGATAATTACGTAGTGATTTTCTTATCTGGGACGTCTTTGATGGTCCGGTGTACCCTCGGTAGGAACGCCGGTGTTTGCCACTTCCCTTACTAACATGCGCCATTCAACCGGGGTTACCGGAGCTACTATATGGCTTGTGGCGTATAAAGTAGTCCTGGCAATGCAAGCGCTCATGTAACGAAAACTGCTACTTATGTATAATTTTTTTTAATGATTCTATGATAATTTTTATTGTACAAAAGCCCAATCAGAAATCTTTCAAAAATTTTTCAAATGAAAACTTTTTAAAATAGTAAATCTCTTCTGCAGTACCACGTACTTTGTTTATTGTTTATAAATAAAATATCTTATGGCTTTGGCTACTGAATAAGTCCAATAGTCCTGCAAAACGCCCGAAGTAGGATATTATACCACTAGATTGGAAAGTAGCAATTTCTGCTCACGAGTGCCTTCGGGCCCGCCAAAATTGTTTACCCTAAGACACAAAGTATTCAAGGAGCTGAAAGGGTACCCATGGTTGCAAAAGCTTCTGCCAGTGTTGTTTACATATTTTTTTTACAAAAAAATGAGTTCAGCGATAGAGTTTTGTTTTTGATGTTGAGGATAAACATTATAAAAACAGTGTTGCATGGATTATTTATGATTTGGGATACTTGTGAATCGTACGTCATAATAAACTTGTGTGTATAAATATTCTTCAAAATGTAATATGTTGATTGAAATTTTTACATCTTAATAGTTATGTATTCGTAATCGTTAAATTGATATTAACTGACTATAGGTAAAGAGAATGAATATGAAATAATGTGAGTGAAGGAAAATTAAAAAATGTTTTACGAGAAAAGTTGTGCAAGGTCTAGGGGCAGGAGATTCCCCCACCCTCTATTTCATAAAATAAAATAATCGTTCTGTAAAATAAATTCAATTGGGCATTTTTGAACGTCAGGTGTGCCCTGATAGGAAAAACAGTTTTTGACCTATAAGCGCGATCCAGGGCTATAACTTACGATGTTAAAATATTCTTGATAGTGGTAACTCTTATACGATAAAAAACGTACCTTAAAGATTGTTCATGATCGTGACAATGAAATTTTTTGTGTTTGTAATAAATTAATAGTACATTACGCCACTAGAGCGCAAAGTGAGGCTTTTTGCGCCCGCGGGCGTACTTAGTGCCCGCCAACTACTTTAGGCTCCTGGGTAGAAATTTTCCTACCTTGGGCATTTTTGAGGATCGAGTGTGCCCTCGGTAGGAAAAATAGGGTTCGCACCAGGTGCGCATCCAACCAGCGCAAGCACAAGGTTTGCCCTGGCGACATGCGCCACCAGGTACGAAAACTACCATTTCATCCCTCGGGTGGAGTGCTTTCTGCCCTAGGGCACACTTTCCGCGCGCCAATTACTTTCTACCCACGGGCGGGGAGAAACATTGTGGCCCTGCCAGGCCCAAAGTTTGTTCCCGCCCTAGGGCGGAAAGTAATTGGTGGGCGGAAAGTGTTCCCATGGGTGGAATGTTGCACTTTCCGCCCTCGATACAAAAAATGTCGTTCTCACCACGGGCAGAAACATACAACAACCGCGCCCTTCGGTAGCGCAAGTTGTACTTTCTGCCCTAGGTAAGAGATTTCCTATCACATACTGAAACAGCAGAAACCCACAGTTTTTTTCAGAAATTTATCCAAGGAATTTAAAAAAAAAAAATAAAGTATTATTTGAAACTGTTAAAAAAATATGGAGAAGATCACATGCTTTTAAAAAATGAAAATACAATCATTATGGAACTGGAAAAAATGCGCTGTAATTTCTTTAATGTTTTTAGGTATTTCTTGAGCCGAAAACTAGACCCGAAAATGTTTTCTACCTCAGAAGTGAAAAAATTTTTCCAATAGAGCCGTAAACTGTACTTTAAGCCCAGGATGCAAGACACAAAAAATTTTTCGTAATTTTGCATAATTTTGCATAAACCAAAAGACATTTTTTTTAAAGCAATGTTTTATCATTCTCCTTTGATTCCGACCGTGGTATATATAATTTTGCATGTAGTAGTATCCGGGAAGTGAATATTGACGTTCATTGTACCAAGCATGTAAAATCTGAACAATCCCAATAGCACATATTTACATAACGTAATAAACGTACCTATATAGATATTCTTTATTCCATCGTCAAACTCTGTTGTATTCTCACTGATTGGTAGCGAATCAAATAATTAAAAAAAAAATTTATGAGTATCTTGCTGACCATGACGTCCCCAATTTATCATACTGCTTATCAAAGATTGAGTTTCAACTGCTGTCCGTGAAGTCTACAAATCATATGATATTTATCTGTCAATGATAGCCATCGAATACAGTTATCTATTGTTAGCTTGTTAAATATTTTATTTAATGACCTGAAGTTGCATGAATAAACATTGTAACTCATATGCCGTATTGGCAATTGTCGCGTCAATCTTTGAAAAATCCCAACTGTATATAAGATGCCGCATCACAGGAGTCATAAATAATGCCTGAATTACTGCATTGACGTAGCAAGTTGTACTGTGATTCAAAAGCCCAATATGATCTACACCAAAGTGTTCAATATAATGGAGCATTTAAAATGTCAGTATGGTACCTATACATGTAAAGTAAAAAAAATCGATTTTGCTGTTGAGTTGCTTCACAAGCGCCATCGGGCCCAGGGTTTTTGGGTGCCTATTATGGACCGAATGCATTATATTACTGTCGAGGTTGATGATCATTATTGTTATAGGGACAAATAAATTAAAAACAAATAGTACACATTTCGTTAGTAGGGCGACAAAGGGTGACGTTGTATATTTCTGCCCAAGTTGCGAATCTATTTTTTCTTACCAGAGTCAGAAAGGCTGTATCGAACTTTTTACCTGAGGTAGGGAAATTGTTTGCCGGACTAAATAAGGTTTTATTCTGTTGTATTTGTCATTATGCGATTATACGGAGCTCAGACAGATTTTTACCTTTTTTTAACGCTCTGAGTATTTTGTAGTAGTTTTCGTCATAAATTTGAAACTGTTCAGCATAGCCCAGCGCCCAAAAACGCTTGCAAAGCAACCCGAGGGCACAATCCACCATCAAAAACGTACAAGTTACTTCTTGCAATTAAGAAAAAAAAAAAATTCTTAATGCTTACTAAGTTCTTTTGGGATGTACTTCTCACTATGTTGCCTTTTCTGTTTCATGTTGACTGTAAAAAATATATCAACACCAGATAAACCCGAGAAATAATATGATTATATTTTAAAGTGAAAGTTCTTTTTATCCATTTTTTTTTCTCTGTTTTCTAGAACGACATTTATTACGGAAAAAAATAAAATAATGACTGATGATGAAAAATAATATTACTGATTAAATTTAATTAGTTCAACAGCAGAAAAGTGAAGATTACACGTAACCTGTATAATCATACGCGATTTTAATAGATAGTACAAACAAATACCAACAAATGCTTTAAATTAATCTCGTTATAAAAGCCGTGGAGAAGTACTTTCAGGATTTCCGTGAATTTTTTCTCAGGAACTAATGTTTGAGGTAAGTAAGTTAAAGGTACCGATGCTGGAACAATTTTTGATGAATTTTGTTTGAAAATTTATATGTAAAAGAACATGTACAAGATAACACGAACATTTGAATCGTTATTTATATATTTCGTGTGTCTTCTTATCATACAATTTTTTTTCTAATTTTAAATGAAAAAAAAAATTACTACGTAATTTTGTACCTAATGCGAAACACCACTGAATTCGCCTTATAGTCGAGGAAATAAAGCAATGCACTATCAGTTTTTTGAGCAGTGAGACGAATCGTACTGCGGTTTTTTGCATTCTATTTGTGAGAGCATCCGCAAACTTTGTGACTGGGTGTGGTTAATTATTTTTTGGGAATTTTCATTTTTTCATAAATAATAAGCATTTATTAATAAATTTTTAAGAAGCAGTAAATACAAAATTAACTAATTCGGTAAGCACCAATAGAAACGACTCCCATTTTGCTACTCGGGGGTTTGCGAGGTCGCTGAGCATGAATATGCCAACGATGACGCTCCTCGAGGTACCTGGGGCCCAGGGTGGAACGCATCGGTGTTGTCTCCAAGAGTTTTACGAAATAATGATAAAAAATTGCTTTAACCTTGTTACTCGGGGGTTTTCGAGGTTGCTGAGTATGAGTGTTCCAATGGCGACTCTCTCCGAGATACCCGGGGCCCACGGTGGACTAATTGAAACGATATATTAAAAAATAAGTTCCAAATATAATTTATATCAGGTTTATTAAGCACATGTTAACATATTCTACAAATATTTCAATTAGTCTGTTCATTATCTTCCTCCGTGCATTCTAATTCCATCGCTAATTTTTTATTATTATTTCATAAAACTCTCGGAGACGACGACGATGCGGTCTACCCTGGGCCCCAGGTACCTCGGAGAGAGTCGCCATTGGCATATTCGTGCTCAGCGACCTCGGAAACCCCTGAGTAGCAAAACGGGACTCGTTTCTATTGGTGCTTATCAAATGAGTAAATTTTGTATTTACTGCTTCTTGAAAATTCATTAATAAATGCTTATTATTTATGCAAAAATACAAATTCCAAAAAGTAATTAACCACACCTGGTCACAAAGTTTGCGGATGCTCTCACGAATCGAATAAGAAACACCGCATTACGATTCGTGTTACTGTTCAAAAAATTGATAGTGCATTGCTTTATTTCCTCGACTTTTGTTACGAGTACCCAACGACACATAGTGGGCAAATATGGTACTGAGATAAGTAGGTGATTGAAATGAAATCACATAACGAACCACTTCAAAATCACAAAAAGACAAAATAAGAGGCTTTGACAGGAAAGAGAAAAACGTTTTTAAGTGCTTAAGCTTAAAATAACAGTGTGGAGTTAGTTTTTTTGGTTGTCTCATAATCATATTAAAAGAAAACAATGAATAAACCTGTACTCGCAAGGTTATGTTTTTGTAAACAGTAGCGTCAGAAACGATTACTGACAGTCAGTGACCGTCTTGAAGAGCTGCAGTTCCGAATGATTACGAAAACGCAACCTAACGAGTACAGATTTATTCGTTGTTTTCTTTTAATATGATTAAGGTAAAAGCACCAGTACGTGAACACTTTTTCCATAAAGTCTTTGTTTTCTCATTTCTATTGAATTTCTGATTTGATAACAACAAAACAGTCATTGCCCCAGTAAGTGAATATTTTTTCCTTTAAAAAAAAAACAAAAAAGTTTTTCTAGGTCATGTGTGCAATTAATAAACTAATTTTAAAGTTTTTTTACCAATGACCCAGTAAATGAACAGCGTGTTCAGGTATTGGTACCGATACGTATTTTTGACCGAGTACTTGAACATCCCATGTTAATTCAATGGGAGAAAGGTTATGTTAGCTGCCTTCTACTGATTTCTATTTTTATTATGTATTGCAAAGAACCAAATCAAAAAATTTCTTTCTAATTTCATTGGTAATATATTATGAAAACTATAACGACTGGCCTGACATACTATTATTATTGATTAACAGTGATTTCAATCGTTTTTATGTGTTCGAGTACTGGGCATAGGTAAAACCTAATGGTACCAGTACCTGAACAGTCTCACAAGCCACCTCATACAAGTTGCACAAATAAATAATTTTTTTGTCGTTGAGTATAAAGACTTACTGAAATATAAATTTTGTTTTATCTAAAAAACGATCAAAGGATTTCAGAAAAAAAACTTTTTTATCCACTCAAATTAAAAATAGTTTATTCAAGCTGTTCAATCTACTAGTGCAATTTTAGGAAGTGTTCACGTACTGGTGCTTTTACCTTGTGAGGCAACCAAAAAAAACTAACTCTACTTTGTAACTTTAAACTCAAGCACTTAAAAACACTTTTTTCTCTCCTGTCAAAGCCTTTTGTTTTGTCTTTTTATGATTTTGAAGTGGCTCGTATTGTGATTGCATTTCAATCACCTGGTTATCTTAGTACCATACTTGTTCACTATGTGTCGCTAGGTGCACGTACGTAACAAGGTGAATATGACAAAACGTACTTGTTATTTTAATGGAATCTATGTGTTTCACCAACGGAATATCTGAAATTCGAGGTTATATTACAAATTGTACGTGTAAAGAAGCAGTTATGTTCAAAAAAAAATTTTTTTTATTGTAACACAATTTAAATAAACTATAAGTATTGTTGAAAATAAGAAAACACAACCTTAAACAACTGAAATAAATTTTTTTCATGACTAAGTTCTCAAGAATTTATCACTTAGTGACTGTTTCACCATTGGGATAGAAATAAAAAGTGTGCTTTCGGCATCAAAACTTTTACTTTATATGTTTCACAAATTGATAAATTCTACTAAAACAGCGTGACAGTTTTCCTTGATCATATATCACTCGTAAATTTTTATTAGAAAAAAATGACAATCTTACAGTTATTAAATCGGTTTCAAACAGAGTTAAAACGATTATTCATATGTCGACAAAATGAGGCCCCATATATCTTCTGACTTCAAATTCTTGAATAAAAATACTTACGAGATGGATCTTCGCAGTGTAACAAATAATGCCAAAATAAGTTAGGCAACGTGTTTTCGTTGGATCAGTCCGGCCGGGCTCATTTGGCTATTGGGCTTTGGTCAGGCTTATTTAGATTTTATATAATTACCCTACCACTAGCGCTGTTCTGGCAAATTCGAATGAAACCCTGACGTAGCATTGTTGGCGCAAAAACAAAGTGCATATGTAAATATGTATTACCAATGACTTAACTGACTGAACTGCCCAACAGATAACATGAAAATCTGCTTTTTTGTGTGTCTTACGTTTGGTGTAACGCATAGTACGAACTTGTGACTGCAATTCTTTAAGTGTGACGACATATTATCCTTGAACAGTCCATGGACTGATTGTATTTTATATTATCAAAAATACGGTGATCCCGGAAAACACGTAATTTGATATAAACGCTCGAATCAATGGCATCGAGATACTTGTTAAGAGCTGCCAATACGAAAGGTAAGCAGACAGAAAGCTGACGCAAAGCCGTACGGCCGGGGAACGAAACCGTTTTTATGGTTCACGAGCCTTATCTCCACAGTGGCTTTTCCAGAGTTGTTAAATATCACTTAGTAGATTTTGAACTAAATTACATAATTAAAAAAAAAAAAATGACAAGGACATGACTACTTGCATATTTGAGGGTGTTAAGTGTGCTCTTGGAATCTGAACAGCACTTGCCCTGAGGAACAACTCTTGTCCCATGACCACAGCTTGATCGTATTTTACTCGAATATACGGGAACATCGGTGTATCATTGATTTTTATATCATACAAATTGTGTACCTCTGTCGCTTTTTATTGTTTTTGTTCGTTACGCCTTCGGTATTGAAATATGTTTAGTATTTTTGCACGTCTATGGTAATCACGGAAATTTCTTAGGATTTTTTTTACAAGCGTCCTCGGATCACTTGATCACCCATGTCTGAAACGTCTGTTACCTGTTTTCGTAACGCGCTAAAAAATTGAAAACGTGTGTTTCCAAGTTTTTATTAAATTATACGTAGCTTTTTTAATTATAAGTAGCTGGCACAGGTGTAAGGTTGAATCGTAATGCTTCTTAGGGTCTCATTTAAATATTTTTTTAGCCCTTCATTAAAAAATATGCCAACGAGATGAAGAAAAGATTGGAATCCGCATAAGAAAATGTAAGAATGTGTACAGCAATTTATGGACATTGAGTGGTGCAAATAAAAAAGAATGGTAAACGTAGGGAACGTGACAGGTGAGTTACATTTATAAAAAATAAATACAATGCAGTTAGCATCATATCTAAAGCCAATAAATAGCCTAGTACATTCATCAATCTCAAATACTACAAACATCATCCCACTTAAAATGCACTCCAAACATAGCATTTCCCTCGGACTATCTTATTTTTAAGAGCACCTATCATTTTTTTCGTCGATAAAAATATTGCCAGACTTATGTACATAAAAGAGAAAATGTCTAATGCAATGGCTAATGATCAATGAAATATTTAGAAATAAATAACTGGCATCAGCCAATTTTAGTTATAAGGCGTCCCAAGCATGGACCCAGCCAGTACAAGTAATTTTCAGGACACGCTAGATTTTCAATTCACAAGATCGATACCCAGTACCAGTGGAACTTAGACGGTAAATTACTGTTTTTTTGCAAAGTATTTACTGTTTAAGCGATGCAATTTCATTTTTTCCAGATTTATGACGGAAACAATTTAATGTAGAGAAAACAGAGAAAAAATCGAAAACAGAAAGGGAGGAAAATATGGTTAAAAATTCCAGCTTTTCAAGGATGGCTGATATTTGTACCCAATAATATAGAACGCGCGCAGTGCACTAAATGCAATAAAGAATTTGATGCTAAGAAAGACACCATAATTAAACATGCCATTAGTAGAAAGCATTTGAAGGCATTTGGTTTGAAGAAAATTCCACCAAGGTCAGCATTTCAACTTTTGAAAGAGGTGGAAAGTGAAGAGAAATGTAAGATCGCTAAGTTTGAGTTGCAGTTCGCTGCTATGCTTGTAAAATTTAACATACCATTTAAAAGTGCGAGAAAAATAGTGCGATGGATAAGAGCAATGGGCACAGATGGAATTTGGCATGACTTAAGATGTGGATTAACAAAAGCACGGAATATAGTCGTTAATGTTATCGCCACAGTGGAGAAAGAGAGATTGGTTGGAATATTAAAAAGTCAACCATTCGCCGTGTGTGTTGACGAAGCAACTGATATTTGCAAGGACAAAGCCCTCACCATCCTCGTCCGGTACTCGGATCCAAATAATGGCCGTGTAAAAACACAGGTCTGGAATTTGGCACAAATTTTTGAAAAAGGTAAAGGAGTTTCCGCTGGATCTGAAAGATTGTTTACTTGTTTGTCCCAGTCGTTCTCAGAATATGGCATTCCAATCTCCAACATTTTCTCGTGTTGCTTCGATGGTTGTTCAACCAACGTTGGAAACAAGACTGGCTTGAAGGCACGTTTGAGAGATGATATTCCAAATGTAATATGTGTAACGTGTCAAGCATATGCGACACACTTATGCGCGCAGCACGCATTAAAAAAGTTACCGAATGAAATCACAGCTCTAGTACATGATATGTACACTAAGGTCAAAAGCAGTAATAAAGCAGCGGAATTTGAAAATGTGCAAGAGGCATTACACCAGCTAAAACATAAAATTTTGCGTTGGGTCCCAACAAGATGGCTCTCTATGAAAAAGTGCGTGGCTCGAGACTTAGAGCAATGGCCAGCCCGGCTAATTTTTTCTAAAGAACTGGTTAAAAAGCATGATAAAATGGGCACCAAAGTTTTTGAACAGATGTCTAAAGTTGCGACGAAATGCTATTTTCACCTCATAGACATCGTTTTTAATGAATTAAATTCTCTAAATCCCTTTTTTTAAGAAGGGAATGTTGTAATTCATAAAGCTATGATGACTGTGCGAAAGGTATTCAAAAAAATTGCTTGCATTATTTTAAAACACGAATATGTTAATAAAACTCCATCACCAGAAATTGATTTTTTTGATAGAACGAAATACTTAGAGTACGTGAATTTTGATTTAGGAATTTACATTAGGCATACAATGATTAAAAATGAGTATCAGATGAAATATTTTTGTGAAAATGCATTTAATTTTATATTATCAGTTTGCTTAGAATTGAAGACGAGATTTCATAATTTTCAGTATCGGTTGTACAAATCTTTACAAATTTTAAATCCACAAAATGCCATCTCTATCGAGTTTCATGAGAATAATTCAAAGGCTTTTGAAACGTTTTCAAAATGTTTCAAACACTTATTAAGCATGACGACAGAAATTGTAGAACACGAGTGGAAGCAATTACCATATTTAAAGTTGGATATGAACTCTACAATAAATATGAAAATCGAGGATTTTTGGAAAGCTATGAAAAACCATTATGATGAGCAAGAAAACCAATATCCATTCAAACATTGAGGCTCTTTAGCCTTGTACTCGTTATTAACGTCCCATGAAAACGCGGATCCAGAGAGAACTTTCAGTGCAAAGAATAAATTCAAAACAAAGCATCGAAATAAACTACATTGAAGTACAGTAGAAGGTATGATAATAGCTAAGGAAATAATAAGAGCTGACTGTAAAGACAATGACGTATTTGAACCTTCTGCAGCAATGATAAGCAAGGTAGTTGAATAAAATTTCTACAAAAATAAGTACTCTGAAGGACGTACACAGTAGGTTGAATTCAAGGTGCCAACTAAGAAAGTACAGAACAATTCAGAAGTGTATTGCTGCAACTGAGTTCACGCGTATTATCCTTTAAATGCTAGATCTTGCTGATTAAACTTAATTGACAAACTTATACTCCCTGTAATAGAAAAAAAAATTTATGCAAGCAACGTGTATTGAGTATGCACAAAAATAAAAATCAAAAAGTTTTAAAAAAGTCCACAGCTTCGAAAATGAATTCCTCATAGTGTTTCATTCCTAGTAACTTCCCTGGTGCGTAAAACTTGGCCAGTAATTGACTGCAAGAGCTAGTGCATGTTTAATAACTTGAATGAAAAGCAAGGTAAATCAATGAGATGTAATGGCTTTATACGTAAAATTTGTATACAACAAAGCCATACGAAGCTATAAAAAAATAAAAAAATACTCATTGGTACGTGGTTCAAAATTAAAAACGAATCGATACACATATACTTGTGAGAGATAAATCCATATTCACTTCGAGATTATATTGCATGAAAATAATGACAATTTTTTAACTTTCCTATATTCATCTATCAACAATCTTCAACCTTCTGCATATATTTTTTCACAAGTCATTGGATGTCACCAGCACAAAAAAGAGCCATCAGTGTTCTTTAATAATCCAGGATTTTGTTGCACGACCACTTTGTAACATCAAACTTTGGCAAGTAAAACCACCAATGAAACAATTGTCAGCTCTGCAAATAATCATGCATAAGAAGTATCAATTCTTCAAATATCATAATAAAAGCTGAGGTTAGGCAACCAAAAGTAATTATTTAATAGTATACACAAATTTTTTTTAAAGTAAGTCGGTGCAAGTTAAATTGTAAATTGTCATAGCAGTAAAAGTATAATCAGTTTGTTTACTTATCTGACATAATGTTACAAGCTTGGTGATATTGACAAGTTAAACAAACACTTACTGGAAGAATGTCAATTTACACCAGATGAAAGCTGTGGTTCAACACGATTAACAAAGTAATGAGATATGAGAAATTCAATCTATAAAAATTTTAAAATAACGCTGTTTTCCCACTTGTTGAGACAAAAAATAAATAGAAGACATATATATTTGCAAACTCAATGCAACCAACATCAGATTTTGGTCATAAAAATCACCACAGGTGGATTCTACTGACTAGACTTTCTACCTTACCGATTGCTGGAGAAAACCTGACTTCGATCGGTATCTAACTAATAATGTAATGTAATATTTCTTACTTAAATATTTACATAAGTACGAAAGTTATACGAGGGTTTTGTCAATTTTGGTAATAAGGTATTGTTAATTAGATTTCACAATTCATTTAAAAAACAGTTTAGTTCTAATACTATTATTAATTGGGGCTTTAGATAAATTATTTAAATGAAAAATTATAAGATGATAGCTGAAATATACGTATTAATAATTAAGTACGATTTATTTTTTGTAATCAGTGTCTTAACAAATAATTTTCAGTTTAAAGCACTTGCAAGTATTTATATCTCGCGCAAAGGTCCGTCGCTGCTTTTGAGATCACTGGTCCCCCGACAGTGTGTATGTATGTGTGTGAGTATAGCCGTGCACCTGCATCAGAGTGGTCAGTGGTGGCATAGAATGCGTTCTCTCTCGCACCTTCTGACGTCCCCTATGCATTGGTCGCGCACTCTATTATTATACCTCTATGGTTCCAGGCGTATCAACATGACAAAAGCTCTTACAAAATGTCAGAATCGGGCTTATTAACCTTATGGTTGAATTTATAATATCCGTCAAGCCCGTTTTAACTATTTACTCAACAAGCTTTTAGTTCATTAGCTACGTAAAGAAGTTTATAAACATATAAAAATATGTGAAAAATATACAGTATAAGGTGAATAGAAAATGTCTTCGAGTCAATAGAATGTTTTATATGATAGAGCTAATGAAATGTTACACAATTTATGGAAATTAAATAATACATTCTACCAGCTGATTAATTCAAACTCAATACAAGACTTTGATTTATTTTTCAACAAGTTATGTGCAATTAACAAGATGTTTATGTCATAAAAGAAATTATACAAATTAACTATAGCAACGCACAATTTTTTAAATCAGACAACGTGTGCAAGTAACCACTATAAAGGATGTTTTCATATTTGCCTGATTTGACCTTGAGTGAAAATATTTATTATTAAGTAAGCTGGTTTTACTTTTTTACAAGAATCGATGTTAGATTTCCAACTCAAAAATAACTATTTACAGAAATCAAAAAGTGTTTGTAGCTTCGTAAGTGGGCTACTTATCGTAAGGACAGCATTGAGAGTAGGTGAGACGATTTTTTGTCAGGTAACAATAAAAACAGAAGTTCGTTTGGAAGTAATAATTCGCAAAATAACTAATTTTTGTAATTCTAGACAGTTGTAACATACAATTAGTTGTTGAGATGTGGCATTTCCTCACTTGTATACCTTTAATTATATTTATAAGACCTTCTTAGCTGGTTTTAACAATATTCTTTAAAAGTTGTTGAAACCTCATTCTTTAGTTAAATTTTTCGTGTTAAGTGACGGTATGCTTCTGCAACGATAAAATGAAAAAAATAAAAACAATGTAATTCAATAGAGCAAAAGTTTTTTATAACGTAACACAATACATGGTCTATAATATGTAACATTAAATTCGCTTAAGGAATTCCACAGCAATGACAGCAATGACTTCTTTTAGTACGCGACAAATAGTTGAACGCAGTCTTAAGATTAACTGGGTGTATGTTATCAAAAATTATATTCACAAGTTACCAGTTTTTGGGTTAAGTTTAGACAAGCCTTGTTTAATTAAAGGAAATGGCAAATTGTCTTTAAAATTAGTTTTAAACACAACGTAGACAGTTACTGGCTTGTCTACCAAAAAATACTTTTTATAGAAGGCAAAAAGCAATTGAAGCTCATGTGATTAGACGACATTTTAAAGTAAAGCAGTTAAAATGAGACATGGATAAAGTTTACTGTAAGAGTAATAAGAAAAAATAGCTTGAGGGTCCAATTTGCGCAAAAAGTAATTTTAAATGTTTTGTACAGTTTATGTATGACAATGGTTATCTTAAAATGCCATAATAGACTTCGTTTACCTTATAGTACAATCTATAATGTTTGAGAAGCTTTATTTAACTTTGTTCTTGAACCGTATAAAGCTTATTAATCTTGAAAAAATTGCCTATACTATTTTGCAGTGGAAACAGTTTTTAATAAGCGACATGCAGGAAACTTATTATTGAAAATTACAGAAAGTATGCTTTTAAAAAACGCGTAAGCCATGAATGGCATCGTATAACAAACATTTAGCGGAAGCAACAATTTTTCTAATTTAAGACATCTTGCACAAGTATGCAGTTTGTGTGTATATTTAAAACTTTTTACGTTAACTTTACGTAAGGGCACATGTTATGTAATTAGCAGTTTCAATTTTATTTAATAATAATTTGTAGATTGTCAACCTTAGAATTACAATCTATAAAGATAAAGTGGAGGTCATACAGTAATTGTAGGCATCAAAGTAAAGCAGTTGTTTTGAAAACAAAATTTAAAGTGTGACGATAATTTTATTCCGGATAAAGATGAAACCAGAAGATCGTTTAAAGTAGTTGATTAGCGCAATACGCATTGTGACAATTTTTGATAGTATATACATACAAATGGTCGTACAGATATGTCATTACCAGTCTTGTTTACGTTGCATAAAAGTCTATAAAGTTTTATGCAATTGGTGAAAACCATTAATTTGAATGTTTAAAATTTTCAAAGTAAAGAAACAGCATATGTTAAAGTGGCTGTAGGTCGTTACAACAGCAAGAATGAAAAAGAACTAAGTCACTATCTCGCAACGTTATAGAAAAAACCAATTTATTTCGTACAATATATGGTAAAATAAATGTTATATTATATAATATTCATAAATGTACAACAATGCATTTTTTTAGTACGTCAAATATAATAGAACGAAGTCACTGGAAATACTTGTTGTTTGTAATTAAAAAGCTACCCCTAAAAGTTTAAAGTCCAGGCAGTAAGTAATCACAAGTCCTGTTTACTTTGTTAAAAATGTAATTTTGTTGAAAATAAGTTGTAGACACGGTATCAGAAGTTGCTAATTTAACAATCTAAGATATACTTTTTATAGACAGTGGAGAGCAGCTTGTGCTCAGTTCATCACAGTCATATTTATAGTATGGAGGCTAGAGGGGGACGAGGGTTAAGTTTTTCGTATGAGTAATGAAAAAATGTTGCATGATGATCGAATTTTCCGATAAAATAATTTTTACTATTTTGTACAGTATATGCATGTTGATAGTTTTGATGAAATGTTACAATTGCCCTTTTATACCCTATAGTTAAGTGTATAATATCTAATGAACCAGTTTCAACCATTGACGTATGTAAAGTTTATAGCTCAGTAATCTTGAAAAAACATATATGCACAAAAAATGACAGTATAAGAAATAATAAAGAAAATTCTAAAGGTGATACAATGTTTTGTATAATAGATCTAATTCAATCTAAGCAGCACAGAGATAATCCAAATAATACATTATATTAGCTGTATTATCTTATAACAATACATTTATTCATAACGTAACATACAAGACAACAGATTTCAAAAATAACAAATTCTGTGCTTAAATAAAAGTGTGGTTTCTAGTGATTGTTCATAATTGCCTAAGTTTACTTTACGCAAACGCAAATAATGTTGCAAATTAGTTTTTAGCACGACATTGACAGTTGTTAGCTAGTTGACCACAGTAAACTATTTTATTTGGGCGAAAGCAATGAAAGCTCAGTTGATTAAACAACTATCTAAAGCATAACAGCTAAAGTAAAATAAAGGTTTAGTTTTCTGTAAGTGCAATAGAATAAAATTTGACGTAAAAGTTCCAGGCGTATATATATGACAAAAGCTCTCACAAAATGTCATAATCGGGCTTATCCACCTTATAGTTAAATCAATAATATCTGATAAGCCGGTTTCAACTATTTACTTAACAAGCTTTTAGCTCATTGGCTACGTAAAGAAGTTCAAAAACCGTAAGAATATGTAGAAAATATACAGTGTGAGGTAAATAGAAAATGTTCTCAAGTTAATAGAATGTTTTTTATTATAGAGCTAATGTAATGTTACACAATTTAGGAAAACTGAACAATACATTATACCAGCAGATTAATTCAAACTCGATAAAAGACTTTCATTTATTATACAACAAGTTGTGTACAACTAAAAATATGTGAATGTCATAAAAGAAATTATAAAAAATGAATTAGGCAACGAATAATTTTCTGAATTAGGCAACGTGTGCAAGTAGCCAGTTTACGTGATTTTATCATATTTGCCTGATTTGACTTTAAGAAAAAATATTTATTTTTCAGTAAGCTGGTTTTACCTTTTTACAAGAATTGTTGTTAGATTGCCAACTTCAAAAGAACTATTCACAGATATCAAAAAGTGTTTGTAGCTTTGTAAGTGAGCTACTTATCGTTAAAACAGCATTTAGAGTAGGTGCGAGGATTTTTTGTGAAGTAACAATGAAAACAGAAGTTCGTAAGGAAGTAATAATTTGCAAAATAACTAATTTTTGTGATTCTGAAGAGTTGTTACATACAAACTGTTGTTAAGATGTGGCATTTCCTCACTTGTATACCTTTGAACTATATTTATAAGACCCTTTTAGATATCCATTCTTTCATTAAAGTTGTTAATCCAACATTTTTACATTTCTCGATTTCTATACCATTCAGTTCATATTGTATTTCTTCAAACATTTTGCAGATGGCGTTATTAACTAGTGTTGATCTTAACAAAGCACCATCTTCTTCATTTGTTATACATCCAGCAATACGTAGGGAACTTTGAGAAGGTAAGACACATAAATCTTGATGTTGAATCAAGATTCAAATCTCATCACTAATATGAAATGCTGATGCAATGTGGGGTCGATGTGCATGAATCTCGTAGTGTTCAACCAACTAATCGAACACGACGCCTGACTGAATGCTGAGAATCTCTTCCATCTCGGCGTTTTCTCGTTTGCAGGCAACAAAAAAAAGCACAAGTTATTTGCGACCAGGAGCTCTTAATTTCAGGCCTAAGTTTTTTCAGAACTGCACATATTGACGTGTTAACGCTTTGGGCATTTGTCGACAACTGATCCGTCTTATCCACTTTGGTTAAGTTTTTTTTATAGCTTCGTCTAATTATGGTAGCTCGTGATTGACGAGTTGTTCTTACCCTCGTTAATTTATTTTCATAACCTCGTTCAATTTTACTTTTGTTGTTGTTGTTGTTGTTGTTGTTGTTGTTGTTATTGTTGTTGTACACTATACCCATTATTTAGTTAAGTTGTTTCAAGTGTAGTCGTATTTTTATAACTTTACCACGAAAATTAATCAAGTTACCATCCTGATCAATAATGCGCACTTGGAGATGATCTATTATTTTCACAGCAACGGGTAAATAAATAATTTGTGATGGAACCTCGACAATCTTGTATCCTGGTGGTACGGCTGAAAAAAATTCGTGGATAGTATGAAATTTTTCTCCGTTTATATAGGCTCCAGTAGTGATATTGCACTCAACTCTCAATGTTTCAACCTTAAGAATAGCAACAGGTAAATCCGAGTTATAAGTAGTGATATCTCTAAGAACTCTTTCAGTAAAGTCTAAAAGACGGTCTATAGAATCTTTTGATCTGAAATTAATAGTATGACTACACATTATTACGCTGCGAAGAGTATTATTGTTTGGTTTAATGCTGATAGCTATATCGTCGGGTTGTAATACATCGATCAGAAATGACTTAATACCTTCAATTTTGTTGCTGCCGGTTGGAAAAACAACCACTTGATTGCCTACCTAAAATTTATTATTACCTCCATCAATATTTGGAATTGAATTGAAAGTTAGAAGTTCTACTAGGCCAGGAACGTAGTTATGTGCTGATGATAACTCGATAGGTGGAAAATATTGCACTTCATGAATAAATGATGTTCCTGATAAACTTAAATGTCAATCTTCCATGGCAGTTTTTCAATGACTAATGTTACTTGAGTATTGAGATACGTTCATATAGGCTGATAATAGAGTTTTTCACAAAGAAAGCTTAAGCAAAGATGGCCACAATTGTATGTACCAAAATTTTGGTACCTCTGATAATCATATTTGACATTATTTACACTAAAATATAGCATTAGATCAATTAGTGGCTCCAGGTCACCAAAACTGTCGAAATACGTCACGTTATTGCCTCGTTTTCTATAGGCAATCCAGTGAGTACCAGGACCATCTTTATCATCGAGATTGACTGTTGCTGATTCGAAAAAACGTGGGCCATCGGATGGCAAAGCATTTCTCATAAAAACTCCACGAAAATGTGGGATTTTCAAAATTTTTGCATACTTAATGAGATCATAGTCTGTGAGAGCTCGGTAAGGAAGTTTTACATAGGAAATTTTTTTTTTTTTATCTTTCAAGCCTTTTCCAGGTTTTAAATGTAGTCCTAAGCCGTTCTCATATGGTTTAAAAAATAGTCTCTTTTAAAATAAGAGAGCTTCAATTTCTTTATTATGCCTTTCACGTTCATCTAGCTATTTTCGAGCGACTTTAGCATCATTAATAGCCTTGATAACTCCAGTTACACCATTAGTAATAGCACCTAAAGCACTTAAGCCAGCAAACGAAGGAATAAAATATGGTAAAAAGCCACCAGTTTTTCGTGGTATAGACAATACAATACTTGAGGCATTACAATATTTTTCTTGCCACCAACTTTTTTCACAGCCTCCCACGCTTCCTTAAACGCCGAACTAATAACCTTCCGAGCACAACTACTTGGAAGCATAGACTTCGAGGCACTTCGAATCAAGCTTTTCAAAGTGATTTTCTTCTTCTTGTTCATTTTATTCTTACTCACATTACTAGAACTTGTATTACGAAACGATCCCATGCCAAGTTTTGATTTCAATTTTAATTTCATGGCGTTGGTGATGGTAAAAGCAGCAGCTGTTTTCCCTAAACTAGCGTCTTTGGCTTTGAATCTTTGCCACACCTGTTCAGTGAGAATCTTGTCAGCAGTGTTTCTTGCCACGATGTTCTCTCGATTCTGAGAAAAGGCTGTATCGTGTTGTTTACAAGCTTTATCTAATGCGTTGATGCCTGGATCCCTACGAGCTAATCTCTTGGCTAATTTAGTTTCTGTTCCACCATACTGATATCCTGGTATAAACAGTTCTACCGGCAGTTTGTTAATAAGTGTGTTTATAACTCCACAGCCTTTGCGATTATGAATGATCATCACTTTTCAAGTGCTTAATCATGAATGAGCTTGAAAATATAAGTAGAGCACTATTCATAGTTTCAATTTCAACTGAGTCAGTATTCAGTCAACGTGAGCCCCGGAGAACATAATATTAAACTTCCTTTTATTAATTTCAACTAACTGATCAGCAAGATTTGAAAATACGATGACGCATGATCTTGAAAGTATAAAGGTATATTATTCATAGTATTATATTTCAATTTTAGTTGAGTTAGCATACAACAAACATGAGCTTCGTGGAACAGAATATTAAACTTCTCGTCATGAACTTCGATGAAATCGTTAAGCAAGATAAGAAAATAAAATGCCATGGTGATCTCCTACCCGATACTATAAGAGCTGTTCTTTGTGGTCCATCAAACTTTGGTGAAACAAACAGTTTACTTGCTTTAATAACTCATCCCAACGGATTGAGATTTAAGAATGTTTATCTATACTAAAAATCGCTGAATAAGCCAAAGTGTAAGTTTTTAGAACAACTGTTAAAGCCCATAGATGGCGTAAAGTATTTTTTATTTAGCGATCATGAATCAGTTATATATTCAGATCAGACGCTACCCAACTCCATGATTATATTCGATTACATTGCCTGTAAAAAACAAGACAATGTGCAAGCCTTTTTTGACATGAAACGTCACAAAAGCGTTGACTGCTTTTATCTTTGCCAATCCTATGCTCAAAATCCAAAGCATTTAGCCAGAGATAATTTAAACCTTTTACTAATATTTAGACAAGATGACATGAATTTAAAGCACATCTACAATGATCATGTTAATACTGATATGACGTAGAATGAACTTAAAAAATCATGTGTAAACTATTGAAGAGTAGGAAATCATGGATTTGTCGTGATGGATAATGGAAGAGATGTCAATGATGGTAGATACAAAAGAGGAAGCGCGCGGTGGCTCAGTCGGTTAGGTCGTGGATTGGCACGCGGGAGACCGTGGTTTGATTTCCGGCTAATGCGACTTTTCGGGCAAGTTCCTCTGTGATTTTTTACATGTGCTTTTTCACCACGCAATGCTTCTTGAGGAGGTCTTAGGCGACCTCCTTGCAGCATAATTGCCTAATTTACCTCTACCCTCCTTATCCCTATTCCCTTCCTTCTCCAAAGTGCTAATTGCCTGTAGTAGTGCCCTTATTGAAAAAGGAGCCGGACGTAGAGCACTATAATATAAAAAAAAAAAAAAAAAGATATAGAAGAGGTTTTAACGCTTTGGCTATAAATATTACTCATGCTAATTAAGTGCGTTTTAGTCTCTTGTTAACCATCAATCGATTAAAATGGACAATTTTCGTGAGAAAAAACACATTCTTCGTCAAGTTAAAAAAACAAGAAAAGCTGTTAGACGTAAGCATCGATTATTAAAGTCAGGCAGAGAAAACTTTAAAAAACAGATAGGAAAGACTTTCAAGCCTATTACTGATCCACTTAATAAAATCATCTATGACAAAAAGAAGTAGAAAAACCTTTCACCAAGCTTGGAATTCACGCCTGAAGGGCCTTTTAAGCATTTTAAGCCATATTTAAAATAATAAGACATCAACGTTCCCGTTAGCAAATAGTAATAGTAATAATAAAGATAATACTTCTTCGTTAGATAATACTATCAAAAACTACGATACTGTTTTTGAAAAAAGTGATGATCATTCAGCGCATCATTTCGATGAAAATGTATCCATGAACCCATACTTAAAAATTCTTGATAGAAATGAGCCGGAATTTAATCAAATTCATAGGATAAGAAAAAAAAGAGACAGACTTTATATACTTCATGTCATTTTGTCTAAATATTAGTAAAAGGTTTAAATTATCTCTGGCTAAATGCTTTGGATTTTGAGCATAGGATTGGCAAAGATAAAAGCAGTCAACGCTTTTGTGACGTTTCATGTCAAAAAAGGCTTGCACATTGTCTTGTTTTTTACAGGCAATGTAATCGAATATAATCATGGAGTTGGGTAGCGTCTGATCTGAATATATAACTGATTCATGATCGCTAAATAAAAAATACTTTACGCCATCTATGGGCTTTAACAGTTGTTCTAAAAACTTACACTTTGGCTTATTCAGCGATTTTTAGTATAGATAAACATTCTTAAATCTCAATCCGTTGGGATGAGTTATTAAAGCAAGTAAACTGTTTGTTTCACCAAAGTTTGATGGACCACAAAGAACAGCTCTTATAGTATCGGGTAGGAGATCACCATGGCATTTTATTTTCTTATCTTGCTTAACGATTTCATCGAAGTTCATGACGAGAAGTTTAATATTCTGTTCCACGAAGCTCATGTTTGTTGTATGCTAACTCAACTAAAATTGAAATATAATACTATGAATAATATACCTTTATACTTTCAAGATCATGCGTCATCGTATTTTCAAATCTTGCTGATCAGTTAGTTGAAATTAATAAAAGGAAGTTTAATATTATGTTCTCCGGGGCTCACGTTGACTGAATACTGACTCAGTTGAAATTGAAACTATGAATAGTGCTCTACTTATATTTTCAAGCTCATTCATGATTAAGCACTTGAAAAGTGATGATCATTCATAATCGCAAAGGCTGTGGAGTTATAAACACACTTATTAACAAACTGCCGGTAGAACTGTTTATACCAGGATATCAGTATGGTGGAACAGAAACTAAATTAGCCAAGAGATTAGCTCGTAGGGATCCAGGCATCAACGCATTAGATAAAGCTTGTAAACAACACGATACAGCCTTTTCTCAGAATCGAGAGAACATCGTGGCAAGAAACACTGCTGACAAGATTCTCACTGAACAGGTGTGGCAAAGATTCAAAGCCAAAGACGCTAGTTTAGGGAAAACAGCTGCTGCTTTTACCATCACCAACGCCATGAAATTAAAATTGAAATCAAAACTTGGCATGGGATCGTTTCGTAATACAAGTTCTAGTAATGTGAGTAAGAATAAAATGAACAAGAAGAAGAAAATCACTTTGAAAAGCTTGATTCGAAGTGCCTCGAAGTCTATGCTTCCAAGTAGTTGTGCTCGGAAGGTTATTAGTTCGGCGTTTAAGGAAGCGTGGGAGGCTGTGAAAAAAGTTGGTGGCAAGAAAAATATTGTAATGCCTCAAGTATTGTATTGTCTATACCACGAAAAACTGGTGGCTTTTTACCATATTTTATTCCTTCGTTTGCTGGCTTAAGTGCTTTAGGTGCTATTACTAATGGTGTAACTGGAGTTATCAAGGCTATTAATGATGCTAAAGTCGCTCGAAAATAGCTAGATGAACGTGAAAGGCATAATAAAGAAATTGAAGCTCTCTTATTTTAAAAGAGACTATTTTTTAAACCATATGAGAACGGCTTAGGACTACATTTAAAACCTGGAAAAGGCTTGAAAGATAAAAAAAAAAAAATTTCCTATGTAAAACTTCCTTACCGAGCTCTCACAGACTATGATCTCATTAAGTATGCAAAAATTTTGAAAATCCCACATTTTCGTGGAGTTTTTATGAGAAATGCTTTGCCATCCGATGGCCCACGTTTTTTCGAATCAGCAACAGTCAATCTCGATGATAAAGATGGTCCTGGTACTCACTGGATTGCCTATAGAAAACGAGGCAATAACGTGACGTATTTCGACAGTTTTGGTGACCTGGAGCCACTAATTGATCTAATGCTATATTTTAGTGTAAATAATGTCAAATATGATTATCAGAGGTACCAAAATTTTGGTACATACAATTGTGGCCATCTTTGCTTAAGCTTTCTTTGTGAAAAACTCTATTATCAGCCTATATGAACGTATCTCAATACTCAAGTAACATTAGTCATTGAAAAACTGCCATGGAAGATTGACATTTAAGTTTATCAGGAACATCATTTATTCATGAAGTGCAATATTTTCCACCTATCGAGTTATCATCAGCACATAACTACGTTCCTGGCCTAGTAGAACTTCTAACTTTCAATTCAATTCCAAATATTGATGGAGGTAATAATAAATTTTAGGTAGGCAATCAAGTGGTTGTTTTTCCAACCGGCAGCAACAAAATTGAAGGTATTAAGTCATTTCTGATCGATGTATTACAACCCGACGATATAGCTATCAGCATTAAACCAAACAATAATACTCTTCGCAGCGTAATAATGTGTAGTCATACTATTAATTTCAGATCAAAAGATTCTATAGACCGTCTTTTAGACTTTACTGAAAGAGTTCTTAGAGATATCACTACTTATAACTCGGATTTACCTGTTGCTATTCTTAAGGTTGAAACATTGAGAGTTGAGTGCAATATCACTACTGGAGCCTATATAAACGGAGAAAAATTTCATACTATCCACGAATTTTTTTCAGCCGTACCACCAGGATACAAGATTGTCGAGGTTCCATCACAAATTATTTATTTACCCGTTGCTGTGAAAATAATAGATCATCTCCAAGTGCGCATTATTGATCAGGATGGTAACTTGATTAATTTTCGTGGTAAAGTTATAAAAATACGACTACACTTGAAACAACTTAACTAAATAATGGGTATAGTGTACAACAACAATAACAACAACAACAACAACAACAACAACAACAACAAAAGTAAAATTGAACGAGGTTATGAAAATAAATTAACGAGGGTAAGAACAACTCGTCAATCACGAGCTACCATAATTAGACGAAGCTATAAAAAAAACTTAACCAAAGTGGATAAGACGGATCAGTTGTCGACAAATGCCCAAAGCGTTAACACGTCAATATGTGCAGTTCTGAAAAAACTTAGGCCTGAAATTAAGAGCTCCTGGTCGCAAATAACTTGTGCTTTTTTTTGTTGCCTGCAAACGAGAAAACGCCGAGATGGAAGAGATTCTCAGCATTCAGTCAGGCGTCGTGTTCGATTAGTTGGTTGAACACTACGAGATTCATGCACATCGACCCCACATTGCATCAGCATTTCATATTAGTGATGAGATTTGAATCTTGATTCAACATCAAGATTTATGTGTCTTACCTTCTCAAAGTTCCCTACGTATTGCTGGATGTATAACAAATGAAGAAGATGGTGCTTTGTTAAGATCAACACTAGTTAATAACGCCATCTGCAAAATGTTTGAAGAAATACAATATGAACTGAATGGTATAGAAATCGAGAAATGTAAAAATGTTGGATTAACAACTTTAATGAAAGAATGGATATCTTTCTCTCCCAGTCAGACTTTAATGCTTTAAAACGCTGGTTGGATTGACATTGAAGGGAAAAAATCTATTATCAATGATCATTCTTATTTTAAAGTGTCAATACGTTTGAGTATGATATTTGGTTCTGCTGAGGACTATCGCAAAGTTGTGGTTAACGCAAAACATAAAGTAATTCTTACAAGATTAAGAGATGATGTTAGCACCGTTATAGAAGTAGCTAACAATCAAAATTTTAAGAGGTGTGAGTTTACATTGACTCAGATCGAGTGGCTTGTGCCTTACATAACTGCATTAGATAGACAAAAAATTCTAATCAGTTGGAAAAGCCTCGTTTTGTCATTTTGAGCTTAAAAAAAAAAACGAAAAAATGAGCCTGCTTCTTATGCCAGTCTCTTTGATCATTGTAATATCAGCAATGTGAAACTTTTCTTAAACACGCACTATTATCCTTATGGGAATCTTAATCTTGATGATAATAAAAATCAGTTTTCAATATTATACGATATGTATAAGAATTTTCAACCAGCCTATTACAGGAAAGAACCAGAACCTATGTTAAATAAAACAGATTTCATCGCACGCATGCCTATCATTGTAATTGACTGTTCTAAGCAAAACGAAGCTTTGAAAATCGCGCCAGTGGACGTACGCTTGGAGTCTGAAGCATGAGATAATTTCCCGGAAAATGTATCTGCTTACTGTCTTATTCTACACGATCGTATCGTAGAGCTTAATCCTATCAGTTCTGAAGTAAGAAAACTTGTTTAATTACGTCTATAAAATTGAAAAATATTTGTAGTCTTCAACATGATGAAGTATGTGGTAGATATGCAGGGCTTTAAGAAACCTGGCAATGATTACGTGCTTAAAGAGTTGGCGACTTTTTCACTCCATGGGGATTATGAGCCACAAGTATTTTTCTTCAAGCCACCATTTCCTTGGTGCAGACTAAATGATAAATACAATTGTGAGAATTTGTGGCTTGAGCTGGCCTATCATGGATTAAATTAGAAATCAGGTGATCTCGACTACATGGAAATTGGTAATGTGCTTTGGGAAAATCTCAAAGATGCAAAAAAGATTTTTGTAATTAAAAAATTGAAGAAAAAGTAGCTCGATTGGTTTAATTTACAAGTTATCAATATGACCGATTACCCTCCATTTGAGCTTCCAACATTGGCTACTGCATGCCCCTACCATAATGATGAATATAGATTTATGTGTGCTGTCCACAATGTAAATCGAATGAAAAAATTCTACTTCCGTATGAAGTGAGAAGATGTCACTGACTCTGACGGAGAGGTGAAATAATAAAATCTTAATAGTAATTTCCTTTCTTACAAAAAAACAAAATTATTTAAAGCTTTATTTCAAGTGTATCTATTGAGCAGTCAACATCAAAATGGATCCGTACTTTAATAAATCGAATAATTCGGAGGAAAGCAGCAAGAGTTGTCATACCAAAGACGATGAAGATAGCCGGAAACCTCTTTTAGAGAAGCACGTTGAGGCATCTCAGCCAAAAGTCAAAAAGAATTATTATTCTGAATATATTCGCTCATGTCCCAAAAAAAAAGATATGAAATAATTAAAAATACGTAGTATTATTTTGTTAAATAATTGGCCCTTACAAGAGCCATAAATTTTTTTTCATATTTATTCAAATTTTAAGTAATAAATCAAATTTAAAGATTTTATTATTATTTAAGTAACCTTTCCTCATGCTATCCTTACGATTGAAACTTACGAATTATTTATTACTATATGAAAAAAATTTATTTAGTGAATAAATGGTAAAATGGTAAACAGTTATTAATTATATCAAAAGCAATTTGTTGCAAATGGTAAAACAATCAGAGATCACAGTATCAAGTCGAGCCCGTTTATTCTTTCATTTTTTTCGAGTAACGTATGCATGCTATAGACATACGTCAACGATAGTGTGTATGAATTAGCAAGTGATTGAATGACGTCCACACCAGTGAGATTACAAGTATGATATTACATTACACTTGATATCTGCGTTTGTGGCTCCATATTTTCTCCAGCAGAGTCATACGTAAATAGAGCCATATTACGCAGCTCATCCATATCTGCATTGTGGAGTAGGACGCATTGAGTCGAGCACGGTCCAGCGCTAGTAGGTATGCCTGACTGGCTCCGTAGGGGGATACGAGGCCACAGTGGCTCCGTATTCGTAGGGAGATACGAGGCCACAGTGACTCCGTATCCAAGGCCAGGTGGCCCCGTATCCCCCTAGCTTTACTAATTGTTACCTGAATAAGAAACAGTAAAAAATACCTTATATATAAATATCAAGTAATTAACATTTTTTTAAGTAAAAAATGTCTAGTCTGAGTACAATTTGTATGAAATAGAACTTTTAATTTCAAATACAGTTCCCTATAGAAAATATAGAATATTATTTAAAAAAAAGTACAAAATTCATAAGAAAATACTTTTTAATATAGATAAAACTTATGCAAATTCGAAATGGAAATGACTTTTGCATAATTTTTCAGCCAATTTTATTATGAGAAGTCAATACTCAATTTTCTTTTCTAAATATTGACTTCAAATTTTGGCGTCTTAAAGAAGGAACATTAATAACTACAATTTTACTTAGTCAATATGAAATATTCAAAAATCAAAATATCTAATATCATAAAAAAAAAAAATCAATAGAAATATCATTAAAGACAAAAAATAGCCTTATAACGACACGTGTAGTTGTATTGCTTTTAAATATAAATTTTTGGACACATATCAAGAATATGCTGACAAGAGAGCATGACTTTACAATAAACATTATTTATATCTCAATTACTTATTGGATTTTTATTTTTTACAAACTACAAGATTAATATAAAGTATTCAAGATTTAATATTTATTTACTGAGAATTTGTAATAATTATAAGAAAACTGATTTTGAAATTAAAATGGAGTTCGTCAAACGTATATTTATTTTCAGTTTACAAATCACAAAAATGGTTTCTTTTAATTTAATTCTATCTATATCTGATAAAACGTTTAAGTTCTATAAAATAAAATTCATAATTGATGTTCAACGTTCTATAGCTAAAATTGTACTTCAAGAATTAAATATGTAATTATAAAAAACGTATCACATAACTTGTCAGACCTAAGATCGCTTTGGAGCTCATTCAACTGATAGCTTGGTATTATACTCAGACTGACGAATTCCAACTTAAGCTGTTGTTGCAGCTAAAACGTTGACTAGCAGAAAAATAGATTACATAGTTTTGGATTGTGTGTCATAGTTGTGAGGAAGAATTGTGTTATAGTGAAACGATCATATTTGAAAACAGGTCCAGCAAGATATATTATACGTCTTTTATAATTAAATATTAAATTCTCAACTCATTATGTTAGCTCAAAATTGTTTGCTATAAAGAAAAACAGTTTTATAACACATAGACCAACAATAAATACATCGTTGCCGTACATCCTCTTTAAAATTAGTTTTTTCATTATTTATATAGATTCTCTGTAAATAAACTTGAAAACTTAGATTTTTTAAATCAATCTGATAACTTTAAGAGCGTAAAAGTTGGTTGAGTAATAAAGATGTAAGTAATGATTGTGACAGAATCTTCTTTTCATCTTAAGTATATTATGAATACATATGCATATAAATTTGTAATTGAAAGCAATAAGATCACGTATGTCATTATTAGGCTATTTACATTTGTTTATGATATTTTTGTTTGAAACTTTTTTTGATTACATTATAGATATTTGTACAATAAATCATTACATTTCCTGTGAATTTATAACTTAAAAAGTATCTATTGGTCTTACTTCTTTGCAATGCCAAAAATTTCGTGTTAATGTTTAATAAAGAAAATTTCGTATGGATTGCTCATCAATAAAGTGGCAGAAAAAACGTATGAAAGTCATTTCCTTTTTGAAAAATATTTGAAGTAGTAAAGCTGTATATATATTGTCCATGATAATTGTATCCTCAAACTTGCACAGCTTTTTTTTTGCTAAAAGGTATAGTATTTTATAGTCTAGTATTCACTGGGCGTTTTTATTATCCTACTTAACACACAATACTTACCATACATTGTCCACACCTCAGTCGTCATACCATAACCTACAGATTGCATGAGGTTAATGTAACAAATCAGTTCTATCCTTACCTAGATCGATTCAGCCACTAACTGAATTGACAATTTTTGAAAGAGGTACGTAGCCTTTTTTTTTAAATATCAATCGTTTTATTTAAAAGGTTGATGTTAAAATATGAGAATGTTAGACAGTTTATTAAATTGGCCTTATTAGTACGAAATACTCTATTGATTTGCTAGTATATATCAGTGCCCTCCGGTTAATTTGGAAATTCAAAGTGATCAGTGATCCGTTGGGGGCGAAATGTAAGAAAATAAATGAATACAAGTAAAGTGTATTTAAATTTTCTGCGTTGATTTATTGATGCGCAACGTTTCGCTGACAATATGCGTCAGCCTCATCAGGCTACAAAATTAAAATTAAAAACACACAATGAGTGATCTGGAAGGCTCAAACACAAAAATACAATAAATTTTTTGTAAATTGTTACCGCAGATACGCGAGAATTCGTAAGTTTGGTTGACTTACTCGTCACCTGTCGTGCTGTCGACTGACAATAAATTACAACCACAAGCCAGCGCTTATATAGGCGGAGCCGCAAAGGTAGACGGTAAAGGGCGATGAACTTGATCGGGACATTTAAACTTTCGTAGTAAAGGAAGGTATGCTCTATTAAAGGAAAGCACATCCTCCTTTCTATTGATGTTGTGTTTATCGAGTTTTATATAAAGCATTTCGGAAATAATTATTTTTCTGCGGTAACAATTTACAAAAAATTTATTGTATTTTTGTGTTTGAGCCTTCCAGATCACTCATTGTGTGTTTTTAATTTTAATTTTGTAGCCTGATGAGGCTGACGCATATTGTCAGCGAAACGTTGCACATCAATAAATCAACGCAGAAAATTGAAATACACTTTACTTGTATTTATTTATTTTCTTACATTTCGCCCCCAACGGATCACTGATCACTTTGAATTTCTAAATACTCTATTATTTTTGTTATTATGCATATTATTATTTTTTTTATTTTGTATAACTGTGTTCAGACAAGCCAATTGCAAAATTTTTGTAGATAAATTTTACGATCCGTAGTAGATATTTAACTTTTTTAATATCATTATGATGGAATTTTGTATGCAAAAAAAAGAGTGAAGTACGAAAGCTTATAGCTATGCGTGCGTGCACCCTTGCTGTCCTGGCCCTAAAAGATAGGAAAATAGAGAAAAGAAGTAATAGAAAAAAAAGCAAAGCAACAGAGTAAACAAGAGATGAGTAAGAGACTTGAGAGCAGAAGGACCAGGCCCACGAGACTAGAATACACGCGCAACTTTACTCAAATGCAAAGAGTCCGAATAAAGTATAAGTTAACCATGAGTCACGCTTTTATTTATTCCTGCACTAAAAAATCCACGTAACAGCTGATGTGAAAAGTGGAATACAGTCAATTCTTTTTTTTAACGGTCTGTCTCACACGTGGAAATCACTTAGTCTCACGGAACGAAAAAAGCAAAAAAAAGCTTAATTTTTTCTATTCATCATCGTAATAAAATTAAAAGAAAGAATATGTCGCTTATCGCACAGTGAAAAAAAATTATGAAAAATGCCGGGCACCCAATTCAGTGGTCTGACCATTATAACAGCAGAAATCTAGAAAAAGCGGAAGAAGATAGAAAAAAAAAATCCAAAAAATTTTACTATTTTGCTACCAAACCAGTACAGCAATAAGAAGAGATGTTGTGTATCAAGCCAGTGGACTAACTCACTAGAATACTTAAGGCAACTACCAATTACTCAAGCCAGAAAAATACGGACAAAAAGCGAACACAGTATGCCAAACCCAGACGGCAGCCACAAACGGAATACGGGATACATCACTCAAAAGAAAAAAATAATGGGTAAAAGCGAGAATACTGTAACACCCAGAAAGATGTAAGGATAACTCATGTATGTAGACAGGATCATTATTATACTAACCATCGTCACAGGGGCTTGGTAAGTGAATTTTCACTGTTTTTTATAACATCCCAGGAAATAACGCACCCAAAGAAATAACTTCTTTCTATCGATATTATTACTAAATCGAAAAAATATAAGGACTTTCAATGTAACACATCATTGCATGCACAAACATACATTTGATATACAAACAACAAACACCCCTTACAAAGAAAATTTTTTTATTGAAAATAAATAAAAGGAAGTGGTGAGCTGAAAGCATAAACAGGAAAAGGTTATTGACCAACGCTCATTAAGAGTGCGCATATCTATAAAGCAAACCTAATAAACACAACAATGAAAGTGTCTTACGCTTAAACAAAAAAAATCTATGAACACACAAGACAAGCTGCAGGAAAAAACTAAAGGTCAACACTATGAGTGACGTAAAAACAAACAATACACTGGGAGGAGGACTACAGGAAGTTGAGAGGTGCACGGATGTACACGAAATGAGACTTAATAACACAGATGACAAAGTGATACAAACTAACCTAAAAGATGACCCAGAAGCCTAGGCAGCGTGGCAGAGAGACTTCAAAAAACAGAAATCATTTATGATGATAATGCTAAGGAAATTAACACCAAACATAAGACGCAGATAGTTATCTCATAGACGAGACATAAGTGATAATAAAACTGCTGTGCCATGCTATACAAAAATACATAGACCCTCTTTATTTAAAAAATTAACTCCCCATGCCAAGTTTGAAAATATTACGACTAACATAAATGTACCATTTACTCGTCAACCTAGCAACAAAGCGCAAAATAAAAATTACTACGGCCCGACATTATCCTGCAGGATAGTTCAAGTAAGGTTTGGCGAATAGAAATTACTTAAACACCCAAGACCAATTTACAGTACGCCCGCATTACACAGGAAGTTTCAACTACGAACACCTAATTTTAAACACATTATCGTCTTTTAGTCAATTAGCAACAAACGTGCTTAAATTTTACGGCGATCCCGTTACGTTACCTCTATTCGAACAAATGGTAAAAATGGTGTCATGAACTGTGAAATGCCTTTGTATGAAAAATTTTGTATAGGCTCCTTAGCAAATAAATTTAGAGACAAGGCAGTCAAATGCATACCACGCCTAGTTTTCTTCTGTAGACGAATTTTAAGTAGAACTGAAAAATAGATACAGCAGCATCAATAGCGTCGACAAATTACTGGTAAAATCAGAAGTAATCAAGCAATACAGAAGCAAACTTGTAAAAGATTACAGCAGCTGCGTGCAGAGAATGTAAGTTATAATAATAACCTCATAGAACTCGAACACAACATTACTTTGTAGACAACGACAGGCGTTAAAAAAGAGCACTGAGGAAAAAGCGATAAAACTATACACATACGGGATAAAAGTGCCTTATAAGTACAGGGTAACATGACTTTGTTCAGAAACATAAGACAAAGCCATTGTAACCGCTTGTAGCCACGTATAGAGAGCAGAGAAAAAGTCCTAATAACTGGTGTCATACACAGAGCACGATGCACGTTAGGAATGACTTAAGTACTTTTTAACTGTATCATAATTACTCTGCATGTAGTCCCAGACACCTTCCCGATAAAGATGGTAGGCACTATTGGCTGGGACGTTTTTGAGTTATGTAATGGCCATATAAGTGCCAAAGAAGAGTATTTAAATTTTAAAAGCATCAGAATCCTAGTGTTAAGACTAAAATATTTTGAAATCCCTGCAAAATCAAAAAAAATAATCTTGGCAGGCATAACAGATATGAAAGCAGCCACATACAAGTCAGCTGGGTCCCTCTACAGAACATAAAAAAAAGGAATCTTACTTGATACTTATATAGAAGAAAACAAAAACCTCAACATGTATGTTGAAATAATAAATATAACAGATTAACAAATTAGGGTTCTAATACCAGAGGTAAATTTTTTTGAATGCGAAATCAGACAAAAGGCAAAACCACTTGGAGTCGCTGGGGACGATGCTGAAGGCTTAAATGAAGCCATGATTGGGCTGTTCTATATTGAAAACTTAACAAAAGTATACAAGATACTTGTAACACAAAAGAAAGAAGGGTTATTAGTAACGAAGATAGGAAAAATTTTTGTAACAACGTTAAAAATCCTGGAGACAACGAAAAATCAGATGTAGTGTCACGAGTATACAAAATATACATCTGGCTGCAACACGAAAGAGTTAGTCCACATCTAAGATCTCATAAAATGCAGTCGTTTCATATTTGGTCTTGACTGTGAAGCACTCAAGGCTACAAACTTACTTAAGCATAGAATAACAACATCAATAGAGAAACCAATTGTTGTAAAAAGAGTACAGTATGCAATGAAAATATAGGAAAAGATGCAGGTAGAAATAGACAAACTATTGCAGCAACAATTAATCAAACTATTGACATCTCCATATATTTTAAATATGCAAATTGTCCCGAAAATGTGGGACCATACAAGGAAAAACGCTGGAGGATCATAACAGACTTCTGGCTACAATACAAGATAACAGTTGGTACGTGCTATTTGTTGCCATTCCAGAATGAATTTTTTGAAATCTTGGCCACTACAAAATTTATAACCGTGGTATATTTAAAGAGTGGGTTTTTCCAAGTGGTAATTTACGAGGAGGATGCTAATAAAACTACGTTCTTAGGACTGAACGGACACTACCAAAATAAACGAATGTGAATGGGATGCAATGACTCCCCAAACAGATTTATGCAAGTGATAACACTGGCACTAGCAGATCTAGAAGCACGTGAGATAAAAGTGTACATAGATGACATCATGGTATTTACATAAAATTTGAAGTAACGTGGGATAAGATTTAAAAGGCTCTCAAACTGGTTAGCTGACGCAAACCTCACAATAAAACCAAGAAAATGCCAATTTTTTAGTGAGGAAGCAAAAGTTCTAGAACATATTGCAGATAACGGCCAGATCAAAACAAATCCAAAAAAATAGAAGCAGTAAGGAGCTCTCCTCAACCAAAAAATGCTAGAAAAATGTAACAATTTCTTAGATACGTGGGGTAACATAGCTAAATCGCTCTCAAAACTGACAAGAAAAATAGTTGGATTCGAATGGGAAGAAAAACAAAAAATGCCTGTGTCCACTGTGTATTGTGTGATTAGAGGCGTACTTAAAATTTGTCTAAGTGTTGTATAGGGTTGACGCCGTATAGGATACGGCCAGCAGATGGATGCTCCTGATGGAAGTGTGCAAAATAGAATTCACGGTTATACGGCAAAACTATGGAGATGCATCTGAAGAAAGCATGGGAGAATGAAGATCAAGAGTATTTTGGGGATCCTCAGAGTTCTGCGTGAGAGCGCATGAACGTCTTATAAGGTGACAGTGCCCGGGTTAAATGTTCGCGAGTGCGGCAATGGTGAGATTTAGGTGGTTTGTAATGGAGGCGCATATTTGAGCCGCGAGGGCAGGGGCTGCTCAAACTGAAGGGACGATGTTGAACTTCCTGATAATATGAGTATTCTTGATGTACCACGGAGTACCTAGGACCGGTCTCAGTATATTCATGAAAGGGCCTTGGATGTTCTTTGATCGGCTTCCCCTTGCAGTGCCTCATGTTGGTATCGCATAGGTACTAATGTTCTTGATGATGGCGTTTGAGTTGCACAACTTAGTCTTCTGGGAGACGGCTTCGTCTTTAGAAAGGGCTCAAGCTGCACAAAGGCTCCGTATGCCTTGCTGCGCGTGCAGTTGATGAGACGTGCGTACGTGAGTTGACGGTCTAGCGTGACACCAAGGTACTTAGCAGAGTAGCTGCAGCCGATTTTTACCTCGTTTACCTTTATCTTCTGCAGTCTCTTTCTTGAATTTTTCCAGGAGACAAGCATTTGTCTCATGTACGACCAGCTTCCAAGGACTATACCAGTTATGAAGAGGGACAATTTTCTCGTTTAGAAGGGTGGTGTACCAAGAGTGTTGTTTTGACGTGCAGTCGACCGTGAAGTCGTTTGCAAAAGATGCACGTATTAATGTTTTCACAATGGGACAGGTCATAGAAAAGGGTGGGTGAAAGCCTTGGAGGACTGGACGTTCTTGGTCAGAGATCTCAAATCTTGCATTGGCTATAAATTTGTTATATCTCTTGTTTTGGAATTTGAAAATTTAGAATTTAACTTTCGTGGAAGGTAATGTAAGCTTTTAGTTCGGGGATTCTCCATTTTTGCCAGAGTTTCTGGACAACCTTTTTCTGAGTAATGAAACGAATATGGTCGCGAAGGAGGTTGAGTACGTGCTGGGAAACTGTAGCTCTTGTGGTGGCGTCTTGTGTGCATCTGTTAAGTTCGTCTATAAATTCGTCAACTGTTATGTCGAATTTCATTTGGGACTTGATGGGATGCCAATTGAATTGAGAGGATTTAAGATTATACGCCAGGTGGACCCCTCTATGAGGCTGGTGGAAGCAGGTTCAGTGAGCAGGGACCTAGTGATCTTGAGGTAGACTGGGTTATGGTTGCAAGTGAGTTCTGGGAATCTTCTAGAATTCTCTAGCGTCCCCACGATTTGTACTTAGCGTTTAAGTCATCAGCAATGGTCATAGCGATGTTGGAGTCAAATAACGATGTTATGAATTAGAAGTTAGGTCGTCCTTGGGAGCGGACTAAAGGGAGATGATTCTCATAGAAGTAGATAAAGTGGTGTGTACTTCGACTTCAACTGCTTCACAGTTGGTAGCGTCCGTACTTATGACTGAATAGTGGATACCCTTGTGAAGAAAGATAGCCACTTCATCACGGGACTGTTCGCGGCTGTTTGGTCTGTGTACCGTGTAGTTTGGTATGTAGAGTGACTTTGTGTTGTCTAGGTGCGTTTTAGTAATGCATGCAACGTCCATATTTTTGGTCTAAAGTACCTGTGTGAGTATGATCGTTTTATGTGTAATTCTGTTTGCATTCCAGTTAAGTAGAGTGAGGTCTCTGTCTAAGGTGCTGCTGTTGCTTTTACCTTCAAGATCAGACACTCTTTGGTCAAAACGTATCAGCAGAGTCATTATAGAGTGGAGAATTACCTCGGCAGTGGAAAGTATATTGAGCAGAGGAATGAAGGGTTGAGCTCTTGTCTATTGTTGTTAAGAGGATACCACATTGGCATATGACATTTCCAGGTGAATGGTATTAGAGCCTTGGGCTGTTGTATAAAGGGTGGATTTCACAAAAGAGGGAGAAAAGGCAGTTCCTTTCAAAAGAGAGTGAGCTTATTTTTTAGGCATTTTTGGCATTCCTAGTAAAAAACGTGGTGCTCGCCATTGCAGTTTCCACAGCGATGGGTGACTTGATCCGTGTCCTTTTTAGGACAGCTTGCCGTGGCGTGGTTTAAACTGCAGAAACCACAGATGAAGGTGGCATGACAGTAGGCTACCATATTGTTAAACTTTTGGCAGCGATGACATTGAAGAATATCGTTCGACTTACGCTTTTGTTCAACTCTGACAGAAGTGCCACCGAGAAATCTGAGGTTATAAATGTCTTGGGATTTGGCACTCAAAGCATTGAGGTTTACAGTAACTAGGAACCAGATCCGATAACCCATAGTCAATATGATTGACCCGATGGGTGAAAAATACTTTTTCCTGGATCATGTCTAGAGTTTCTGGTTCCATGTTGCCAATATTGACTCCATGGATAATGACTATCATTTCGCGGTCTTTATGAAGCTGGTGAATGGCAAACTTGACGTTTTTCTCGTCAAGGTCGTGGACGATTCCTCGAAAAGTTTTGACGTTGTCAGGGTACACGCATTAACCTTGAGAGGTCGTAATAACGGGACAGACAGGGGATGTTCTCCGTAATGAGGGCTTGATTAATCTTGAGCCATAATTTCTGGTACAAGATTGTGATTAGGGGAGGTGCCTTTTTTTTGAGCGTGCTGTTAGCTTCGTCTTGAGCTTGCTCCTCAAGATGACTGTCAGAAGCGTTTTCATCTGTTTGGAAAGAATTAGGTGGTGGTTGAAATTCCTGCAACTATTAGAACTCCATATCAGAGTGGTCGGAACCAGAGAGTACCGAGTCGGTAACTGCTTTTTTACACCTTCTCTTTGTGACAGGTTTCGTGACGGACATGTCAAACAATCGAAACGTCCGGTAAAAGCTAGATGTAAATAGCATATTTGCAGTGATAGTCAGACAGTTGTAACAACAAACATAATAGAATTCAAACACACATTTAGCAAAGATAATATTAAATTTGATATTTTAAATACAATGTAAATGGACGCGAATTTTAAAAATGGCCTTGGTACGCTTTAACCGTGAAAATATTAACAAAAAAAAAGACAAAATTTTATTAATTATACTGCTATGTCTTAAGGAAAATTCATTATATACTCTTATGTACTGATTTAAATAGACTCTGATTTACCGTTGCTCAACATTATCATGTATGTAATATCAACTTTATATGCGTGCAATGCTTTATACAATATGTGGGACTAGTATGGCACAGGCATGTAGACATTCTCAATTACACGAGAGACATACCTCAGCGTGTAAAATAAACAGATAACTGCTGCAAAATACAAAAGTAATACAATACTGTATAAGGCATATTAACATAACAGATCCCACGTACGACTAGTGTTATGCAAAAGGTTAGCACCTTTGGTGATAAAACGCTTGACTTGGTAGTCTTTTTCGTTAATTTGTATTGTTTACTTTCTGTTACATCTTGCTGCACTTAGTGCATGCCAAGAACATTTACTTCCTCGCTACTGTAAAAGCACCACTGAAAAGGCTTGGAATAAGATCTTGCTTTATCACTTATTCAGGGGTATACCTCTGAGATTTTTTTACATATTCTATTACTTTAACAGCTTTCAGTATCTAGACATCTGCTCTAATGTTTTATCGTGCCTTGCTGATAGCTATAATAATAATGTCCCGAGAAGGAAAGTGGCAGTAAAATGATCGTAAAATTAATTTAAAAATCATTATAAATACGTAATATTAGATGTGGTATTTTAGGAAGGTTGAAAAAAAGCCTTAATTTGTACTCAATAAAATAAAAAATTTAAATGTGAATGAAAATAAAGTTTCTGAATTATATTGAACTTACGTCTGGAAACAAGTCCAGTAAATGACGTGTTTGGATTTTTAAATGCAATTAATTATAAAATAATAGAAATAAATATCATGTTAAAAAGATGGTTATTTAAATGGTATACTTTTGAAATGGTATACTTGGTAAGGAGGTGCGTCACTAGAATGACCAACACTTGCTATTCCAAAGACCATTACTCAAGTTACCGTGATCAGAGGCAAAGTATCGCGTATATTTCTCTCGAAAGCTAGTGGTGTACTCCCCTGATAGACTTTCTTCTTGCTCGCATTTCCCTTTCCTTGGCCCTAGGGCTCCTCGTTACGAGATTTGAGGAAAAGGAGCGTAGAGTCTCACCTCTACTATCGTGCGTTATACGTTCGAGGCCACGACGTCGTTGTCCTCGACGACGCTAACTTTTTACTTTATGTAGAGTCTGGGCACTTGTTTGCAATCTTATGTGTGTATGCTGTTTTGTGTTCTGTTGTTTATGCTGCTTATGAAGTTTGGTATTTTACACTCATTTTCATTTAATTATAGAAAACTTTTGTTCTCTTTACATTAACATTTTTTCTCTTCCAATTATTCAATTTCCTCTCATTGTGTGTCAAGTGTACAGCAATATTGTTTATGTATGCGCTTTGCTTTGTATTACAATTATGTACAAAATTATCGTGAGGTGGGCATTTGCCTAATATTACTTTACATTGACTGTTGTTTTACAATGTACTTTCCAATTTTACTTTCGCATGCGTTTATTGACAAAACAAAAAAAATTCTGTACAAACTTCTTATCATTAGTATTCAAGTAAAAAAAAATATTTTTGGATCTTGTCCTACTGACTGCTCCCTCTGATGCAGTCGGGCAACTCCCGGCGCTCATCCTTTTTTCCTTATAACTTTTATTGTTGTTATTATCATCCTTATAATTATTAAAGTTACAGCTACAATCATCATGTATGTGTTATTTTTTTTTTCTTTCTATAAACTTAAAACAAATTACCCGATGTTATATATTTTGAAAAAAAAAAAATTCTTTCTTAGTGTCGTCCTACGGACTACGCCCTACGATACAGTAGAGCGAGTCCCAGCGCTCATACTCGTTGTCTCGAAAATTTTAATTCTGTGTCATGCCAAACAGCAATTCTAGTATTTATCTAGAGAGTTGCAGTCACCTTTTTGCTCCAAGTTTTGCTGTCAGCGTGGTTTAGATTACTGACAATTGTCCTGCTTTCTCTTGAGCTCTTTGTTTACCTGTGAAAATTTTATAACATATTAGTAGTATGGCCCCCCGATGGAGATGGCACTTATACATAAGAAAGAGGAATCCTATTTCCGCGATTATCAGTCCTGCCTTTTGGGAAACGAGCCATTTAAAACTTGTAATTTCTTTTCGTTTCTGTTGACTTTCTACAAGCCCGTGGGCCTTTTTAATAATCTCTCCTAAGGATGTCGTATTGGCAAGTGGGTTGGTCCTGGAGTGCCCTTGTTTAATAATTAACTTAAGCTCCTCTCGTGCTATGAGTGTGTTAACACCATCTGAAATCCCTTTATCTTTCAATGTTTCGTCTAGTTCTTCAAATATTCCATTGATGTTCATGTTTACCATTCCAAAGGAGGTGGTATTTCGCTTTTTCTCTATATTTGTCGGAGCTGCTATGCACACATTCGTGTTGTAAGCAGCACAGCCTGTATTAGGCCGTAGAATGCCCGTGCCTTTGAGTGAAATTCTTCTATGGTTTAAGCCATAACTTTATATAAACAGTGGCTTCTCTTCTACTGCCGTAAAAGCCCAAAGATTTGGTGAATGGAGTTGGGCCCAGTACGTATCTTGCAGTTCAGTGATTTTAACTGAACATTCTTTCCAATCGTTCATGCTGTGCTGTACTATGAGCCGTGCTTTGCACGAATGATGTTGCCTTTTCTCTCTGTTAAGGGCTTCCTGCTTTATTAGTAGGGGTGAAATTTTGTACAAAACAGCGTAGTCTTCATCTAACAGCGTGATGCTTATGTGGTATATTAACTGATTGTTCTGCATCAGAATTGGTAATCTAGATATGTCTATTATCTCAAGCAGATTTATCTGAGATCCCGCTCCCAAAAAAGTTAGCTTAGGTCTAGATAGTTTTGCCTGTATTTTGGAGTTATCAAAAATTGCAGGCGATAAGAGCCTCGGATGTACTAGTTCTCTTGCGGCAAAGAGAACTGCGTTTACTATAGAGTTGCAGTCTGTCATGGACTGCTTCCTGCTTACATCCAGTGTATCTATAGCTGCAATGGTTGAACTATCTTTATTCTGTAAGTCATTCATGTTTTTCATTTTCTTTATATCTGCTTTTTTTTCACCCTATCCTCTACATCACTTACTCTGTTAGACATTACTTCTGTCTGTGTGGCCAGAAGTTTTGCTATATTATGTGTGCTGTTCTTATTACGGTCAAGCGCATCTGTTAGTGCTTCATGATCGTCACTGTCCAACGTTTCGAATAGAAATTTCAGAATCGTTCCCTCTCATGGCATCATTGGTCTTTTACGGCGGTTGTTTATATTCCCTGTAGCGTTATTTTACCTTCTATTATTTGTAGTCTGGACCTCTGAGCAGCTTTAGGCGCTAGTTGTTTAATTTTTTACCACAATTGTCTGCATATCGATCTTAGTTTGGGTCCCAGCGAAAGGTGGAATAATAAGTCTATTTTTTGTACGATTTTTCAATTTGTGCTGGTTGTGGCCAACGGAGGAATTTTTTCTGCAATTAATTCTGAGTTATTTTGTATTTGTGTTATCGGCAATTGTAGCTGTTCTGGTACCTTTAATTACGCTCTGCAATACATTAAGCTGTTAGCTATATCTTGCGACCACTGGTTTCTGCCTACGGGCCCGCACTTTAGTCTCTGTGATAAAAACTCATCCTAACACTATTGATATCCCATCGACAGCTATTCATTTAAGTGTATTACTGCATATACCTTATCCTTTCTCTTATTTTTCCCCGTTTTGCAAATTTCTCCCTAAATCGTTTAGAAAAAGAGAGAGAGAGAGAGACACACAGAGAGAGAGAGAAAGAGAGATAGAAAACTTTCCGACTTCAATCCTCATTGGGCTCGTTTCCTAATTGCTTTTTTGAAGCCTAACATATTGTGCAGGTAATGACAGCAACTAAAGCAATTATTTAACTACGTGAATGGGGTTGTAAATTGCCATTCAAGTCAGGAGTATGGCTTTACCCTTTCATATTGCGGTGCTTGTATGCTGCTTAAAAACTATGAAATATTTATCGCTCATACTTGAAGATCGTTTAATGTATAAGTACCTGTTGATTTGAATAGTATCAACCGATTACGCTTAACATTTTACAAAATTTCTAGGAAAAGAGAAGAAAAGGAGGAGAAAATTGAGGAAAGAAAAAAAATTTTCCCCCCTTTTCTCTCAGTCTGTAAGAGAAAATGTGGTAAACACCACTGCCTCTGTTGTGTATCACTGCGGTTCATAGTGGACACTGCTAGTCTAGTTGTGTTTTTCTTATGTGAACGGTAACATATTAGTACGACGCGTGTTTGAAGGAAGCGTATGTCTTTATTGATATTTATGGCTTGTGCGAACAGATTGCTGTATCCACTTGGCTCTATCGCATCATGTAATGACGTGTATGGTTTATAACAGAAAGGTAAATGTGCCGTATGGAAGTTTCTTCTTTTGTCTTTATCATCGTTTTATTCTACCTTCCTTTAAGGTCTGTCCACTTTATTATTTCCCACTACAACTTTCCCTCTCACATTTTTCCCATGGGAGTGGAAGGTAAGAATTGTTCGATTGGATGTTCTGATTTTTCCTTTCTTCATCATTGCTCACCCTGACTTTGTTGCATTGAGATCTTTGTTTCTTCGCTTGCAAAGTATTTGGCGTCTACTATTTCCGGCTTGCTCGTTTCGCTCGATACGTTTTTTTTCGAACGTTAAGCTTTTTTATTGTTTTTTTTCACTTTCTCGTATATACATTTAAATGAAATAGCTTCGTCCACAAGTGCTTGTGATTTTGTGCGTCGGCTTTGCTACTTCATGAGCCTACCTTCTGCCGCTCCACATGACCCGGGGTTTGCCGCCAGTGACGGCAGGATATGTGTTGTATTAGACGGGGACATCATGGAGGAGGTGTTGGTGTGCCACAAGTGCTCTCACGTAAGTACTTCTTGTGGTCTTTTTTTTAGTTAGTTCCTGTGTATAACTGTACAAATATATATCTTGCCTTTCTCCTATAATCGATCCTGTTGTATATTTGTTGGCACATGCCCTCCGTCGGCTGCACTCGCGGAGCTCAGCTTGTGGTAGCTGAGGGGCAGACAGTGTTAGTCCCAGTTGTCTGCCCATCTCACGGGATGGTAGGTATTTATTTGTGAGTATGTATATGTATTTATTTTATTTAATTATTTATTAATTTTTTTTTTTTTTGCAGTTGGGAACGTGGTTAGTCGTAAGCCCTCACGAGTTTTTCGGCTTGCCACGACCTGTACTTTAACCTGGATGGCCGTTGGACGCCATGCCTTTGCCATGAAGAGGTACAAGTATTATGAGGGCATCGCGTGTTGCGATGTTTACTGTCCGCCTAGGCAGTTGTTTGTCGTGATTTTTCAGGACATTTCTCGGAGTCCTTCAGTTGTTCCCTCAGGTCAAGTAATCCGGACCCGTTGTGGCTTCCTGGATTTAGGGGCCTCCTACGCCACTGTCTTAGGCTGTACGTGTCGTGGCACTTTCCTTGACCTGGTAGTTTAGGTGGCAGCGGATGATCCTGATGAATTTCCGTTGGAAGGCTG
This sequence comes from Copidosoma floridanum, assembly GCF_036245765.1. Taxonomy (NCBI): domain Eukaryota; kingdom Metazoa; phylum Arthropoda; class Insecta; order Hymenoptera; family Encyrtidae; genus Copidosoma; species Copidosoma floridanum. The sequence continues at coordinate 4,098,643 of NW_028321910.1, read as the reverse complement.
CCCTTGTATACGCGAGAGTATTAACTTTTTCCGTGCAGTGTTGGTTTTTTTTTTTTTTTGTCAGCCTACCGTAATCTTCTTGTTCATTCTTCTTTGGGGTTTTTTTTGTAGATGCAGCCTTCTGCTGGAGAACTATTTGCTATTGCTGAAAAAGTGGTGGTGCCCGAAGAATGTAAAAGCGGCCACGGAATCCTTGGTCCCCGGCTGACGGTACCCGAGAAGGCCCACGTCCCGCTTATAGAGAGTGAGCAGAGAGCTGCTGTCGTGTCTCGGTCTCGTGGGTAAGGACGAGGATGGAGATAGGAAAATGTTTGAAAAAATTGATGTAAAAGAGAAAAAGAGAGGATACTCACAGATTTTGTGTTTATATACATGAAGAAAAAAACGAAAAAGAAAAATTAATTATACATGTACATCTTTTTTTAATTAAAATACTGAAAGAAGTTTACCGATACGAGTTCAACTTTTATTGTACTGTTTCTCTGCTTCTGTGCTGTTCTGTTATATACCTTTTCTTATGAGTAGTTTATGTATTGATTCTAATAACACACGCACATTAGTTCATTAACGTATTCTTCCATTTACTTTGCTCTTGTTTTATGTTCACATATATATATATATATATATATATATATATATATATATATATATATATATATTGAAAAACTTTGAAAAGTTGCTCTGGCTTTTTCTCGTGGCTCTAACTTTCTAAGTCACGAATCGAAATCACCAGTTTTTTTTTGTTTATCCTTTGAGGATCTTCTACTCACATCAGAAATGTTTCTCTTTCGAAAATTATAAATTTCCCTTTGTTTTTTGCAAAGGAGATTGAAACAAAATATCAACGACAATATTTAAACTAACCAAAATTGTTTATTAGTCTAAATATAACGTACAATCACCAAGAGAATGTCTCGAGGAAATTTGAGACGCGTATGCGAATGAGATTAATAAACAGCTAGCTGCCACGAAACAACGATTGAAAGCGTTGTCCGAGGAGTCTAAGCTTTTAATAACAAATAACAAAATACTACCTCAAACAAAGAGGACAATTGAAAGATCTTACTGAAGTCACTCTAGTGGGAGAGAGAATTCACTGCTCGGTGACGAGTTTGATTAACAAGCTTCCTTGATCCAGCGGGGAACGGAAACTGTTGACAAACTGCTGTCTGCGTGGAAAGATCTAGTTTTGTTCTTTCTGTGTTCGATGGCCGACTTTTCAACTGAACTACGAGAGCCTGGCTGCCACGGGGGAGCTTCCCGACCTTCCTCGAGGGCCCACGAAAGCCGACTCTTAACCCGGCGCGAACTCAGCGGAGCGATCGCCAGAGAGCCCCGAAGATTGGGAATTAATAGGGGCGGGGGACGAGCACACCAACACAAGCTCAGACGGAGCAGTTTACACTACCTTACTTGTGTGCGCGAGCTCCTTCCACGTTTACCAGCCAGTCTCTAGTATAATGTAATACAGTTCGTGCACCGAGCAGTAAGTCCCCTACAAATATTCACTTATAAGTGAACATTCCGCCCACTTTGACGCACTTGCGTCAACAAAACAATTATACACTACTAAAGAATAGGAAAGCCTAATAAGCTAATAGAAACTGTCCCTAGACTACCAACGCTTCTTAGGTAGTTTTACAACAATATCAAAATTCTGTATAATTAAATAACAGGCACTTGGTTTCAAAGAAAATAAATTGAATCATAAATTTTCAAAACTAAATTAACATTAATTAGAATGAATAAAAAAATGTACTTTTAACTACCCTATCGAAGCTACCGAACTCTTGGATTTTCTTTAACAAAATTTTACAGCGGTTCATTTTAGGCAACTAGACTTTTAGTTGCTGATAGAGCTGCTCCAATTCCGGCTCGGTAGGGAGTTTAATCAACTTCACGATGGGGCGCTTGAATGACGAATTCGCAGTTTTCACCGTGACAACCCGTACGAGTCCGTCATCACCTGGATGGGTCTCAGTCACCAGACCAAGTCGCCACTGGGTCGGGGGGGAGAGTTCATCAGTCAGCAGTACTACGTCACCTTGCCGCAAATTAGGCCTTGGGTTTAGCCATTTGTTGCGACGTTGTAGATGATGAAGCACTTCTTTCCTCCAGCGGGCCCAGAATGAATCCCGCAGAAGGCTGAGCAACCTCCAGCGACTGTTGAAGGATGCTGGTTGTTTGGTATCATCGTAGGGCTCGGGATGGGCGAGCAATGAGGTGCCCACCAGGAAGTGCGACGGCGTCAGTGCAACTGCTTCGTTGGCATCGGTGCTGAGTGGACAAAGTGGCCTAGAATTCAGGCAGGCCTTGATCTTAGTGGCCAATGTAGTAAGCTCTTCGAAGGTGAGCTTGAGCTCTCCAATCACTCTACGGAAATGATGTTTAAAGCTCCGAACGGCAGCCTCCCACAGACCACCAAAGTGAGGAGCTCGTGGAGGTATAAAGGACCACTCGGTGCCACGACTAGCCAGTGTAGAGGCAATGCAGTCGAAGAAAGGCGACGCCGAGTTGAACAGAGCTTTTAGCTCCTTCGCTGCTTTCGTGAACGTGGTGGCGTTGTCTGAGTAAATGGTGTGGCACACACCTCGACGAGCTGTGAAACGAGTAAAAGCTGCAATGAAACAATCGGTGGAAAGGTCAGACACCACTTCAATATGTACTGCTCGAGTAACAAGACAAATAAATATAGCGATGTAGCCCTTCGTCGTTTTTGCTCCTCTGCCTCTTGAGAACAGCACAGGAAACGGACCGGTATAGTCCAACCCAGTAACCGTGAAGGCACGAGAAGGCGTTGTGCGTGTAATCGGCAACGGTCCCATCTGCTGGGTCAGGCGTGGAACGTTGAAACGAACACATCGTACGCAGCGTCGATAAACTCCTGTGGCCACAGCAGATCCTCTTGTTATCCACAGGGATCGGTACAAGTGCGACAGCATGAGTTGGGTGCCGCCGTGGAGTGTCAATTCATGGGTCTCTTCTACTAGGCGTTTCACGAAGATACACGCACCAGGTAGAATCACAGGGTGCTTCTCGTTGTAAGGAAGTGCTGAGAGGTGTAAACGTCCTCCAACCCGAATGAGACCCGGACTGCATACAAACAGGCTGAGACGTGTGAGCAGGCTTCGCTTGGAGAGCGGCTTCCCAGAGAGTAACTGAGCGTGCTCTTCTTTGAAATGTTGGAGTTGAATGGCTCTGAAACAGTAGATACGAGCCATGGCCCAGTCTCTTTGAGACAAGATTCGATTTGAGTCTTGGGTTTTTGCAGTGGCTTTAAAACGCCAAGCACAGCAGTAAGCTAAAATACGAATTATCTTGCTAAAATTTGAGAACTGCTGAAGGGATGATCAGCAGTTACATCCAGAAGTTGTTCTGTCATCGTCGATTTTCACTTCCGTGGCTGCAAGAACATGAACCTCTTCATCTATCTGGGGTTTAAAGGGGCCTGAAGTCGGCCAAGCAGACTCTGGCAGTGGCAGCCAAGCTGGTCCATGCCACCACAACTGATAATCGGCGAGTACGGATGGTGTGAGGCCTCTAGTCGCGCAGTCTGCTGCATTATCGGCGGACCTCACGTGCCTCCAAGTCGCAGTTGGCAACCGAGTTTTTATTTCGCTAGTCCGGTTGGCCACGAAGGTCTGCCACTTTGATGGATGACTCTTTAGCCATTCCAAGACAACCCTAGAGTCCGACCAGGCGTGGATGTTAACTGGCGGTTTTAGCGGCGATTCAAGCAGATGATTGATAAGTCGTGCCAGCAGGGTAGCAGCGCAGAGCTCCAACCTCGGCAGTGACTGAACCTTCGTTGGTGCAACCTTAGTCTTCGCCAACAGAAGCGATTCAGGATCAATCAAAGCACGAACCGTTAGCGATTTTCCAAATGAATTAGAAATTTTTATGCGAGCAGTCGCTAATAAGACTGAAGCACCGACAGAAACACTATGCGAAGCTACCTGAGAACCTTCACCGTCTAAATTAACATCAAGACCGGGATTGTTCGGACTATTATCTCCGGGTTTATTTTCGCGGTTGCTTGACGATTTATTCGATGAGCTGCCATCGATGTGCAATTTTGAATGGTGCGCGGCATGGCACGTAAAACAGCGGTTAGGCGAAGAACATTTACTTGAAAAATGCCCCTTCCTCAAACAATTCAAACAGAGCTTCAAGCTTTTACATAATTCACACCTCTGTGCTGGGGTTTTTGCGTTGAATTGACGGCAACGATTCAACCAATGATTACCTTGACAAAGGTCACACGACGGCGTAGCTTTTGAACTCGATGAATCAACAGTTTGCGTGTTATGAGCCGTGACACGATTAGAAGAACGAGACGACGAACCCCGCTTATTCTGCGACCCCTGATTGTCGTTTGAAGAATAAGCCTGCTCTAAGGTTTGAATCCGTTTTTCTAAAAATTTTAAAATTGAATCATAAGTCGAAAACCCTTCGGTGGCTCCCTGGGATATCTCCCAAGCCTCGCGTGTGTTAACGTCTAGCTTGCGGACTATGCAATGCACTATCCAATTGTCATAGTGATCGATAGGACAATTCAAATCACGCAACGCGCGAACAGCTTCCTCGGTTCGGTCTATGATCTCGTTAAGATCCTGTATATTACGAGATTTAACCTCCGGGAGTTTCATTAAATTCTCCAGCGTGGAAGAGAGACGGATACGCGGATTATCGTACCGGCGTAAGAGCTTTCCCCACGCGACGTCGAAGTTGGTCTCGGTCACGTCAAGTCCCTTTAATCGTTGTGCGGCCGGACCCTGTACTGCGGTAAGTAAGTGTTGTAACTTCTCTATGCGAGATATATTGGCCTTATCTTTAATAAGGGAGCAAAAACGCTGCTTAAAACTCTCCCACTCAGCTTGATTTCCAGAGAAAGTTGGAAGCGAAATAGCAGGAAGCATAAGATTAGGCGCAGCGGCCGTAAAATTTTGAACGATAGGGTTCGGACCGGTGGCCGTCGCGGGCGGCTCGAGTTGGTAAATTAAATCGCGAATACGACTTAATGCGCTGATGTATTCAGTCTCTCCCGTTATATAAATTTCCTCTTCAAAGTAAGGAATATTTGGGTTTTCGTCTTCTATCGTCATCAGCTTTTCGTTATTCGATTCGAATTTTGTCCAATACGACTTGAGCAAATCAAGACGAGCCTTATAATACGTAGCATTCCGATTTTCTACTGGAGTTTTGCTGACCGTGTTTACGTAAAAGTTGGATAGAAATCCATATAACTTCAGTTGCGCTTTCAACAAGTCGTTCATAATGAAAGTAGTAGACGACAGCTAAATACAGTAAGAAAGTACCGTTGATGAGCCAACGAAGTAAACAAAACAGCGAGAGCGCTACGCTTACAACCGGCTTTACGGGAGTAGAAGAGAGACGACCAATGTTACTATATCGTATCTACGTTGTGCGAGAAGGAGAAGACGACTTACCGTCCCCGTCACACCTTTGTCCCCGTACTCATCTACCTCGTGCGAACGCCGAAGAACTGGCCTGCATGTGTACAAGTTGAGTCGAACGGGTGATAACAACGCGTAGGTGGTAGGGATTGAAGCCTGTCTGCCCTTCGAAGAACCGCACAAGGAAGAAGCGGCGATAACTGAGGCGATAACTGAAGAGACCACCGTTGTTATTGTCAACACTCCCTTCCACACTCGATCGTTCCCTCTTCCTCACTCTCGTATCACCGGGCGGCTGATGTTGTGTTTGAAATCATGAATTCACTTGATTTCACTCTCTGAAAATATTTTTCAAAAGGAAAATTGTTTCTGATGATGAGAAACCACGCTCTGCTACCATGAAAAACTTTGAAAAGTTGCTCTGGCTTTTTCTCGTGGCTCTAACTTTCTAAGTCACGAATCGAAATCACCAGTTTTTTTTTGTTTATCCTTTGAGGATCTTCTACTCACATCAGAAATGTTTCTCTTTCGAAAATTATAAATTTCCCTTTGTTTTTTGCAAAGGAGATTGAAACAAAATATCAACGACAATATTTAAACTAACCAAAATTGTTTATTAGTCTAAATATAACGTACAATCACCAAGAGAATGTCTCGAGGAAATTTGAGACGCGTATGCGAATGAGATTAATAAACAGCTAGCTGCCACGAAACAACGATTGAAAGCGTTGTCCGAGGAGTCTAAGCTTTTAATAACAAATAACAAAATACTACCTCAAACAAAGAGGACAATTGAAAGATCTTACTGAAGTCACTCTAGTGGGAGAGAGAATTCACTGCTCGGTGATGAGTTTGATTAACAAGCTTCCTTGATCCAGCGGGGAACGGAAACTGTTGACAAACTGCTGTCTGCGTGGAAAGATCTAGTTTTGTTCTTTCTGTGTTCGATGGCCGACTTTTCAACTGAACTACGAGAGCCTGGCTGCCACGGGGGAGCTTCCCGACCTTCCTCGAGGGCCCACGAAAGCCGACTCTTAACCCGGCGCGAACTCAGCGGAGCGATCGCCAGAGAGCCCCGAAGATTGGGAATTAATAGGGGCGGGGGACGAGCACACCAACACAAGCTCAGACGGAGCAGTTTACACTACCTTACTTGTGTGCGCGAGCCCCTTCCACGTTTACCAGCCAGTCTCTAGTATAATGTAATACAGTTCGTGCACCGAGCAGTAAGTCCCCTACAAATATTCACTTATAAGTGAACATATATATATATATATATATATATATATATATATATATATATATATATATATATACATATATTTATATATGTATAAATATTTTTTACATCTCACATTTCTAATCTTCTGCTGTCGTTAACAAATTAATCATATTAGGTAGCGTCATACGCCCTACTTTTGTTTTACTCGCGTTATTTGACGTATTGATGCTTTATGTTATTATTATTGTAACTATTATATACATTTCATGTTTTTGCAATAATATTACCCTTATAATTGCCCAAATTGCTTACCCACCTACTTTCAGCATCTCTTTTATAGTAATTTATTTCTCATTTCCATTTCTACTTGTATTTTTGAGCGCGTCAAGAGCCCATGCAAATTTTATCATAAGCCTACTTGATTTTTTATTTCTGTCACATCATCGCACCACGTCCAGGGGCCACAAAAATATTTATGTTGGCCTAACTAATCCTTCTCTTCTGCTATTTTTTCGTGCCTGTGTCAAAAGGCCATAAAAATTTTCAGCGCAGTTAAATGTTTAATAAGGTTCCTTCATGTGCCTCACCCTGTTTGTTTTCTCTGGTGGTGCCTTTACCATACTCGTTTTTTTGATCTCAGCTACGTGGTATACTCTTATCTCGTCATCTTTCTGTACTTTTACATTTTTGTTGATATAATTAATGCCTGTTATTTCATACGGGCCCTTATATTGCGAATCATATTGATCTTTCGATGATTCTTTCAGCACATGAACCATTTCTCCCTCCAAGGAATATCTTGTATTTATTTTGCGATCGTAATAGTATTTCGATTAGTACTTTACCCAAACTTAGTTTATTGCTGCGATAATTCTCATTTTCGTCAAAGTCTCAACTAGCTCTTTGGAATATTCATATGAAGTTTGGCCCTTAGGTGGCAGTTCGATACAAGATGGTGCTCTCGCTCTTTATCCAAAAACGAGTTCATGCGGTGAGTATCCCATACTCTAATGGTCCGTGGTATTATATGAGTGCATGCACATAGGTAAATGTGCGTCCCAGTGATCATTTTGTTCTACGTAGGCCTTGACGTACTCCGTGAGAGTATGTTGCATACGTTTGATGGCACTGTTCGTTTGTGGGTAGAATGCTGTACTGCCCATTTTGTCTAATTTAAGCAACCTAGAAAGTTTGCATGCTTTTGTTCATAAAATTAGTGCCTCGGTCCAATAATAAATATTCCAGTGGCCCGAAGTATCCTACAAACTTATCCGCTATCGCTCTTACGGTATCCTCGGCTGTTGGTCTCTTCACAGGTGCGAGAATGATAAATTTTGTTAGCCAGTCTTACATAGAGAGTATCTGTGCAAACGAATTTTTTGAGGGTTTACTGATGAACTTGTAGTCTACTCAGTGTGTAGGTGATTAGCATGGCTTGTTTCGTCTTTATTTGGACGAGTTTTTCCGTTTGCCATGATGTGAATCCCTGGATGACTTTTCTCACATCTGGGCATATATCTCTCCAGTAGTAGTCTTTGGCGATCTTGTTATATGTCTTATGAATTCCCCTTTGTCCACCTATTGCCACTTCGTGGTATTCTCTAATAATCTTAAATCTTTAATCTGCTGGTGGAATCACCTGATTGTTTGTGTAGAGTACTGCTGCTAGTGTTATATCTTCGAATATTCCCTCAAAGGTATCGACAAATTATACCCTTTAGATCAGATTGAGCCCAAAATACATTGTAAACTTATCTCTTACCGCTCGTACAGTTTTTTCGGGTGCCGCTTTTTTCAAGGGTGTGAGGAAGATAAATTTCATCAGCCAGTCTTGCATCAATAGTATGAGTGTGTACTGATTTGCTAAAGAATTACTGATTGGCCCGTAGAAGTCTACAAAAAATTCTTCGAATGGTCTACTCGGTGTATCGTTGATGAGCATGGCTTGTTTCGTTTTCATTTGAACTAGTTTTTTTGTTTGGCTTGATGCGCATCCAAGAATAACTTGTCTAATATCCTATCTTGACTTGTCTGATCCTGTTGAATGTCTTATTCATTCCTCTATGTCTGCCTATTGCCACCTCGTAGTATTCTTTGATAATTTTGAATCTTTGGTCTGTTCGTAATATTACTAGGGTATTCGTGTTTAACACCACTGCTAGTTTGATATCTTTAAATATTTCCTCAAAGGTATTGACAACGTTTTCCCACGGAGTTAGATTAAAAATCGCTAGGTCCCTAACAATCCCAATCGTTTTTATTTGATTTGTTACTATTACTCCTTTCAGTGTAATTTACACTTTTTGATGTTGGATTTAAGCGCCGTTTCTTCAAAATGCTCATTTGCATACATGTGCATAATTTTTATTCTTCTTGCGTTCATCATTTCAGTTTCTCCTACGCTTTACTCTTTGCTGTTCATACGTATTGAATGAATGTATCCTCTCTCATGCAGTGCGTCTATTACCTCTGTGTTGGGTTTTGCCTCTGTTATTGTCATAAACGCTAAATTGTCTAAGTATTTAAATAGATGGCCCTTAACCCTATTTAATTTTTATAAAAGGGGTGGATCTGCCCCCTCTTTTGGTTCCCATGGTGGCCTTTCTGTTGGTATGCGTGTTCCGCACACTCTATATTTCTCCATTGATGGTAAGTGTATGATCATGTTGGCTTCATTTTCACACTCTGTTTCGCAAAGCACGTTATTCAACTCGTCAGCTTGTTTTATTTCTTCCTCTCCTGTACTTCTATTGCTGTCATCATGACTACTCCATTGTCCATTCTCTTCCTGTTTTCCCGTATGCTCACTTGTGTCCACTGCTTTTCCCGGAGTGCCTTGCTCTTATTCTGAATGACTTTCGTTCTCCTGCCCCCGCTTGCCTCTGTCTATCCTTTCGTCTAGCTTGGACTTATGCTTATTCTCCTTACTTTTCTTACTACTGCTATGGTCTTTTAGTGGCTCTGTTCCTGACTTATGTTTAATGTTTATTGCGCTGGAGGCCTGTATGAGAGGCGTATAATGTGCATTTTAACCTACACCTTCTAGATGTTAATGGCCAAATTCACCGTCTGCCGTAGCAATATAATGAGTGTAAATATAACTTCCACTGGTTAATGTATAACGCACACAAATTTTTCTCTTGAATTCTTGAGAGAACAGAAAAGTGCAATCACTGTTCCCATACATTGTTTGTGACTCCAAAATTTCTTTTGTTTCTTCCGGCTCTCTGCGTTGTCGTAACAAGTGAGAGTTGCACAGAATTGCTTGTAACTCCACAGTTAAGATGTTGAGTTCGTATAACCATATAAAGCTGTGAAACAAACAGTTTCCAGGTGAGTCAGATGGTATTTCCGATATTTTTGTCAGGACGCTACCGGGTTGTGCGCATTTGCAAGTCTTCCTTCACGTTTTGTCTTTTAAATAGTCCAGCCACTTATCTTGAGGTGCCACTTCTAGGTGCTCATTGGGTTCGTTTCGTGCCGCGTTTTTTTTTTCCTCCGACTGGGCCATGTTTTTTCCGTCACGAGTGCTTTTATTCACGCCTTCTGACGTGTCTTATGAAGTTTTTTCTGTCGTTCTTATCTCACTAGGTTTTCACATATTCATCCTCATTCACAGTGTGACTTCTACATCTCGCTTTCTAATGTCAATGATTGTTAGAGCTCGTAATTAATCGGACCTCTCCTCTAATAAATCATGTATGTTCGGCTTTCCTTGTTTATTTGTTGAAAGTTTCCTTGCTTGTTTAATGCTTTTATCTTTTTTTTCTGTATCAGTTTTCTGTTCTTCTGTAATTAATTTTTAATTTTTACTTGTAGTGATAGGTAATAATGTGAAAAAATTAGCTATTATTATTTCCTTTAACGGATTCGTCGTCAGTTGCGTAACTGAAAGACGCAGTTTCTGTCCATGCAAAGTATCAAGTTGTCGTTTGCATGCCTTTTGTAATTTCACTTTTTGTTCTAATATTGCTGGTGTGCTAATGGTAGTTATCCCTTTTTTAAAGCCTGCCTTTTTCTTAATGTAGCCTTATTTTCTGTCTGCTGATTTCTGTGAAATCAATTCTTCTTTTTCTGCAACTTTTCGTACTTTTCACTCGTTTCGACCCTTCATTGCTTGTAGCGGTGGCAAATTCTTTTTATAAGGCTTCCTGATTTAGAGTCCGCATTGCCGTTTTCTTGACCTTGTGTACTCATATCTAAAATTTTTTTACTATTTTTATCGTGATATTGTGTTTTTCTTGTGTTATACTATTTAAGTTCTCCATGTTGGTGCCATGGATTCTTATTCTTTACGGATTGCCTTGGAGTTATTTCTCACAAGTCACCCGTACTTTAAATATTCGCACCAATAGTCCGACGCTGTCAGCTGGTTCTTCATTCTCTTGTTCGTCTGCAAGCTGATATAGCTCTTGGTGTGGCTGTTCGGGATTCCCTTCCCACTCTTGTAGTACTGGTCCCACTAATTTCATGGACCCACTGTCACCTCGCTTAAAAGTCAAAAATCTGTGACTACTCTCTTCCTTTTTTCCTTGTTTGGCCCCGGTTGTTTTGCCACTATCCAGGTATTTGAGCTATTCAAGAAGGTGGAGGGTTCAATTTTTCCTTGTTCGAGCATTTTCTTTACTTCAATTTCCATTTGATCTCTTATTGCTGGAGAATATCTGAATCTTTTTACCAAAATGAGTTTATCTGACGTCGTTATAATTTGGTGCTTTATCAGGTGTGTTGCCTTGAGAGGCTCACCGTCAAGGTCAAATACATAAGGGCTTGACTCGATTAGATTTCTCACATGTTCTTTTTCTTCATGGTTGCAACCAGCTGTGTCTACAAGTTGCATTATCTTATCTACCTATTTTGGTTTCTTTAACTCTTCTTTGTCTTCTGTAAAATTTTTTGTTTTTTCTACATCATTACATATTTCTTCGTTAAATAACCTTAATATCAAAAGCTTGGGAGAAGCGATATTAAGGTTATTTAGCGAAGAAATAGGTAATGTAGAAAAAACACAATAATATCGCTTTCCCAAGCTTTCAACATTATCCCCTTCAACGTTTTCCGAAAGCTTCCGATAAATTTCTTCGTAATCTAGCAGCTCTACTTCTGGAACAGGCACGCATTTTATCTTGTCACCTGTATCAATGCATTCTGCAACTATTTTTCCGTTGATATTTTTATCTACGAAGTTTCTAAATAGTATTCCTTCTTTTATCCCTTGGAGAGGTATCCAGCCATTTTTTGCATTATTTTCATTTTTTTTTACTTGCACATTAATAATTTGTTTCGATCGTACAGTTATTCTAAAACACTCTGGCTTCAACAGTGGTATTTCTACGTCATTTAGTTTAATTAAATTCTCGGTGACACTTATCTGGCCTCAGTAGCTCTTAAAAGTATCCCACCCTATGATTTCTTCCACGTCAATTGAGAAGTCATAGGGGACTACATGTAATGTGCACTCTAATCCATGCAGCCAGGCCTGTACTGTGTCCAATGTTTTGCGTTCTCCGTGAGTCACGCCTATTATAGACACTCGATATCTACTGTCTATTATCCAGTCTGAGCTAAGAAAATTCTCCTTGATGATCTAAATTTCTGTGCCTATGTCCACATAAAAAGTCGCTTTTCCGTCCTTTAACTGTGGCCCCCCAAATTGGACTGATAGTGGTGTGTGGCCTGTTCTAACGAGTTTTATAGTTATTGTAGAAAGCTGATCTATTTCTTCATTGCTCTCTAAAAGCTTGCGTTCGTCATTCTCTATATGTGTCTCTGGTGCCTTTACTCAATTACTTTTTTTGTGGGCCCTACTACCTTTTCTTGTGCATTTAATTATCTACTGTGTAGGAGTATCTTCGCACTCTACTTTATGATGTTCTACTCTTCCCTGCCCTAAGTCAGTACTTGGGATGTTGGAGTGTGTTTCCGTCCCCACTGTTTCTAGCTCCGCCTTGTGCGGCCTCTCTGTCACACATTCTTTTTCTCCAGACACGCTATTCTCTGTCTCTTTCTCTAATTCATGTTCGACGTTTGGGGACCACACCAAATATCTTGCGAGTTTAAAGCTGCAGGTGCATATCTCCTGTTTTCAGAGCTGTATGTGCCGTTTTGTCGCTGATGTGGGCCACTATCCTGTAGTGGCCCGTTCTTAACTGAATTCCTATGAAAGACGTCCCTAATGTCTTAATTTCTATAGTTGCTTCCATAATGGTGAAATGTTTCCCCGTTGTTGTTATTATATGTATCATCGTAGCCGAGGTTTGTGTAATAATTACTGCCTGTGAGGTTGTAGTTATTATACCTGTTATTTTAATCATTCCTATCAATTTTATTGTTATTTCTATTGATGTAATCGTTATTTTTATTATTTTCATTATTGTAATCGTTATTTCTGTTATTGTAGTGGTTATTCTTGTTGTAATAGTTATTATTCTAGTTATAAGGCTCCATTAAGCCATGTTATAGCCCCTGTTATAATTGTTATTATAATAGTTTGTAGGAATATATCAGTGCCCTCCGGTAAATTTGGAAATTCAAAGTGATTAGTGATCCGTTGGGGGCGAAATGTGAGAAAATAAATAAATACTAGTAAAGTGTATTTAAATTTTCTTGCGTTGATTTATTAATGCGCAACGTTTCGCTGACAATATGCGTCAGCCTCATCAGGCTACAAAATTATTATTAAAAAAATTAAAAACACACATTGAGTGATCTGGAAGGCTCAAACACAAGAATACAATAAATTTTTATGTAAATTGTTACCGCAGGTACGCGAGAATTCGTAAGTTTGGTTGACTTACTCGTCACCTGTCGTGCTATCGACTGACAATAAATTACAACAACAAACCAGCTCTTATATAGGCGGAGCCGCAAAGGTAGACGGTAAAGGGCAATGTGCTTGATCGGGAAATTTAAACTTTCGTAGTAAAGGAAGGTATGCTCTATTAAAGGAAGAAACATCCTCCTTTCTATTGATGTTGTGTTTGTCGAGTTTTATATAAAGGATTTCGGGAATAATTCTTTTTTTGTGATTAGATTCTTTGTCAAGGATTTTAAAGTTATCCCAATCGAATTTATGGTCAAAATTGATTTGGTGTGCACAAACAACGGAATCAGAGTTTTTACTTTTCATATGTTCACTAATGCGGACCTCCGCCACTCGCTTTGTTTCACCCACATATGACGCAGGACAATTTTTACAATAAAACTTATGTACTACATTTGTCTGTTTATGTTTATTCGTTGTATCTTTTACTTAGCGGACGATATGCTGCAGTTTACTGTTAATAAGAGGGTAAGTGTAAATATTGTAGGGTTTTAACATGGTTCAAATTTTTTCAAAATTATTGTGAATGTATGGTATGCCAATTTTGCAGAGAGGGTGGGTGTTTTTAGTGCTTCTGTTGTGATTACTATACTTGTGTCTTTTTATCTAACCTTTATGTTTTTGTTAATAAAGTTAAAAAGGTAATTATTTTTTATCAACAGGTTCTTCACCCTAGCAATATTCAAACCGTGAGAACGTGTACTGGCAGGTAAGATCGCCCTATCAACCAAATTGAAAACAATATTTCTCTTATAGCTAACTGGATGACTAGAAAAATAATTTAAGATTCGTCCGGAAGAAGTAGGTTTTTTCAAACCATTAAAAATTAAAATAATTAGAATTTCTTATTATCGTCAAGTCTAAAAAGTTGAGTTTCTTGTCCATTCCCATTTCATTTGTTAATTGTAGTTTGGGATGATATAAACTAAAAATGTTTTAAATTTGGTCAATATGGTCAACATTAATAAAAAGTAATACATCATCTACGTAACGAAAATAATTTCGGCGATATCTTTAGGAATGGCTATATAGCTCCTAAGGATGTCGCCAAAATTGCATCCCTTGGACCGAATTTCAATCTCCCATCAACTTTTCGTGAACGCGATTATTTATGTAATATCAAAAACCTAGAAGTTGGTCTCTCACACCTCGATATGAACGATCGAGTAAAGACCGAAATCCGTGACGAATTATCTCAATATTTAGTTAATGCTTGTAAAAAAAAGCCAGCTATTTCTAGAAAGGACCGCCAATATGCAAAAAATTTAAAATCAAAAAATTTTCTAAACAAAAATCCCGATATATTTTCCACCTCTGCTGACAAAGGCAACGTTACGGTTTGTCTTAAAAAAAGTGACTATACGGAAAGAATGCATTATTTACTGTCTGATAAATCGACGTATAAAATTATTTAAAAAAACCCATTAAACTCTTTACAAAAAAAAACCTCTAACATTTTAAAGAATTTCAACTCTAACGGCTTTATTTCTAGAACATACCATCCCAACGCTTTGTCGCTCACAGATACAACTCTAGCTAAATGTTATGGCTTGCCAAAAATTCACAAGGTCGATGCCCCTTTACGTCCTATCGTCTCTCTTATCAACAGCCCTACATATTTTCTAGCAAATGTAATTTACGATGAACTACAGAAGTCAGTCAACGTTCCAATATTACACATTAATAATAGCTTTGAATTGAAAAACAAACTAAAAAATATAAAACCCACTACTAATTATAGACTAATGTCTTTAGATGTCAGCTCCCTATTTACTAATATTCCTCTAGAGTTTGTACTACGGAGCATCGATCGACGTATTGTGACCAGAATGAATAAATGTCGAATCCCGGTTAATGAAATTCGACAATAAACAGAATTTTTGTTCAATAATACTTTTTTTACTTTTGACAACATTTTTTATCAACAAATTTTCGGCACGCCAATGGGTTCTCCTATTTTACCTTTGTTTGCTGACCTTGTAATGGACGACCTGGAAAATGATTGTCTCTCCATCTTAAAAAATAACTATAATATTATTCCATCTTTTTATTTTCGTTACGTAGATGATGTATTACTTTTTATTAATGTTGACCATATTGACCAAATTTTAAACGGTTTCAGTTCATATCATCCCAAACTAGAATTTACATATGAAATGGAGATGGACAAGAAACTCAACTTTTAAGACTTGACGATAATAAGAAATTCTAATTATTTTAATTTTGTCTGGTTTGAAAAAACCTACTGGTTCCGGACGAATCTCAAATTATTTTTCTGATTATTTAGTTAGCTATAAGAGAAATATTGTTTTCAATTTCGTTTATAGGGAGATCTTACCTGCCAGTACACGTTTTCACGGTGTGAATATTGCTAGGGTGAAGAACCTGTTGATAAAAAATAATTACCCTTTTAACTTTATTAATAAAAACATGAAGGTTAGATTAAAAAGACACAAATATAGTAATCATAACAGAAGCACTAAAAACACCTACCCTCTCTGCAAAATTGGCATACCATTCATTGACAATAATTTTGAAAAAATTTCAACCATGTTAAAACCCTACAATATTCACACTCACCCTCTTATTAACAATAAACTGCAGCATATCGTCTGCTTAGGAAAAGATACAACGAATAAACATAAACAGACAAATGTAGTATATAAGTTTTATTGTAAAAATTGTCCTGCGTCATATGTGGGTAAAACAAAGTGAGCGGTGGAGGTCCGCATTAGTGAACATATAAAAAGTAAAAGCTCTGATTCCGTTGTTTGTGCACACCAAATCAATTTTGATCATGAATTCGATTGGGATAACTTTAAAATCCTTGACAAAGAATCTTATTACAAAAAAAGAATTATTTCCGAAATCCTTTATATGAAACTCGACAAACACAACATCAATAGGAAGGAGGATGTTTCTTCCTTCAATAGAGCATACCTTCCTTTACTACGAAAGTTTAAATGTCCCGATCGAGCACATCGCCCTTTACCGTCTACCTTTGCGGCTCCGCCTATATAAGAGCTGGTTTGTTGTTGTAATTTATTGTCAGTCGATAGCACGACAGGTGACGAGTAAGTCAACCAAACTTATGAATTCTCGCGTACCTGCGGTAAAAATTTACATAAAAATTTATTGTATTTTTGTGTTTGAGCCTTTCAGATCACTCAATGTGTGTTTTTAATTTTTTAATTTTAATTTTGTAGCCTGATGAGGCTGACGCATATTGTCAGCGAAACGTTGCGCATTAATAAATCAACGCAAGAAAATTTAAATACACTTTACTAGTATTTATTTATTTTCTCACTTTTCGCCCCCAACGGATCACTGATCACTTTAAATTTTCTGTTATTATAATAGTTGTTTGGATTATCATTTCCATTCTTATAATTATCGGTATTTCTGTTGGTATTAGTGTTATCTACGGGTTGGTCATGCCCTACGTTATGTCGTCTCTCTTCTTCTTCCATGTCTTGCCTACATAATTGTCAGTCTTTTGCATAGTGTCCTGGTCTCTGGCTATAATTGGAGCTTTCTTTTGATTCCCTCCTGTTATCTCTTGGCATTTTTTTGTCACTTATCACTGCTAGCAGTTTTCGGCATTCCTTGACTGAATGTCCTGTTCAGCCGTCGTAGTATATACAGCGTTTTATGTTTGCCGCTGCTGCTCCTTGGGCCCCACTGGTGATTTCAGTTATTTTTTCTTTTATACTCACCAGGTTTACTAGTGGCCCCCACTCGGTCTTTGCTTTATTGTGGGCAAACAGTGTACTTACTGGTATTGCATGCCGTAAGCTAAGGTCGCTCTCTATTGTCAGCGCTCGTATAATTGCTTCACAGATGGTCCTTGGATTTAAGCATGTCATTTAACATCTGTATGTTTGATGCAAACCATGTGTTTATTGCTTTACTGCCTCTGCCTCTGCGCTTTCTTACAGAACCTGCATCTAAATCGGGAGTAGGCTCATAGGGAATCATGTAGCATCGTCAGCCTGTTAAACAATCCTTGTACTCTTCCGCCGTAGTCCTCTATTGATTCTTGGTTTTGCTGCCTGATTATCTTTAGCTGTGCCATCGGCGTGTCCGAATTATTTATGCTACCATATTTCCTCGAAATTTCCCGAAGAAATTCTTGAACTGTCAAAAATTGAGCCAGTCTGGGCGGGAAACGTTCAGCCATGTTACCCTTTAGTTTGTTCGCAAGAGCGCCGAGAAATAATAATTTATTTTCTGGACCTACCCTTTCTGCAGTCATCCTTACCATCCTTTTAAATAGTAGCAGGTCGATTGGATCTCCATCAAAGAACGGGATGTTGCTTGCCGTATGACTAAATGTGGGCAGAATGTTTAGTTGCTCTGCGTGGGTGGTTATGGTTGTTTGTATCCTGTATGTATTCTGTGCGTTGGGTCCTGGTAGGTGCTAAATCACCCCATGTTCTTTCCCTATTTACTTCGGAATCGACTCGATTTGCGTAATTATTATTTGGCGGTGGTACTGTTGCTATAAATGGGGCTTCCTCCATTGTTTTAAGTTCATCACTTATATCTTTGATTTCATCTAGTAGCTGTTGATTATGCAAGTTTCTTATCCCGGGGTTTTCTAGCTCTTTATATTTGTAGCAGTTTGAAACTAAATTCAGCCACTCTAGTCTCTCTGGCATATTTCATTGCATCAGTCGTAAGTTTGTCCCTTGTATTTGGGCCCCATGTATTTTGCCACTCCTATAGTATTTATCCCGATGACCCGTTCACTGAAACAATTCGCTTTTCTGTTTGTAAGACCTATGTTCCCCCGAGGGTTCCGAAAATTGGCCCTGGACTCTGTGATTATCGGCAGAAAATCTCGAAAGATTTCTGTAGCCACGTCACGTGACATGTTCACTTTCCCTGCCTATTTGAGCCTAGCTTTCATCGTCGAAAATAGGCCCATCACCTTCGATTTAATATTTTTGTTTAGGGCGTCAAGTATCTCACACCCTTCCGCTTCTATTTGGAGTTCCTGCATTTGTTGTTTTGTATTCGTTTGTTGTCTGTAAACCATATTGCCTACCTCAGTTGTGTCGTCATTTACTTCTTCCCCGTTACTTACAACATTGTAGTCTGTACCCCCGGAGATTGGCATGTTTGCTGTAAGTGTAGCTTGGGTTTTTCTAAACGTCTCTCTTTACTTACACGACACACTCGAGCCCTATTTGAAAAATTTAGCTCACCTTGAGTAAGTACATATAAGAAACCCACGTGCTCACACTGTATACATATATATATATATATATATATATATATATATATATATATACAGTGTGAGCGCCTGGGTTTGTTGTATCGGAAAAGATAATGCTATGGGTCCCTCTACCAGCTCTCGATACGTTATATGTTACGTTCAGGTCCTAATATTCGGTCCCTTTTACCTAGCTGCAGCAATTTGAGAGAAAACAAACAGGCGAGAAAGTTTTTCTACTTTTCGTGCTTGATCCAATGTATGACACTTATTCTTACCTTAAAACGCTGTTCTTCCTTCCCTCTGGTCTTTGCTGTTTCCTGTTTTTGACCGACTTGATGGGTTTTTGCGTTATGAGTCACTGATTTTTCTCTCAGTTCTAGAATTCTTTCATCACGTGAATCGTTTTTCCAACAAAAATTCTACTAATCCAATGCCTTTTAAGTCTATTTTATTGCGTGATTTATGTTTTGCGTTTAAGAAAAAAACACTCTTAAAGGAGAAATAGACGAAATAACGTGTATGTATATATATAAACACATATCAAAAATAAAAAAAATTAAATATCCAACGCTCTTATTTTTACCTAGTTAGAACATCTTCTATTTTGCCTTTGGAGTAAGATATAAAATTATTCTTATTAAATATGTATTCACGTACTAGTCTATATGTATACCGTTAGGAATAAAATTTTTGGAACCATTTCCCTTTCTTTTTGTCTTCTTGATCCTGTGATTATCAGCAATTATTACCCTAGTCCTACTGGCTTCCGGGCTGCTGTCACCGCTGCTTGTTAACCGGTCCTGTTGCCTCTGATCGGATCTTCAACTTCTTGATTTTAAATCGTCGTATTCTCGTGGCACTGCACTATGTGTGCTTCTCGGCAAAATTTTTTTGAAACAAGTACAATAAAACAAAAAAATTCCGACTCTCACCGTAACCCTCACTTAGTAGCAAAACTGTTACGTAGGGGAGATATTAGTAAGGAGATGCGTCGCGAGAATGATCAACACTTGTTATTTCGAAGACCTTTATTCAAGTTACCGTGATCATAGGCAAAGTAGCGCATGTGATTCCCTCAAAGACTAGCCATGTACTCCCCTGATAGTCTCTCTCTTTGCTTGCGCTTCCATTACCTTACCTTGTCCCTAGTGCCCCTCGTTCCGAGATTTGAAGAGAGGGAGCGTAGAGTCTCACCTATACTATCGTACGTTACAGCACTTTTTTTCTTTAACTAGTTTTTTAAATTTAACTTTTAGCTAGAGAAAAGCGCAGGAATTCTTCGATATAGTAGTCAATTTTAAAATATAGTTCTATAAATTAGTAATTTTTGAATTGCTGTATTTTTTAGAGACGAATAAATAATTTAAAACAATTTTTAACGCCTTTAACAACTAATTTGAGTATACGCTGAAGAACTGTAAGACATCATGGAGCCACACGTAGTAAAATGTTAGCAGTTTTGAAGCAGTGGTGTAAATAACTTCTGTTGTACAGTTATAGTACATTGCAGCTGCTTTATGTAGACTTTCTCTACTTTAGTAGTTTTTAATATGAGTAATTTAATAATTCACTTATTTTACTAGTCTTAAATACATGTGAAGAAATGGTATTTTTCTTAAAAGTATTGATATCTCTAAAATATTTCTTGTCAAAACAAAAAGGTTAGATTAGCTTAATATATTTGATTTATAGTGTTTCAGTTGACATTTTGTTTTGTTTTTTTCGTGCAGCTTATTTTGTCTAACACTTGCTTATGTCATTCTATATTATTTTTTACGAGTGCTTTATGCAAATTCAGTAACAAATACATTAATGCATTGCTATGTGATAAGTGTATGATAATATAAAGGTATCATTTGAGTCTTTTTAATGTAAGGTTTGTATAAAGATCAAGTTGAAAGTTTATATTTTTTAACTTCATTTTATTAATGTATTATAGCGTGATTGTGAAGTCCTACAAGTAAAATACAAAGTCCAAGGTGCACCAATTTTCTCAAACAAATTGTACTATTTTTTATTAAAAAAAAGTAAATATTAAAACTAGATACATTTTTTTATCATCTGATTTATTTACATTTTTTTTCGAAATAAACTTAAAAATAATAATTGTTACTTAACATTATTAGGTACTATCGGCCCCCCGTCTTGGCTTTGCCCAAGATTCCCTGAGTAAAGCAACACTGTGTGTTGATACGTTATTTTTAATGTTATGAGTTTAAAATTTTGCATCTATTTTTAACACTCTTTGGAATAAAAAAGTTTTTATTCAGAATTCATGCAGTTTAAGTTAAATAATAAGCTGCAAAAAAGTAATGAAAAAAAAAAGATAGAAAAATACTGTGCATTCTGTACACCATAAAAAATTTGTTTGCCCTGAAAAGGACCACTGATTTGCACTTTCCTTTGTTTTAATAAATGAAAATAACATAAATTATAACTTTTCAAAGCTGTAAAGATTCAAAACTGATAAGAAATATGAAATCAGAATTTTTTTGTTTACAGTTACAAAACTTTACTACCAGAGCAACAGAGTCTTAGAGACTTATTCCTTCATTTTTGAGCGTTACAACTAATACAAATACTTATTATTTTACGTGCTCAGCATCCATAAGAACTGTTGTTAGCCCTAAAAAAGCTGTTTTTTTGCAATCTTTGTTATTGTTTTATATTTGTTGGTATTATTGGTAACGCAGTTCTACAATAGATGGCCCAAAAAAGGACCCGTGTGATAAACTTTTTTTCAATTGAAGTTTCTAGCTGATGTAACTGCCTAAATACCTAAAGGTGATCTTCTCTGGCGTGGTTGTAGCACCAGACTGATCAGAAGGAGAACTACAACATCTGAAGCTAGTTGTAGAGTTCTTTTCTAGAATCTCCTGGTGTAACGACAGAGACGATTATGTCTAAAGCACTTTTTTTTGCAGAGCTCAGTCGTTTTAATGATCTAAAGTAGGGAGATTGGTTTGTAATGCTTGCCTAATGGAGGCTATCTCGTTTGCTCAAATTTAATTCGCCTTGATAGCTTTACTATGGGGTTTACCAAGTGCAGACCTGAGAGAGGATCGGTGATTGTTGGTTGAATGCTTACAGTAAAAAGGGTAATGCAGGTTATGCAGATGATGCAGGATTATCGATGTTTATGGTTTCTAGTCTCGTGACGAATAACTTTGCTTGTAATGTTCACAAGTAAATGACTGACTTGATTGTGGCAAGCATCATATAGTATTTTGATGGACAAATTGTTGTCAGAAATAGTGGTCAAAATACAAGTGCTTAAAAGGTTATTTAACGTTAAATTGCGAAAAAAAAACTAATATGATCCATGGTTCATAAGGGAGCGTAAAGACTTGTGACGACTCTGAGTAGGGCCAGTGATGACACTTACAGTTGTCCCTTATTATTTTCAATGCTGGAGAGCTACCTATGGGTAGCTTGACTTCTACCATTGGAGTCTCTGCATACAGAGATCGTGCTGAAAAGAGATACACCACTAGCTAAAAAATATCCCATCTTTGGGATCTTTCCTAGATAACCAAGTGCTCATTATTTGTCAGGGAAATGGACATAGAAGGGACCGTTTCCGTGGGTTTGCCGTTGAGACGAACCACTACTTAGGAAGCTAATGAAATTTCTAACCGATGTAGCTACCTTAACCCCTTAAGTTCATTTTTTTTTACTTGTTTTAGTGAAAAAATCTGCTCTGGTAGCACCAGGTTAGTTAAAAGAACGTTTCCAAAGCCCAAATTATTAGAGCAGATTGTGCTTTAACTAGACGTCTCCTGTTGTAACGTAGGAGATGGTAGCGTACATAATGCCTATTGTTCATGGTACTCGTAAATCTTGGTGATTTGGGATGGAGTTTAACGAAAGCGAAGATGCTTAATCTAGCTTAACGTAGTGTGAAAGATTTTGGGGGTAATAACTGCCTGCCCCACACAAACGGACAATATAACTGAGGAAAATTTCATACAATTTTAGAATGCTTTTTAAGAATACTAAGTAAAGGAGTATGAAGAAAGAGTAGCGAGGGAGTATAAGAATTTTAGGTGAGGGACAACATGGGGAGTGTATAAGAAAGAAATAACGGAAATTTGTTTAAATACATCACACGAAAAAAAGGATAAGTACATTTTCATATTGCGGGGAGCAGCTAACGAGTTGTAAAGGAGTGTGAGGGAGCGTAGAGTAGTGTAAAAGAGCATTAAAAAACATGGGGGAGAGAGTGTCCTAAGCAATACAACTATACAATACAGAAATATATACATAAATAACTATACAAGTAAGGCTCTGTCCATCTCATTATTAGCGTCTCAAGTCATTATTAGTGTACGATCTACGCTCGTACACTTTACCTCTACAAATTTTAAAAAAAGTTATTCTGTTTGGATAATAAAGTTTTGATGAGCTATTTTTTCACGGCACCTTCATGATTCATGTGTATATTCGGTGGCTTATCTTGCTGCTGACTAGTATAATGTTGAACCAAGAGTACTGAAGTGCATCTAACTTTAATAGGTGATCCTAATTTGTCGCAAATGACTCCTTACCAAAAGTAAATTAGTAAGGTAGGTTGTTATATTGCAAAAGATAATTAATGAGATATAAGGATGCTACCATCAGGATGTTTACAATAAAACTAAAGGGTTCATGTAGTCTTCGATAAGTGTAAAAAAAAATTTTTAATTTTAAAAGCTATCATCAAGACAGATACAGTAAGACCAAATGGTTCACATATTCTTCGATAAGTACAAAAAAATTTTGTTTCTTAAGTACAAAAAAAATTTTTTTTATTTTAAAAACTATTACCACGCAGGTAACAATGATTTATCGCACTGCATCAAGATTTACCTTGCTTGTTTATAGCTTACCATTAGTAATCGTGGCTTACTATAGGTCATAATGACCAACTACCACGTACGTCTAAAACTTACAACGTGAAATCATACTTTACTACGAGTTACTACAACCATCACTTACCGTGCATAATAGAGGTATACCATGGATAACCATAACTAATTGGGCAATGACTAACTATGAATAATTAAATATAACTGTGCTTAATAAGACTGAATGCCATTAGGTCGTCGTCAACGTACTTCAGTATACCAAGTTGTAACTGTGTACCAAAGTTTCACTGGGTAAACTTAAATTTACCTAGTTTAACTGAGGTTTTATGATATTAACAGTGGTGTTACTAGGTCTACCAAGAATTAGTAAGTTTAACTAAGGTGTACTTACATTGATTCAACGAGTTGGTACCGTTGCTACACCTTGAAATATTCAGAAATACGTCATATTGTGAAAAAAAATAGATAAAAAATAAAAATTTCTTTTGATGAAAGAAGAAATATCGCAGCTTACAATTAAATAGCTATTTTTGTACTATTAAACTTAACCTTTATTTTATATATTTAAAATGTATCTTCATACAACGAAAGAAAAAAAGTTGCAGAAAAAAATTTATTATAGTGAGTAAAAAAAATACATGCATAAATAGATAACCACGGTAATGCGTAAGCATACGTTCTTAAAATTGAAACTACGCTTTATCTAAAGAAAAAAAATAGATCTATCATAACAATTTATTTTGGTTTTTTTAAGTAAAATGAACATAGTAGTCCATAAATAGAGATGTGTTGATTTCTATCTAAACAGAAATGCCTCTTCATAAAATCAGTAGGGAAAATTAGAAAAAAAATTGAGTTACTTATAGCATCAAGTACGATATTATAGCTACAGGTGTATACACCTCCTCTTTTTAAGGCCTACTAAAGACGATTGTAATGAAAGAGACCAGAGGGATAAGCAGATAGGATGCTGCAGGTAGCTGAGCTCTCTGGCTGGAACTGGAAAAAACAAAGGACTTACATACGCAGCGCGTACTTCTCTTACTTTGCATAAATAAAGACGTTGATACTAGTTACTGGACTACTTACTTCGTGCGCACCCCAAGACCATAGAATCCTACGCAATAATAGCAATTATTTACAAAAACGTAAAAATGTTTTTCCATGGTCACACACATACATAATTAATTGAAATTAAAAAAATACATCATGTCTTGAAAAAAAAGAAAAATAGACTGAAAATAACAAACCTTGTAGCATTCCTATATGGGACCAAACCTTGTGGCTTGTTAAGAGTGAGTCGATTTATATTTAATCTTAACTTTATTTTGGAGTATTCTTTTCGTTTTTTGATAAAATAAGAGCAAACATTAAAAAAAAAAAAAAATATTATATGCTCAGGAAACAGTGTCAAATATTTCTAAATCATTTCCTATTATTATGTGCCTCCAAAAACTTGAAAACACGCCAAGTAATTTAGTAACTAGTACCATACAGTAAGTTTCCAGCTCTATTGGTGATAGAGGCGTGAAGGTAGGATCAGGGCTCTACTGAGTTTTACAGATATGATGTGTGACTTGAAAATGAAATTTTTACGCCACTGAACTGAAAGAAGGTACTTTCGTTCGGTTACGCGAGACAAGTGTTCCTTTTATCAGTGCAGTATTGCTAAAAAATTGTATCTACCCTATATTATTAGGTAAAAAAGTCTCAGATCTCACATTTATTGTCATCCTTGACTACGCCCCAGGCGACTATAGTTGCTATGTGAATTGCTCCTTACAAATTTTGTAGTTTCAAACGATTTTTTAAGTAACACACACTGGGCTTGTGCAGTAAATAACAAAGAGAATGCAACCTGTAAGCTTACTCGTCTTATTATGTCATGATCACTAATGACGTATTTTTACCAAATACAGTTATATGAATTATTTATTTCTTAATCTATAACGGTTATGCATGTGACAGCTCAAAATAGGGTCAAGTCTAAGAATCCAGGTGAAAAAAGTTTATCGTACATAAAATTTAGTCTTCAGTGTTCCGAGAACTGACAGTACTTTTTCTATCATAGGTGCTTCGATCGATTACTTTATCCCTTCCAAGCAAACTTGAATAGAAAATACGTAAGATGTCAGCCTTACTTTACTTTCGCTCCCTATAAGTCTGAAATGTACTTATATTTCAATGAGAAAGCTAAGCCTTACCTTTCCTACCTATAAATTACTCAATTTTTAATTTTTTATCATGCGCTATAAAAATAGGTGCCAATTGACTGATATCTATACTTTCATTATTAACTTTTAAATAAGTAAGAACTAGTACATCTTGTCCCAATTTTAACATTCAATCAAAAATAATCATACAAAATAAAATTCGTAAAAAATTACAACCCCACTATGGAGAATAGCTATGTCTCATGTTTTTCTCAATCTCAATCAGATAGAGTGGATTGTTTGAAGTTTATGGTGACCAAAATTTAAAAAGAATTTCGATGTGTCTGATACAAAGATTCCAAAATAATTAATCGTACATATATTTTTTAATATAATTAATGCATACAAACTATTATTATTTTTAGATTCATTACGATGTGTTGCATGAATTCATGTAACACGTATTTTTGTACCTTAATACTCACTTTCTGTACGTGGAAACATTTTAAAATGTTATATTATGACAAAAATTTCCAAAGATTTTGTAAACATCAGTAATTATTTTCCAAACATGCCATACCGAAGGAAAATAGTTTTCTTTCTAGTTATTTTCAAGATACTGTTAGAAAAAAAAATCAGCTTTTGTTTGTGCATAGTCCAACCTCTCTTTATTTGTGTACCCTTATCATGTAATTTCTCATTAGGTAACCAGTCAAATTTTTTACTTGTAGCTAATTTTACTTCCCTTTTGAGATACAATTTTTTCTCCTGTTTTTAAAGATCAGATTGTCATATATGCATATGTAATACTGGAAGCACTTTTATTTACACTAATGTTACGTCAGTGTGACAAATTATTCGAGTCTAAGCTTGCGCTTGATAACTTGGGATTCGCACCGGGCGCGTAGGCGGGACGTGGGGCTAACGGATAGCTAAATCTCTTGACAGAGCGTCCTTAAGAGAGAAAGCCCGACTGTCCTGATCAAATCGAAGCGGTTGCCACTCGTTTGCAGCGCGCCTCTAATTCATCAGGAATACCCGACGCGATGGTGTCAAACTAGTGTCCCGTCCACGATCTAGAAGTTAAAGGTAGTTACACCCTAGAGATTACGCAAGGGGAAAAATAGTTTGAGTTTGCGATAGATATGTCAGCCACTAATACCATCCGGAGTAAATGTGATTGCTCTGGATTTATGCAAAGGAAGAAAGTATAAGGCAAAGTTCGCGATCAGTCTAAGGGCCACCAATACTATCTGAAGTAAAAGGTGGTCGCCTCAGACTTACGTGAAAAACGAGTTTTAAGTTCGCGATCGATCTATGAGCCACCAACACCATCTCGCTGTTTTAGAACTTGTCGATGCTATAGTAGGCAATTATGCAGACCTTGCGACAGAAGAGAAAAATACAGTTAACTATTTTATTACTTCGGAAAAACTTACTTTTATTTTAAGTATTTGAATGTACACGCGGAGAACCAGCGTAAAGTGTCCAAGGTTAAAATTTTTGAAACCGCAATCGTGGAGGACCGTAGGAAAGCAGAGACGGACTCTAACTATCCAGTCAACCGTTCAAGGATAAAATTTGAGCTGTACTGTACCTCGCTTCACAGTAGACTGGGTTGTAGCAAAGGGGGACTCTTACTACTCAGTCTACCTTGAAGGGTTATCGTCAAGTCGAGTGCTTTTCTCGGGGCCTCTGGGCGTTTTTATAAGCAGTAGTGGACCTCTGCAACACGCTGGTTAAAGACGATGCAGGAAAATTTTACCGGGAAAATAATAAAAGGGAAAGACAATAGCCAAAAATCTAATTGGCTATAGATGCTCTAGTTCTGCCTCTCAAAAATTGGCACATCCCACATCCGGCTCATTCTCCTCTGTGCGTCAAGAGAAGGGAAGGTGATTCACTCATTAGTGCCGTTCCTTCCTCTTTTACATCAAAATTTTACAGAATTATCATGGTACTTAATATTAACATTAGAATAACATATAACAAAAATTTACTTAGACTGAACATACTGCGTTTACTCAATCAAATTTGTTGTAACAAGAGCGTTAAAAATCACCCAATATTTCACGAAAGTGTTGATTGAAAAATCGTTTAATGTGTTGCTATATTAATAATAGGTTTAGTGATAGTAGTTTTTATACTTTAATAACTATAATAATTGCTAAGGTTGCCAAATGCATTAATCAAACAAGTTGATAGTCAAGAAAGAGTAATTGTTAACACCGATCCAACTACTTATCTCTGAAGTAGCTGTAGCTGTGGTCCAAATACTTATTAGGTGTTCGTCTTGACCCATTGTTTGTTAACTCGACTACGCTTGCCGGTCATTTTAATTTATTGTTAGCTACAAATATATTTTGAAATGTTAGTAGGGGGATCAATTCTCCTTTTCCCTTTTGCTTACTCTTTGGAGAGGATGTTGGCACGTGGTGCCCTGGGGATTTAAAAATTCTGTTACTTATGTTGGAGCAGCCGTATAAACTCTCTCTTAACATGTCTGGGTCAGGAAGAGGGAAAGGAGCTATTGTCAATTATTGGCCAAACTTTCCCGCTTTTCTTTATATTCTAAGGAGTAGCAACATTTGTCGAAATTACAAAAATTAGGCTATTGCAAAAAAATTCTATGGAGTAAGAGGGTAGCTCATGTATTAAAATGAGCGAAAATTTAACAATGCCGTTCTGCTAGGTTGACTGTAGTATGTATTATTATTTGTATGTATGCATTAACTCTACGTTATTATAACTCTTAACATCTCATTAAGTTGTGCCAACATTTAGTATTGCACCCCAGTTCAGCTGTTCGCCGTTGGACTTTTTGCCTCTGATAGTTTTTAAAGGTATTTTATTTCTCTGTATTAAAAAGTATTTTAATATCTTGTTTGCTTTTCGTTTTCAGTCAGCATAGGCTGACGTGCGTTTTGCATGAATCATAGTTGGTCGATATGCTGTAGCTACGAACAGAGTTTGCAGGTGATTCATCTCTTTTCAAATGCACGTTGGTCCATGTTATACAGTACTTTTAAGTTGACATGGAAAATTTTGAAGAAATGACCGGGGAAAAAAATTATTAGTAATTTTAGTTTACTGATGTTACACTTATATATTTAAACAAAAGGAACTACGAGAAAGAAATAATTTTTATGATAGTTTCTTTCAGACTTTAAGATGATTGAGTGACGTTTTATGTCAGGCATTACCAACCTGATAGTATCGTAGTTGTAACAGAGGCCTAGATTAGCCCTTCTTACAGGCACGTTACGATTATCATTACCTAGAAATAGATAGAGAGAGAGGCTACATATGTTAATCAAGAGGTGACTTATGCGGACAATCACATGTATGTAAGGGTTATTATGAGGACAAAAGTGGAATTATGTGGAAGTCCGCATAATTCTAGCATGTTTACAACATACATGTTAGAAGCACGTGAAGTCCGCATAAGTCACCATTTATAAATATACATACGTGGGAGGCCGGTGGGTTGATTAAAAATTTAAACCTCATTAAAATAACGAAGAAATACCAAGAATTTTACGTTATTTTGAAGATGCTTATGGGAGGGGGGGGGAGGAGTGTGACGGGAAAGACAAAAATCGTTGAGGGGGCTGAAGGGTGCAGAAGGAGGTCAGTGGGATAGATTATTAGTTAGTGAAGGTCAAATTATTGGTGAAATTAAACGAACTGAGAACCGGTGAAATCTCAAATTGTGGGTGGTCGATAGGGGAAGTGTGAAAGTCATGTGG
The DNA here is from genome assembly GCF_036245765.1 of Copidosoma floridanum. Classification (NCBI taxonomy): domain Eukaryota; kingdom Metazoa; phylum Arthropoda; class Insecta; order Hymenoptera; family Encyrtidae; genus Copidosoma; species Copidosoma floridanum. The sequence goes on along the minus strand of NW_028321910.1, from coordinate 4,069,211 downwards.
AGGCATTGCAGTAATGGTAGTGGATCTTATTGCTAAATCTACGAAAATCAATACATACTATAGTAACCTATATTTATAATTTCGTTCTGCACCCTTCAGCCCCCTCAACAGTTTTTGTCTTTCCCGTCACATTTCCCCCCCCCCCCACAAGCATTTTCAAAATAAAATAAAATTTTTGGTATTTTTCCGTTATTTGAGTTAGGTTTAAATTTCGAATTAACCTACTGGCCCCCCAAAATTTTTAGAAATAATACCCCACATTACCCCTGATAGTATTCTTAATTAAACTTAAAGATCAAATCAATCAGTAATGTTTGTTGATGGGATACAATTCAATTAATTGAAAAAAACTTATTTTTAACTTTCTTCTTTATCACGATCAACTTGAAAGGATGATTCATTTTTACTTTTGCATCTTGATAAAGAAACATAGAAATAACCATGTTTGGATGAATTTTTTTTTTTATAAACTTGCTTTGTCAAAACATTGTTTTGTAATGTTTATGGATGGTCATTAAAAAATCTAGTACTAAAGGAATCTGCTTTTTGTACAGATAAAATGGTAACAAAGATGTATTTGCAGTTTTTAAAGTTATTTTTGCAATTAAAACTTTTTTTTTGATATCTTACCTGTTATAATTTCAGCTTTTATTCTATATTTGAATAACTTTGCAGTTTGTAGTCTTGTACCATTACATAAACCGTCAGAAATGCTGAAATTGCTAATCAGCAGTACGATCACTAGAATTTGTTAATTAAGCTCATGAGCTAGCAAACTTTCACGAATATTGATTAAAACTGAAACTAAGAAATTAATGAAAATATCGTTGTCAGGCTTATTAACCCTTTTATAAGTTACGTTGTCTATGTTTAAGTAAGTTCTCATTTCTCCTCGTATATAATTTAGAATTCTTTTTTTTAAGAATTGGGTATTTTCTTTATGAGGAGGGAGAATAATATTATGTATTAAGCAACTTTCATTTTAAAGAATACTGTCGAGCGTTCATCATTAGTTTTCCAGGTTTCATAGATTCAAAATGATTTAATTCTTCCTTCTCCAATTTTCCACTATGATTTGAAAAATTCTGAATCATTACAGCGAACATTAGTACCTAATTCCATCATGTATCGATATAACTAAGGAAATAGATGGTTTAATACTTTCAGATTAAATCATACTACTATTATTGTTTTTAATAATTGGCATTAGAATTCGGTGTGAATCTCTACGTTAAATAATTAACTTTTTTTTTTTAAAGTATGTCTGTATTTTTATGAATCACGCAAAGTTCTGTCAACTATTTCTAATATATTTTTGGGGATCGTAGAAGCCTTATTCCAAATGATTACATTTCTTTGTTATAATTTTTTTCTTTCTAACTTTAATTTAAAAAATAAACTTTCAACAACATTAACATTTAAAGGTAAGCAAAAAAATATGAAAGTGGTCATTCCTTTGGGTAGTAAAATTTAGGCAATACCAGTCCATGCCATTGATAAATATCTTTTACCCTGAAAACTAAAATTATATATTAAAATTTGATATAAAAATGTTCTTTCTAAGCCACCAGGACCATTCATAATGATAGTTTTGTTTTTTCTTTACACATCGCTTACAAAGTTTTAATAAGACCTGAATTTTGAAAGATTAGAGCATAGAGCACACTGGGATGCTAATCCCCACTATTATACATATAGTATTTTAAGAGAGTCAATTAACACAACTCTCGGATACTCGCCTCACCCCCATGGCCATCCTCTTGATAAATTAAAATTTAATTGGTTCTTAAAATATTTTTATTAGGTTTAAATTCTGTCAAGCCCCCCTTTGATGGAAAACTTTCCATGCCGATTTTAGAACACTAAACGCAGGGGCCAATGTGCATCTGAAAAGAGGTGAATCACCTACAAGATTGCTCGTAGCTAAGGTACTACAACCACGCATGACTAACATACATGCACACTGGCCTATGCTGACCGAAAAAGAAATCGAATGAAATACTTTTCAAGGCACAAAAGAATAAAATAACTTTAAAGAACTAATAGGTGCAAAAGGTTAGCTAGGAACAGTTGCGTCGGTAGATGAGAACGAAGACAAGTAGACTAAGATAGAATCAATGTATAGTTGATAAACAGCTACAATATGAGTAATAATGGTAACTACTGTTAACCTAACAAGGCGACATTATTAGTTTTTCACTCGTTTTTGATACATGAAATGCCAAGCTGCCCTCTTGCACCATAAAAATTTCATACCATTCACAAAAACCTAATTTTTGTCATCTGGACAAAGGTTGCTATTTTTTCATTCATAAAAAAAAGCGGGAAAGTTGAGCCAGCAGTCAACAGTAGCTCCTTCCCCTTTTCTTGACTCAGATATGTCGAAAGAGAGTTTGTACGACCGACCCAATATAAGTAACGGAATTTTCAAATCCCCAGGGCACCACGTGCTGACGTCTTCTTCGACGTCGAAATACATCCATAGCTAGCAATAACCGACAAGTTTAGTTAAGTTAACAATCAATGGGTCGCAACAAACACCTGATGAGTGTTTGGTCTACAACTACAGCTGCTTCAGAGGTAAATGGTTGGACCGCTGTTAACAATTACTCTTTCCGACTATCAACTTGTTCGATTAATGTATCTGGCAACTCTAGCAACTATTACAGTTATTATTGTGTAAGAATTACTATTACTCACCCTATTATTAATACAGCAACGCAGTGAACAATTTTTAAATCAACACCTACATTAAATGTTGGGCGATTTTCACCGCTCTTGATGCAATAAATTTAATTGAATGGACAAACAATGCTTAGTCTAAGTAAATTTTAGCAAGACGTCATTCTAATGTTGATATTGAAAAACATGGAAAATCTGTAAAAACTTGATGTAAAAGAGAAAGGAAGGGTGCAAGTGAGTGAATCACCTTCCCCTCTCTTGACGCTTGCAGAAAAGCTAGCCAGAAGTGGAAAGTGCCAATTTTGAGTGACTAAACTAGAGAAACTCTAGCTAATTAAATCTTCAGCTATTGTCTTTTCCCCCAAAATTTTCAGCGGCAAGCTTGCCTGCGTCGTCTTCCATCCAGCGTGTGGTCGAGGTCCACTACTTCTTATAAAAAGAGCCTGGAGGCACAGTGAGGAATAACTACAGTTTAATTTCACCCTCGAACGGTTGACTGGATAGTTAGAGTCCGCCTCTGCTATCCCATGGTCCTTCATGATTGTGGTTTTAAGTCTTTGATTTTGGACACTTCGCGCTGGTCCGGCACATGTACGTTCCATACCAAAAATAAAAGTAAGTCAAGTTTAAATACTAAAGTGAAAGATCTGTTTCCCCTCTCAGTTTCAACGCAGACGTATTTTTTAGAGTTCAAAATACGGTGTCGGTAAAATACCACAGTACGAGATTAAATAAAGGAATTATCCCTCATGTAAAGTCTAGGGCAACCACATTTACTTTGGATGGTACTGGTGGCCCCTAGTGCGGTTGCAAACTTAAACCATTTTACCCACTTGTGTAACCTCGAGAGTGTAACTACCCTTGCTCGTCACAGTACTGGTAATCTCTAGATCGTAAACATGATACTATTTGACACATCGCACCAGGTATTCTCGATAAATCCAAGGCGCGCCGCGAAAAAGTGCATCGCTCTATTGCTTGACAACCGCGTCAATTTAATCAAAACGGCTGTCCTCACCCCCTTTTGAATACTTAAACAATAAATATAACTCCCTTTTGACCCCGCGTCCCACCTACGGGCCCGGTGTGAGTCCCGAGTTGTTAAGCGAAAACTTAGACTCGAATACTACGTTGCGCCTACGTAACATCGTACTACGACACGACGGTTTGTTTTATTTATAGTTCTTAATAAGTTCATTAATTGCATTATTTTATACTGACATGACAATTATTCTATTTATTAAATGAAGTTTTTGCACAGAAATGCCTTTAAAAATATCCATGTTAAATTTAATTTGAATGCTATATAAATATCACTATCAAATCTGCCATTACCTTTAAAAGTAGAATAATTTATGCTGCAGTAGGTTTTCATTGCTTTTTTTATGATTGAGAAAAATATTATAAAAAAAGTGTGTTTATTTGTTATAAGATAGAAATATGGTAATTTTTATTAAAAAAGGCGATTTTTTTACTTAAAAAATCAGAACAAAAATCAGTTGTTTTACATATTTTTGGAACTTGCAATGATAACATTTGTTCTTCTCGAATATCTTATGATAATTAAAAAATTTTTTTGTCAATCATAAGCTTTTTCGGCAACTTTCTAGAGGTTTCCATGAATTTATAAATTAAATTTAAAAAATTTTAACACAACGTTACATGCTTCTTAAAAAAAATTATAAATTCAGAAATTGTATTCTACAAAACCCAAGGCAACAGCAGTATCTTTCAATGCACTACGGAGTTTTCTGTTAAATGTTCTTAACATTACAAAAAATTTTGCTCCGTTAGTGCGATGTAAAAGTAGCTTTTACTTTTTTAAGTATGAAATGACGTGACTTAAAATTTAAAAACATAATTTAAGAAATGATATTTAATTGCATAATTATTATTTTTTTAGATAGAGTATTGGATATTGAGTAAATGCTTTTGTCTTCTACCTCAAATCCTATGTGAAAGACAATAATTTATCAATAGTATAGTCTGAGCAATGCTCCAGTTACTGTTTAAACTCTTTATAGGTTCTTTATACTACTCACTTTCAAATTATTTTATCTGTATAATTTGTTAACATATTTTTATAGCATCCTTGAGGTAGGACTATGCCACGCCAGCTTTTTTTTGCTCTTAAATTCTCAATACGTCCAGTAATTACATTATTTAATATGTATCAAAGAATGACATAATATTAACATACTTAATCAAGAAACAACGAATTATCTTGCAGAGTATTTTAACTGTAGATCTTGCTGATAGTCCTTATTTTCAAAAGTAAATAAAGATCATTTGTTCCTATTTATTGAAATATGTTAAATATCTTACTGAAATTGAGAATCTTGTATCCAACGTAGATATTGCACAACGTTGAAAATTAAAAATTTTATTTGCAATCAAAAACTTCACATAATTCGAGAACTTAATGTACATATTATTTTAATACGTTTCTATTAATGTACTTATTCAATGTCTTAATAGTAAGAATTTAATTTTTTTTTACTAAATAAGTCACTTGAGACAAATTCTTTTTTGAAGAGAGATATTCAATAAAATAAAACAGTGTGCGTAAAAATAATTGTTACGTATAATAATTCAGTATGATTTTGTTTACTTATGAAATTCAACAGTTTGAGACAATGGCAATTATTGTTTGCCATATCTTACTCATATATAAAGAAAAGTCGCTAAAATCGTTGTAATCGCTAACCCCGAAAACTACTGAGCCGATTCTGCTGAAATTTTGCATACCGATTCTTGACACTTCCTAAATGGTTTAAGTATAGTTTTTATCTTGAAAAAGTAAATAGCAATAGCAATAAATAAGCTCAAAGTTTGACAGCTTTTTACGTTAGTTCAGTAGAACCAGACAGGTGGCGTTGACATAAAATTAAAGCTACCTGCAATAGAATTAAAGAAGTGTGGTTGTAATACATCGGAGCATCTCGAAAGTTATCGCATTTGTCTACCAGCAGTTCATCGAGTTGCATCAAGAATGTAGACGAAATTCTAGTATCTGGGTGTTCCGGATACTGATGACACTCTCCTTCAATGGGTAAGTGACCTAGGTCTCCTTACATCCTGATCCTCCAGGATTGACGAAGGCCCTCACTAAAAGATAATACTAATCAATAACGTCTCCGGCAGAATACCAGAAGACGTGTCTAGCCAATGCACATCCTGCTCCAACACATCAGAGTAATGTGACTGTTCCACCATCCAGCCTAATGCTGTAAAAGAATTTTTGACTGCGAATGAAAGCCAGGGCATACAGCTCTGAGGGGCACGGGCAGCCACAACGGCTTTCTTCTCAGTGGTTGTCCCAACGTCATACTTACAGAGAAGGTATTCTCTAGGCCCACTTCCCTGACTAACGATGAACGGTTGGTTATCCGGTAAAAGATCTGAAGACGAGATACACTTTGGTGAGTGACATACCTTTCTCCTGTACATTCTCTGTACACAGAGACTCTGATGATAAGAGTCAAGCTACGTGCAGCCAGCTCTTTATCATCAAGAAAATAATAAGGAATAGCTGGAAGTTTACCCCTGCCCTTTTTCAGGGCTATTATAAGTATTGACGTTTCGTACTTAACCATCAATCTTATCAGTTCTTTTAAGAAACACCTAAGTTTATACTACCTTGCCAACAAATACATTTTTACTACCATTTCCGGAAGCGATGCGTTGACTAAAAGACTATGTTAACTAAAAACGGCCACTATTCAACCAAGTCAATCATTCGGCAGTAGTCACGAGGTTTTAACGGAGTTGTTCTTCGCAAGGCTGGGAACCCTGGTGACCGACGACCCTGTATTACCCTTTTGACTCTAAGCATTGAACCAGCAATTACTGAACCTCTACAAGATCTGCGCTGGGTTAACTTATAATAGCTATAAAGGAAACAAAACTTGAGCCAACGGGACAGTCTCCAACGGGCAAGTATCACAAACCAATTTTCCCATCTCATATCACTAAAACAACTAAGTTTGCCAAAAAAAGATGCTTTAAACATCAACGTCTTTGACGTTATACCAGGAATCGTTGGCAAAGATCATTACAACTAGCTCCAAAGCTTCGGGCTTTGTAATTTTTTTCCTGATCAGTCTGGGGCTTCAACAGCAGGCCAGAGAAGATCACCATGAGGTATCCAGGCAGTCACAGTTGCTGTAAACTTCAATCAAGAAAAAGTTTATTTAAGAAGCTCACCGGTCTTTTTTAGGGCCATTGGACGTCGAACTACCTTGCCAACAATTATATTATAATTTAACAAAGTTGACAGAAAACAACCTTTAGAGGTCACAAAAGTCTTAACCATGCCAAATGTCAATAGAGGGTGAATTGGTAGAAAAACTTCGAGTGTCTCTAGTGAATACAATTTTAGGTGTCAAGAAAATCACGCAGAAAATTTATTGAGATTGGAACAGCAGCGTAAAAATTGACAAATATAGAATCCATAACTTGAGAGCTCAGCTTTTCATTGTATCCTTACAGTAATCTCTCAAATCTTTTAGATTCTTAAATAAGTAGAAAACGTATTTGTATTTTTGTGGCAATAAAACAATGTAGAGATATTCTCCAGGACTTTGTTGCTCTAGTAATAAATTTGTGAGGTAAGATGAAGTAGTTTTTTTTTAATATTTATTTTTTGGGAGTTTTCAATCTTAACAACTTTAAAAAATAGCCCTGTTTCGAATATCTTGTGGCATAAGGATAGCATGGTTCTTTTCGGCATAGTTATATCTTTTTTGCATTTTAAAGCTTATTACTTGACTTAATAAACTGTACGGATTCCAAACAAATTTGTTTTTAATAAGAAAATTTTTGTTCTCAGAAGTGTCAAGAATGGATGTTAAATTTTTAACTGAAAACATTCTACATTACATGTCAACATACTATGGTGTCCCATTTAGTAAGTCTTGGGCAAAGCCGAGACTGGGGGCTGCTAGTTATGTAATAAAACAATTGTCAAATGATGATTTAAATTATTTTATACACTGAAATTTTATTGAAAAGAACAGTGCAGTAGTATTATATGTACTATTTTATACTTTTGCAAATGTATAAGTATTAAATTTTTTTATTTAGTTTATATTAGTAAACGTTGAAAATTTTTTTCCAAACAAGATTTTCGTTATTAAATTATTATCTTGTTCGACTTAAATATACATTTTATTTTTATTACTGCACCTTAATAACATGACGTATAATTGACCATGCAAAAACTGATTTTCGTAAATGTTATCCTATATTTATCAAAACCGTAAACTTGAGATTTATTTAAAGTCATTAAAAACGCCAAGTAGAAGGAAAGATGTTTTCTGTATAAAATAAGAAGTTATCATGATGCGTAAGAAAATGTTCTGTCAATTGAACGAATTTTGATATTAAAGTATTGTGATTAAATACTTATTTGTTGAATTATCCGATTAGTCAAATTATATTACTGTTTTTTTAAACTGGAGGAATCCGTCTAAAATCTCCTCCGTAAACAATAAATTTATTATCAAAATAGATATTTGTATGTGATGAATCGCGTAATGTTCTTTTCACTTTTTCTTAGGCTTTTTTGGGATCACAATAGTCTTGACTCATTTGATCTTTCTTACTTCTATTAATTTTTTTTCAGATTAAAATTTAACGGACGAACTTTTTATATTGTTAAAGTTTAATGCTAAACGGAATGTACTATGACTGGTTATTTTTTTTGGAAGTAACATTGATGCCTTATGAGACCATGCCACAAATTATTATTAACGATTTATAAAATAATGAATAAACATTTATATAGAAGAGTGTCTCCTAAACTTTCTGAACTGTCAAAAAAATTTCATTATTCTAGTTTTATTCCATTAAAAAAAATTGTGATTCAATCTTTTTTTAATGTACTGAGCTTTAAATGAAACATTTAAGTATAAATAACAGTTTCATTTACGGTTCTGCCTTTTTTTATATAAATCTATACTAGTATGGGTCACTTAAAATTTATACATAATTTGTCTTCTAATTGTAAAATTCCATTTATTAGTAAAATTGCTCCATTCTCGTATTTTTTCAACTTTAAAGACAAACTAAAAAGATAAAGTATTTAAATGACATTCAGTAACGAGGGGTTGATAGGTGGAGCGCACAAAGGGGCAAAGCCTTACTTGTATATATATATGGGACAAAACGCGTCAACCGGATCACTGGTGCCCTCAAAATTCTGTTTTAACGTTAAACACTTTTGTGGTCTTAAATTAAAGGTTAACAAGTATACTTCATTTTACCGTGTGCGCTTTTTAAAAAATCCAAAATCGTGGACCAATAGGGTAGCAACAATTTATGTAAGCTATCATGACATATCGATTTCATAATTATAAAAGTCTTCAAATTTTTTGTTGCCCCAAGTAACCGTACGTTATGTAAGAGTTATTGACAAAGAATTTTTTTTAAATTACAGATACAAAACTGTGTTCTTGTGCAGAGTAAGGTGACACTTGTATCCTTAGATCTGTAAAACGTTCAAATAAATTTTTTTTATACTTCTAAAGATCTCTAAGTGACTACAAACTACATAAAACTCATTTTTTAAAGTTTTTTTGAGGTAAGGGGTGCGCTGGTGAATAGATGCATATCGAGCAGGACGTATTGGCATAAAACAATAAATCATTATCAATAATAAGACATACATTATGATTTTAAAACATTTTTAGCTACTATAAACCAAAAGAATCAATTTTTCTACAGCTTTTTGAAGTTATGGACGTACTTCTGTTCACAAAGAGAATGATTTGCTTCTGTTTGTACCTAGAAATATAGCAGATATCAGAAAAATGTTTTTTCCTAATGTTACGATGATTTAAGCACTTAAATAATTATGAAATCGACTAGTCATGGTGGCTTACACAAATTGTTGCCACCATACTGGTCCACCATTTTGCATTTTTAACAAAGTGCACACAGCAAAATGAAATATACTTATAAACCTTCAATTTAAGACTTCAAAAGATTTTAACAGTAAAACAGAATTTTTAGGGCATCATTGATCCGGTTGACGCATTTTGTCTCACATATGTATACGGATATAGTAATTTTTGAGGGTCATTACACACAACCCCAACTCTTCCCCCTCAACCCTTTTCTGCCCCTCTCTAAATAAGGTGGAATTTTGTCAGTTTTAACTATATTTTTATTGGGTTAGATTTTTGTTTTTTATTGCTACGCAATCATGCTTGAATTTTTGGTTTTTTCAGTGGAAGTTTCTGCATCAGTTGTATTATGTAGCATCACTTATACTGTATTTTGTAAAAATTTTCTGGGATTTAAGGTGGTTAACCTGTGAAAAGCTTACACGAAATAAATACTTACTTTTAATAATTTAGTGTTATTTATAGAAATGTTTTTCTAAACCTCCTGGGCCATTAATAAAAAAAACCTTATCTGTTTGTTCTCACATAATTTTAAAAATTGTGATTTGCCATCAGAGAGATTCATTTTAGTCAGAGAGTCTTACTACCATTTTATCATTTTCATTACTTCTTTAAATATTCTTATCTATACTTAGTATAAGGCCTATCTGAAATACCATATTGTGATATTCAAGTAAAGTAAAAAAAACCTATTAGAAAATTTTTTCCGGAAACATTATATTCCTTCTAGTTTTTATAACTATTAAAGTTCTTACTTACACTCAAACTTGTTACAAATTTTTTTCCGTACATAACAATAAAGTTTATGTTTTTTTTTTTTTTAATAAATTACTTTATAGTATTTAGAATGCTTTTTTTCGAGCTCGTGTTAAAGATTTTATGACTCAAGTTTTTTTATTATGTTAAGATCAATTATTTTGTCACATTACTAATTTAAAGACAATTATACGCCATTTATTTTAGTGTTTTTATCATCATTCTCTTTTTATACATTAACAAAGCTCAAACTTTTTGAATAACAATTATCAAACAACAATATCATTTTGCGTAACTTACACTGTGAGTAATTACTTATTGTTTACAGGAATCATCTAAGCAATGTGCGATTTACTCGTATTTTATTCAATAATTCTTTAATGTACTACAACCAAAATTATTACTTGTTTATGTTCCATATAATTAACTATAGTACAGGTTGTTCAGTTGGCTTGGGTCTGCAGATTGTTGATAAGAGATCTATGAAAATGACTAAAGTTATCTATCTTAGTAATTAGATTGTATTTACATGATTAACTGTAAATGGCTGTTTCACTAAAAGATCATGTAAACTACTAATTTTAATGATTGATTTTCTTACTCATAACAAACGGTAAAAAACAAAAAATCATGTCATACTTCAATAGTCCACATTCTCATTCCTTCTTTTTGCCTATTGAAGCTTTAAATAATCCCACCCAACGTGGGATCTATTAAAGATTGGAAAATATAAAAGTACTTCTTTCTCTTCTAAGGTGCCCATCGATAATCTGGATTAACTAGCAAATTCCTTAAAAGCATATTATTGTTTATATACAGAATTTGAATCAACTATGGATTTTTCACGATTACTTAGTCATTTATTATACTTATTAAAAATAAGAGAAATGAGTTGCGTGTTACATGAGGCACACCGCAGAAGTAGGAACTTTAAAAAAAATCAAAATACGTATGAACTAGCAGAGAGAGAAAGCGTTTTTCATGAAACTTCAAGTTATGAATAATATTTAACTTTCTTCAGAGTTATACAAAGGGATTTTGGAATATTACCGCAAAACGGACAAACTTCATGTATCCAGATTTAATCCTAACTTTATTTTATTAGCTAACTGTACTTAATATAAAAGTTACAGAGTATTTTCAAAATTTCTTACAATTTTTTAAGTAGAACGTTTTTAACTTAATACTAAAAAAATACATGTTTCATAAGAAACTTACATTCTCATTGTAAATTTTTCCGCCTTTCTCGACAATTTTAATACCTCCCATTTTTCAAACATTTTTCAATATTAATTATTGATATCATTGCATCGCTCATATACATTACGCTGTTGAAAGTGTTTTACAATCAAGCTTCTCTGTTAACTTCTCTGTTGTCAGTTCATGTGTAATAGTATAGTTTATATGGATATCAAAAATATTCGTGTAGATTTATTAAATTAATTTGTTTCTTAAATTTAAACACCATCAAAATAGTTGCAAAGCCCTTTACGAGTTCAATAAGCGTGCCCAAAGTATTTGCAAATTTTTGAGGACCACTAAAGAAATTGCGGGCAGCGTTTCCTGTATTGGCAGAATCGTAACCTTGACGTACTTGGTCTACCTAAACACCAAACGTTTTTAATACCTTTTGTTGTTCGCTTCTTTTTTGCTTTGTAGCTTCTAAGGTTATTCAAGTCTTACTTATAAATTGGCAAAAAAAAAAATTCTTTTAGTTTGTATAAAAAATTAATACATGTGCGATATCAATAGAGGCAAACTAATAAGTCTTGAACATCGTACATAACAATTTTTTATATATTTTTAATATGAAAACTTATAGTACAACACGACTATTGGAGAACTTACAATAGGAAACCACCTTTTATTGACATTCAGTACGTATTTTAAAGGACATCAAAATAATATTGGATTGAAATTTCTAGCAAGAAATAAAAGTTATATTTACAGAGACTACCGAACTACTTGAGAATACAAAACATGCTTTAATTTGTGAGAAAAGTAAAAACTTTTGCATTGTGGCAGGAAGACCAAACTTGTAATAAAAATTTTTTTTTTTAATTTATCGATACTCTAAGTCAACTGGTATTCCTATCAACACTGCCATAGTAATTGGCTAATAATTAACAGTATTATATTACCTTTTTCTTCAATAGAATACAAAGAAATAAATAAAACAATGTTTCTGGCATATTGGGGTACATTTAGTTTTTATTTTTCATAAATTATCTTATTACGAGAAATAAAATTTTTTAGTTACGGCAGCTTTTCAAAAAATTGGCGTGGAAAGGTCAAGAAAATCATACAAAAAGTTATCGCAATGGATATTCATAAATATACGAGTAGGTAGATATACTGATATAAGTAGTATTATCTGAGAAATTTCTTAAACGCTTATCATTGCAAAAGGATCAGTTTGAATATGTCAGTGGTGATTAAAAATTTTTTTTTTTTTAATTTAGACTTTTATAACTTTTGTAACTCTGTGAGATCTCTTACTTTTAATCGATTTCTTTTGATAATAAATATAAAATAATCCTCAAATGTTTTATTGATTTGTTTAATGAGAAGTGTTATGGTGTAACTAAAATACTACTAAGGAGTATTACGATAGAACGAAAGTATTACAGTGTTTGTTTGAACATCTACATCTATTTGAAAGTATAGTAACTCATATCGTAGTATTTTAATTGCTAATTGCATCAAAAAATCTCTAAAATTTATTTACTTGGGTGCTAGTATTAGTTTTTTAAATAAAATTGCTTATTTATTAGTTCATACAATGTTCAAAAGCACACAGATTTCCTACCTCAAAATTTTTTTTTACAAATGCAGCTTGACACTTTTTTGACTTTTCTTGACGCTGTTTATTTTTCATGATTATTTTCTTGCATCTAGGAAAAAAACCTTTTTTAATCTAAGTCCCAATTGCTTGGAAGAATTAGTTCTATTCATAAGCTATTTTTGACGTCAAAAAATTTTAAGCAATTAACACAACGAATTGAACTGTTTTATAGAAAATACTATACAATTTAGATAAGTGCTTTTTCAATCGTACTTCTTTGCCCAACGAGCATGTAACAAGTTCTTTCTTTTTATGGAAAAAAAATCCTTGTCCAAATAAAACGTTAGTTTTTAAAACAAACCTACAGTTCTATAATTCTTAAAATTTACTATCCTTATACAAGATAGCATATATTTCGTGACGTATCAACCGTAAGAAAATTTCCCTTAAAAACGCTAGTATTTTGTTGTTGAAATGGTAGATACTGATCAAGAGGCTTTTGTTTAGTCAAGCTGAAAATTAGTATCAGTTAATGTAATCAATCAGAATTGGTTTGTTCAAGACTCACTATTATTGAATAAATAATAAAATTAGCTCAGTAATACATATAGATTAAAAAAAATAAAATATATTTTCTATTGAAATTGCAGACCAATTGTATTACCATAATACTCGTCGCCACAAACAATACTATTTTAATCGTCATTCTCAGGATTTTTACACTTTTTATTAGCGTTTTTATGGGCTAACAAGCTGTCGAACCCTTTAGTAACAGTTAGTTCTAAATCTCAAAGAAAATCAAGATCCTATTTGGAAATAAACTCTTAAAGCTTTTCTATAATTTGATTTAGTAAACTCTCGGATCCTACATCTTTAATCACAAATATACTCAAATTATTTGGTTTACGTTTAATTATTGCCCGATAAATGGAGCTGTAAGGTAAATCAATAAAGACATTTCTTGATTTTGTACCCCTTACAAGTTAGATGTACGTAGATTTATTGTAATCTGACTCTAAATAATATGTTATTTTAAAGACGATTAATTATTGCTGGCCCCTCAACAATTTTTATTTTTTATTTTTTCTTTATTTTGGAACTTCTAGACGTTGTTCTAAACAGACCTATGTTTTTATTAGACATCGTAAAACTGTCATGTAAGCAAGTCAACGAAACGTTGAAATGTATGTGTATAACAATCGAAAATGATGAATATGAGCTAACAGAGAATGCAAGAAACGTTTGTTAAATGCAAATATGATGGAAACTTTCAACGTGAGATCGATTGTTATACAATAAAAAAATAAAACTTATATCCAAACAAAAGTTCTTGCTGGTCTAGATTTGGAAAATTAAAAAGAACGAAGTTATTTTTACAACTAAAAGAAAAGTACTTTTTTTTAATAATAACTTTCAGTTTTTTGATTCTTAATTATAAGATTACTAAACTGTTTACTTATTTCGTAGAATTAATATAATATAACATTATTAAAGTCAATTTAATAATAGCTGCTCTCTACTTACAGCATTTTCAACATGTTGAAAGACTTTTATTATGAATATAATCAGATTTCTATTTGGTGAATACATTTGTTTCTCGTTAAAAGACGATGTTATTGTAATAATAAAGTGCGTGTTGCTAAGTGTATTTTCTTGGAAACATCTTACTATAATTGCCTACTTAAAATAGCTAGCCTTAAGGGCAGAATATCATTTGATTTGTAGTACTACAGACACATCTAGTGTTATTATTCTTCTACGATGACACTTTTTTTACATTTATCTTACTTGCTGTTAGAAACATAGCGTATTTTAAAGAATATCGAAGTTGTGTGCGCACAAAAAACCCTAGCCGTGAAGGCTATGACTTTAGTTAACTATTGTCTTCGTAATTGTGGGCCACTATTTTTTATATTATAAGCTACAAACACATGTGCACATATGTACATTTGAGGGATGATTTATTATAAAAAACGTGTTCTTAAAATATCAACGTCACATTTGTGTTATCTATGGTGTAAGAAGTATATATTTTACTAACTGGTTATTCTATTTACAGCGTTGAGTAATACATATGACTAATGCCTGTACACTTTCAACGATTTTTTGATGCGTTAGGTATTAACTGACCAATAGATTTTGTTCTTTTACTTTTATGAATCAGTGTTTGTATTCTATCAATGTATTTATGACATTTGTGAGTATATGATAGACTAAAAATAGTGAAAGCATACTGAGATCTGTATTCATCAGGACATGTTATTTTCTTGAAAAATACTCTAGAGTTCTGAGTTCTAAACTAATAAAAAGACATGGTATTGGAGTAAATAAGTCTCTTTTAACATACACAATTTTTCTTATGTTTCTCTAACAATAGTTTTCTTTTTTTTTTTTTATAGCCTCTTTTTTTCTTGCATTAGCTTACTTTTAACTTTAATCATCTTACTGATGCAACTCTCATTTTTTAAAATTTTGTACTGAAACTGTGGGTACTTCGGTGGGTGTGTCGTAAATAATTTTTGAATTAAAAAAAGTTGACTAATTGTACAAGCTCTCTTATACTTTTCTACTTGCTTTTCTGGTGGCTTATTTCCAAGCATTGGCTCGTTTGTTTTCGAATACGAATGTTCTAGATTAACAAAAATGCAAACCAACGCAGCATGATTGCTCAAACCTTGTCCAGCTTTACTACTCCACCCAGCATTACATACACTCCTACCTCAATTCATCTCATTAAAAAATAGTGTGTGATAGTAAACATTCTACTAGATTTAAATTTTGTAGAGCTGATTTATTTAAAACCTAAATACGACAAATGCACCTTTATCATTTTATTATTATTATTTCTATGGTATTACTCACTTGTTGCCCCAGGAGTTTCTTTTAAAACTCGGTCCTTTAAACATCTTCAGCCTTCCTATCGTAATTTTTCAACAACACTATCTTCGTGACAGCTTTCAACAATTTTTTTACCTTCTGACAAACTTTTGTCCTAAGACGTTTTATTTCTGCTTCTAAATGAAAACCAGTACTCATAATTATGATCATATTTAAAAAGGAACAATATGATTAAATAATTCAACTCAAGAGTTACTTCATCCTAAATAGAAAATACAACAATTGCTTTTGCTCTTCTTTTTTGCTCATGTTCTGCTGTATCGGCTGACAGCTATCACAGATTTTGATGTCTGGACATTTTGACGATGTTTTGATGCGTTGGATATTAATTAAATTATAGATTTTTTTTGTTTACTTTTAATAATCGATGTTAGTATTACATAAATGTTTTCATGACATTTATAAGTAAAAAATCGACTTGAAATGAAGAATGTCATCTACGTAAGGATAATTTATAAGAATTTTTATAGTAACTTCGAATAATCTTCTTACATTAGGTTTAATGCATGCATAAATTACTGCAGGCTTTAGTGATAATGGCTAGCTACACCTTAAATCTAGTTTTAGTTTTTTTCTCTAAATATCTTCTTACTGCAATTTCGAATATCATATCATTTAAGCTTGTTATTGGAACAAAAACAGCAGCAAAACAAATAAAACTATCAGTAGTAGCACTACTAGAAGCAAAGAGTATAAAGTTAATACTATTGTGATGCTTTTCCAAAACAGGATGATGATTGAACCGCTTCCAAGGAGTTTAATGTTATAGGTTTTCATGATCACTCGCTGAAGAAAGTATCAGAACAAAAATACTTCATGGCTATGGTATTTTCACATAAGCTCATCTGTATCATATTTTTAATGATATCTTCATATTTCTAGCTGACATTTTTTTCTTTATTGTATGGGAAGACACTTACAGATGTTTGCAATATTTTCATGACATATATCTACGCAGCAAATATTCATTAGCTAGCAAAATGGTAAAGGGAAATACGGGAAATTGTAAAGTACTTAGGTCGGCCAGCCTTTTTTATCCGTGTAATAGAAAGCGATGGGTAAGTAAGCAAAGAAAAAAAGTGTACAGGCATCGGTCATGTATTACTCAGCTATGTAAATAGAATAACCAGTTAGTAAAGACATATACTTCTTACACCGTAGATAATACAAATGTGACGTTGACATTTTAAAAACATGTTTTTTATACTACATATTCCCACAAACAAACATACGTGTATATGTGCTTGTAGCTTATAATATAAAAAAATAGTTGCCCACAGTTACCAAGACAATAGTTAACGTAACATCAAATCCTTAACGCTTAAGGTTGTGTAATTATTTATATATAATCAAGATAAAACGTTTTTCCAGCGAAGAAAAAGTAGCCCCGGAGACGACGGCACTTATCCGACGAAAACTACTATTTCTTACGATGGACCCGAAGTACAACTGCCGCTTTGCACCCTCAGGTCACACTTTGCACCCTTGTAATCACTTTGGGCCCACGGGAAGAAAAGTATTTGTGCCCTCCGGACCCAAAGTACTTTTTTGTCCTAGGGCCCAAAGTGATTTACCGGGCGCAAAACATGCCCATGGGGACGAAATTGCACTTTAGGCACTCGGTAAGAAAAACATTATACGCGACTTGGGCACCAACATACAACAATCGTGCCCTTCGGGCACTTATGTTTGTACTTCGTGCCCTTCGGGCACTTATGTTTGTACTTCGTGCCCTAGTGACGTAATGTTCCATTTTTTCTTGCTAAGTTTTTCGAAATATTTTAGCTGCCTATGTTATTGAGAAGCAATTAAGTTCTATAACACATAAAACAGTATAATTGATATGCTAGTGAATTTTTTTAAATGACTTTTTACTAATTATACTCTCATATCTGTTGAAAACGTAGGGACTTCCAAGTCTGGGCCAGATTCTGTATCCCTGTATGTCTTTGGAATAGTATTAATCAGTTCAGACGTATTTTCTATCATCACTTTTCCTTTTAATGGCAGTGTACAAGGAACTTCAATAACTGTCTGAGTTCATGCATTGTTACCATTGATACTGTTGAACAAAATACAATAAGAGTTAGTGGATTCCTCCTTTAAAAAATCTCTTTGAGTTCAAATTTCAACAAATTTTTTGGGGCTTCTAATATTGGATTCTAAAATATTATTTGTTTGAGCCATTTGATATGCTAATAAAAAATTCTTATTTAAAAAATTCTTACATACCTTCAGGAGAATAAGGTTTAACATTAAAATCACTCACTTTTGTAACCACCCATTGCATGGCACTCTTTTCACTGTTACTTTTACTAAGTTTAATTTTTCTACGTTATTTTGTCTTTTTGTATCTATTTTATTGCTCTTCTTATAAATGGGTGAACAAGTAGTTGGTCAAGAATTAATAGAATTTAAATTATTCTACTTCTATTTTCCTTTCAACTAAGCTCTGCAAATCCGTGAATTATTCGTGGGATTTTCGGTGCATGGAAACAGTCTATCTATGGTTTGAGCGTATAAATGTTCAGATATAAATATTTATTTTGCAGTTATAATGTTACATTCTACATTGATAAAAATTTCAAATCGCCTTACTTTTTTTGTAAATTATTAGGATATTAGATAAGGTATTAGCTATTTTATGAATTTTGTACCCTCTTCGGATGATATGTACATACTTTGACAAAATCAGTGGAACTAATATAAGAAGCATCAGAGTATTGGGTATTAAAATAAAAAAGACCATACGTAAGATTAAGAAGTATAACTGAACTAATTCTCCATAGACATAGTTTTATCCTTTCAAATAAAGTCCTTCTTTTTCTGTCTGTTATATTAGATCTTATATTAGGTTAGGATCCAGCTACCTGAAACTAATTAATAAATACATTTTTGTACATTTATATGACTTACTTCTTTTATTCTCTATGTTGAATCAGCTGTCAGATTTTTTCAGCAACCTGAAAAACCTCCATAAAATAATTTTCTAATATTCTTACTATTTATTTCGTCCACCATACTTATGAAGCTGTTCCTAATTTTTTAATTCTAATGTTAAATTTGTACTCAGCAAAGTAAATAACCAGTTTTAACAGGGGCTTGTGACTGACTACAAGATGTCATATTATGTAAACTAACAGAGGTTTTAAAATAATGTCACCTTTTTTAATTCAAGAATATAAAGAATCGTTATACTTATCGGTTCTTTTGAAGTTATACATTTTTTTCAATGGATCTGATGCTCTTGATTTTGTTAATGCGATACCATATTATATTTCAGTGACATATGATTCGTAAAGACTTTTGTTTGATTGCACAATTTTTTTATTCTTTGAGCTATTATGTGTTGGATTTGCTATTTTGAATTAAAAAAAATCAAATTAGTACTAAGCAAGGAAAAAAAACTGTACAATGACTAATGTACAATATTGTGGCCTTTTGAAGTTTTAAGTTGCCATATTTCATTCACTATTTCTAATTATAGGACTGTCATATTAAATAACTGTTTAGCAATCACAAATATCTTAGAAGGCTGATCATAATCTGATTTGACGGCCTTTTCTATTTTTTGTGGGCTACATAAGATTCGCTTTTTCAAATTTTACAGTTCTCATTTAAGATTCACGTTCAATGACCATAAATATCCCAATATAATAATTTTCAGCTAATTTTGCAGATTCTTATGATGTTTTTAGCCACTATAATAAATCTTAAAATTGAAATTATAAAAATCAAATATTAAATTCATGTTCAACAACCCCAAAAACTGCTATGGACTAAGTTTTGTCAAATGTTGATCGCTTCTTAATTTTCTTTGCTGTCATATTGGACTTGCCATTTCACATTTTCCGATACCAATGCTAAATTTGTGTTAAGCAATTTGTGAAATCTATATAGACACTTTTTCATACCAAAAATGTCATTAATTTTTTTAAAATCAATTGATCTTGGGAAGGGAACACTGTAGTGAGTGCCTTTGGAGTTTTCACCCCTAAATCACTTTTTTTTTTAGTTCATATCACTTTACCTGTACTCTGTCATGTTTCAGCTTGAAGTTGCAAAAAAAATCATCTTTATTAAGTTATCACAGCTGCGAGTATTTTATTTTAACCCAAAAAGTCGCGTTTGGTCCAACTAGGTGAGCCACCTGCTAGATTGGGAGGGTTCTCGATATAGATGCAGAGGTAGCTTTCAAACATTCACTAAGTAACGCTTTTTTTTAAACAGAGTTCTATCATAAAAGGAGGATAGCAATTAGTACTTAATAAGAGGTTCGATTATATTGAATTAAACCTGAGATTTTATAAAATGTGCTGAAGTGAGTTGGGATATTAGTTGTCAAACCAAACTTTGGAGTACGTTGTGAGCTCTTTGAAGAAAATGATTTGTTACAGGGTGCAACTGAGGGAGAATAAAGAAGCGGAAGCTTCGACCCCAACTGGGCCTGTGTTGCCCAGATACCCTCGGTGACACTCACTGTATTGTTTATACGTAGGTCTTCTCCGTCGAGACACCGTTAGGGCTAAGTACTGCAGCGACCTTGGTTGTTGTTGCCTCTCGCGACTCTCTCGTCACACGACACAAGGTAAATTGGGCACACCAACAATGAGCACTCACGAGAAAAGTTTTAAAATTAATGAGATTATATTTTAAATAAATATACAAAAATACAACGAAGCTTGCGAGTGTAAGGGTGTGTCTGATTGCGTGTGTGTACACGACCGTCATTATATTGAAACTGCGCCGTATTTGACTGTGCATGTGTGAGTTAACTAATACATCCATATAGTGCGATGATGCGCGAGCCTGCACTATTGATGGGCCTCACGCATCACTCTTGGATAAGCTTGCATGCAAGCCAGAGCTCCAAAGTAACTCGGGTTTTTTTGAGCGAATCGACGAGGTAATTAAAGAGAGAGACTAACAGTCGAGTGAATTTTCGCCAGCTGCCTTCAACTTTATGCCAGCCAACATACTTTACCTCGACATCTAGTGCCAGGACCCGTTGCAGGACGATAATCCAAGGGCAGCTGGAAATCCTGTCACCATCGCCCAGCAATGTTGGGGGAGCAGAGCCCGGATGGTGAATTCCGAGGTAAAGTAGCTGTAGAAGTGTTGTAGTGGAAGTCGTGCGTGGTCTAGTGAGAGTATGACAAGTATGCGTGGTCAGAGTGAACTGGGCAAGACGGCTCTGAGGTCTTGCAAAATGACAAGAGTAAAAGGGAGAGAGAGAGACAGAGAAAGAGAGAGAGAGACAGAGAGAGGCAGAGAGATAGAGAGAGACAGAGAGATAGAGAGAGATAGAGATAGAGAGAGGCAGAGATAGAGAGAGAGAGAGAGAGATCGCTGCGTATCGTGCCTCGTGCCCGTGTAACTGTCATTGTTAATATCTTGAGGCATTCTTTCGTGGATTGTAGAAAATAAGTAAACATACGTTGTAATAGTTAATAAGTTTGAATAAAAAAATCAAATAATTATATTAATGACACGCAATTCAGCACAATTCCAACAACAAATGGATGTTTGCATGCATGACTACATGCTTTGACGGTCAGACGAGATCTATCTGCTTGCGTGCTTTGTCAGAGCACAAGACGTCCACAAAGCTGTTTGTTTGCATTTGTCTAGAGGTGGCGCCACTATTTCATCTCTACTATAGCAGAAAAATATACACATAGTCTTGAGTATAAGTGTATTACTTTCTTAATACGCCTCCTTACATTTAAATTAGTGTCCTATATTCAGTTTCTTAAGCGAAACATGTTTCTCAACTTGACAAACTTTATCTTTCCAAGAGATTTTGTAAATTGTAAAATTTTAAAATTTTGCGATGCTCAAAGCTCCTAAATTGTCTTTATAAATTCGTATGTGTTCATTCAACTTTAACTTAAAAATGTCTACCAAATCTTTTATTGACTTTAATTTACTTATAGCCTCTGACAAAGCAACATACTCAGCTGAAGTTTAAGACTTTGTTACTCTATTCTGTTTTCGTGTTTTATGATAAACTGTTTTACCTAAAAATCTTATTACATAGCCCGACGTGGATTTTCTATCAAAACTGTCACCTGCCTAGTCTGAATCAACAAAACATCTACTATATCTTTACTTTTATTTTTCTTAAGCATTATATTTAAATCTCTTGTTAGATACACGTATTTCAAAATCCTCATCGCGTACTTGAAAAGTATTTCATTATTACAATTTATAAATCGACTTAAATAACAACCGCTATAACTTGTATAAGATCTCCTACCCAAACTAATATACAAAATTTCACTAATCAGATTTCTATACGTCAAATCGTTTCTAACTACTTTTGCTCATTCTAGCTTCAAATTGATTTCCATTGGTGTATCTTATAATTAAGTATTTTCTAGTTTGTACTTTTTTCACGAAAGATTTAATATAACTAGTCTGACTCAAAAACACTCAGTTTTTCTTTATATTATAATTAATATTCATTCCCAAATAATCCATTTTTTTTTATCCTTGATTCAAAATATTTTTGACGAATTCTCCTGATTCACATTGATAGGACTTTGACTTTTACAACAAATTAATAAATCATCAACAAACAAAATAATGTACGCTTTATCTTTTATATTGCTTAAAGAACATAAATAATTGTCCACTTTACTATTCTTAAATCCTAAGTTTTCTATAAATACATCTGAACATTTAGACCCTCTATACCTCTGATCTTACTGTCCCATTTTAAAATGCAGTTTCAACATCTATCTGATCAATCATTAAACCTTCATGACAACAATAAAATAACAGAACTTTCGAATTCTGTATCTTAAATATAAAAGAATGAATATCTTAACGATTTCCTTTTGTTCAAGCCCTCTAACTACTAACCTAGCCTGAAATTTGTTTTCATCTTTTTTTGAATAAACCCATGTTACATCTAAAACTTTCTTATTTTTTGGCTTATTTATCAATATCTTAGTCTTATTTTTATTGAAACAATTAATTCCTCTTTTAATCGCATTTTTCTAAATATTAAATTTAAAACTTGTTTTCACTTCATCCAGACTTTTACGATTTTCTGCACAACAACGATTAACATGAATATTATAACAGTTATACACATAATTATCTTCATATCTTTCTGAACACTTTAAATTTCTTTTTAGTCTACTGGTATTATTATTTTTATTTCTATTTTTATCTTCATTTTCTCTCTTGGTAACATTATTGTTTTTTCATACTCAGCATCTTCAAAATTCTTTACTTGAATTGTACTTGTTATCATAAAAAACGTCATTTTCATCTTTCAACTTATCATTTTTTAAACTGATGAAATATTTAAATTTTTAAATGACATCTACAGGTCCTGCTACGATAACTCTATTATTAATTGAAATTCAATATCCTACATTTTTATAACCTACGATAATTCCTTAATCTGCTTTCCTATTCCATTGAGATCTTCGTCTCTGTTCTAGCACACGTACAAATACTCTGCTTCCATACATTTTTAAATGCCAGACATCGGGTTTAGTACCAAAGAAAACTTCAGAAGCTGTTTTTAATTCAGCAGTATTTGCAAAGGTCCTCTTCTTTAAATAGACTGCCACACATATTACTTTCGGCCAAAACCTTTTGTCCATCCCAGCTTTACCTAATAAATATCTAGCAATTTCCATAATACTTCTGTTACATCTTTCGGCAGTACCATTTAATTCGTGCACGTAGGGCTGACATGCACCTAGACTTCTTCTATTTTCTTTTACTAAATCGAAAATTCTTTTATTTCTATACTCTTTACTATTGTTACATCTTAACTTTTTAATTCTTTTTTTTGTTAATTTTTTTTACATTAATATATAAAACAAAAAAATTGTAAGCTTTATCATTCGATTGAGTCGAAAATACTCTAGCAATCTCACTATAATCATCAATGAACGTTAAAAAATATTTTTTCCCATTTAATCCACCTGTTTTGAGAGGGTAGTTCAAATAATTGTGAACTATTTTCAAAATATATTTGGCCCTTCGATATGATACGCTGTCATATCTTCTACAAAAAATACATTTGACATATCAGTTCTAACAAATCTATCATAAACTTTAAAATAACTTAAAACTTGTCCTACTTTCGTTGCTGCTAAACTTCCACCATCACCTACAACAACATTGACTGGATTTCTTAGATCAATAAATTTAACGTGAATATCATCACGATTTAGTACATAATCCGAACAACCACTATCTAAGACCCAGTCTATACGTTTGCCTTTCGTTTCACTATGTATTACAGAAGACTCGACTACCTTCGTTGAAAACACCTAAAGTGAGCCGTTGCCTTGTTGCCAAGTATCCTATTGTAATAAGCTGACGTATTGGCAGGAGAATTTGTGTGTGACTCAAATTCTAGCCTCACATCTACCTCAGCATTTTACAATGACTCGTTTTGTTTGGAACAATAAAGAACGATCAGAGGTTTTTGATTGAGAAAGTGCTGTTTGCCCAGTGAAGGTGTACAATCATTGCCATAGTATGAATTTTGAAAATTAGCATACATATGATATAGCAATGCATACTGATTACGCGTTATATCAAGATTCAGATCACTATAAGGATAATATTGTTTATTTAAGTAGAGTCTCACATTTCTTTTGTTGCAGTGATCAAACATACTAGTGAACACATTTTTCTGATTTTTACGGTTAGTTTAAAAGACTTAAATAACGTAACGGGCCTTTTTAACTGATTTGATGTTTTAACTGTCCATATATGTTTGGATATGCTAGGTAACAGGAGATACTCATATAATTCCCAAGTTCGAAAACTCATAGGTATAAACTTGTCTTTTTGCAGATAATTTCATAAACGAATTTTATGAGAATCAGACATTACCACTTATGGCATAAGCCACTCGAGCTTCAATATTACTATTTTAAAGTCTTTCGAAGTTGCTACGGCCATGGGATCAGCAGCATTAACATTAATTTGAGCTTGCAACACGGCATTTATATCGTTTCTTACTCTTGTAAGTATAAGCTTATGTTTTTCATTAACAACTATCTTACGATAGTCTTCAGCAAAACTCAAAATCATATTCAGTGGAAGCATAATAACAAAGTAGCCGTTATCTTCAGTAAGATCATCAGCTTCTTCTTCAACACCAAGCCAACTGGCATTTATCATAAATTTTTTATCAGGACGAAGTGATAACCAATTTTTCATAAGGGTTGTTAATCCAACATTTTTGCACTTGTCGACCTGTATGGCATTTATCTCATATCTTATTTCTTTAAATAAGTGGCACATTGCGTTGTTTATCCAAGCAGTATTTGTTACTGCTGTATTTTCATCTGTTTTGACCAATCTTTCATAAACATGTCAAGAACTACTGGATGGTAAAAGACACAAATCTTGATGTTGAATTGAAATTCGAATTTCATCGCTGTTACCATATGTTGAAGATGCATACGGCTGATGAGCATTAATCTCATAGTGCGCAATAGATTTATCAAATGCGACTGGAGACTGAATACTTAGAGTCTCGTCCATTTTTTATACAACAAAAAAGTATCCAACTTATTTTTCACCAGGGTTTCTTACTTTTAAACCAAGACTTTTTATAAAATGTATGTTTTGATGAGTTAGTTTTTGACGTGTTGGCTGTCTTCTTAGACATCTCGATGCTTTGATGGACTGTTTTTTATGACATCTTAACGGTTTGAGAGCTCGGTGTTGACTTAGTGCTGGAGTGCATATTGAGCTACCTAAGGAAACATAGGGTCAAATGGACATCCTGGCTCGGACAAGGGTGGGATGAATCTCAGAAACAAAAATATATTTTAAGCTGATTATTTTTTAATACGCATATAAATATAGCATCTATACTTTCATCCTCTATACAAATGTATAAGATAAATAGCCCTCCTGTTAAATAATGAATTTTTTAATTCTGAGTCGAAAAATCCCCAACGGATCAAATTCTCAAGCTCTTGGCAAATTGACTTAAGTGTGATTAACACGGTTTTTTATAAAATTATTAGAAAGCTGGTTGTTAAGCTTAAATTTTTAATTTTTTGCATTCTCTACAATAAATATTAGGAAAGATATTGTTTATTCAAAAGCCTGTCTTGAAAGGGCACGCGTGGACACCCATGTGGGGTACGGATGAGCCCGGGTAGTTTGAGCGACGGTAGCGATGAGTGCGCAACATTTATATGTATAGAAATATCAGTTTCCTGCTGTCAGCTGTTGTTTTTTAACAAATTGTAGGTTAAGGTTCAATGTTTTTGTTGCTGTTGCGTGGATTAGAGTTATTTGTAGGTAGCTTATAGTTAGTAAATATATTCTTAATCCAAAAAGTGCTCTTGGACTGATGAGGTCGTGTTTTTAAGAGGCTGTTGTGCTCTTTTATTATCTTATAATTGTACAAGAGACTATGCTGTTTAAAAAATTTTTCACAAAACGTTGTTAAATAATATTGACGAGCAGTATTACTTAAACACAATTTCAATTCCATGTTCTTAATTATATATGCACTATGTATTTTTCTATTTTTTGTACACACATAAGCCCACGCCCATCCGTGCTCAATCCCCAGCTCACTCGTACCTCCTAATGGGAAATCAGTGAGCTCTTTTAATAGCTCTCATTATTCAATTATTAAAACCAAAATATGTTGAAAATCGAATTTAAAAAGTATGGCAAACTAAAGTTAAGATGATCATCTTCAAATTTACATATTTGTCAATAGTAAAACACTTAAACTCTTCATTTCAATCAGTTAATCACAAGAAGGGGCCCATCCTACTCCCTTTTATCCTGTATGGTTTCTTTGATTATAAATGATACTTATTATAAAGAGGGTTTTATATGCAATCTTGTAGTTATGACTTGATCACGAAAATTAACTAATTTACCGTCCTGATTCAATGTACGTACTAGAGTATGGTCTATAATACGTTCAATGATCAGTAAATAAATTATTGGTTGATAAACTTTAATAAATTTATATCCTGGTGGTACAGCTAAAAAAAATGTATGAATCGTGTGCACTTTGTTGATATTTATGTAAGCTCCTCTCGTAATGTTACATTTAACTCTTAATGCATTTAGCTTTAGAATAGCTACAGGCAAGTCTTAAATATAAGTGGTATTGTTGCTTAAAACTCGCTAAGTGAAACCTAATAGAAGACCTATGAAATCCTGAGATCTAAAGTCAATGGTATGGTTGCACTTTTAATATACTTTTAAGCGTATTATTGTTTGGCGTTATATCCAGAGTTATGTTACGAGGTTGTAATACCTCAATTGAAAATTACTTTATAGGATAGATCTCATAACTAACGGTTGATAATACGACAACTTAATTGTTGACGTAAAATTTATCACAATTTTTATCAATATATGGAATTGAGTTGAATGACAAAAGTTCTACTAAGCCAAATACGTAGCTGTGATTTGGCAATGATTTAATAGGTGGAAAATACTGTGCTTTTAAAACAGAAGAAGTACCAGAAAGGTTTTGTGTTAATATTTCTTCCATCATTGTCAAAGTATAACTAAGAGATTTCCCTCAGAGTGAGACAGTTGTATTTGTTTTAAAAGAAACTTTAAACAAAAATGACCACAGTTGTAAGAGTTAAATTTTTGTTAACGTTTATGATTATATTTCACCTTATTAATTCTAAGATATTACATTTAGTTGAGAGGTGGCTGAAGATCTCACAAACTGTCCATATACAACATTATTACCTCGTTTTTCATAAGCCACCCAGTAAGTTCCAGATCCATTTTTTTCATCAAGATTTACTATAGCTGTTTCAGAAAGCCATCGGCCGTTTCAAAAAACGAGAAATTTTTAAGATTTTAGAATATTTCATCAAATCTATGTTGGTCAAAACTTAATCAAGTGATTTAACTGCTTTGAAATTTTTTTTTTTTTTCTTTTTTCTTTTTTTTTTTTTCTTTAAACCTTTTACATTGTAAGGCTTTAAATAGACTTCTAATCCAGTTTTATGAGGTTGGAGATAAAGACCTTCACCGAGGGCTATAGCTTCGATGGTTCGATTATGTATCTGACTCTCAGCTAGCTGTTTTTTGGCTATCTTAGTAGCATTGATGCTCTTAATGATTTCTGCTATTCCATTGGCTATAGCATCGGTTGCACTCAAACTTGCAAACAAGGGAATCAGAGGTAAAGCTCCACCGATTGAAGTAGGAAGGCGTAAGATGCAGGGAATTTTAACAGCACTTTTAAAAGCACCACTAATGACATCTCAAGTTTTTTGCTTTTGGTATTAATGTCTTGTGAAGCAGCTTTAATGATTGCACTTAAAGCACTACCTTGTTTTTTAAAAAAACTTTTTTTACTTTTTCGTTTGTTAATACCTTGTTTTTTCTTCTTCTTCTTCTTCTTCTTCTTATTCTTCTTCTTCTTTTTCTTTAGCCCTATAGCTAATTCACTTTCAAGCTTTATAGTTTCAGTCACAAAGGAAGCTGCTGCTTTTTTACTAATACTTAAATTTGAAGCTTTAACTCTGTGTCATGCCTTATTAGCTAAAATTGTATCTGCTTCGTGTCTGGCTTCCAAAACTTGTCGATTTTTTGAGTATGTTATATCATGCTTTTTCCAATCAGCGTCTAATGAATTAACTCACGAATCTCCTCTAGCAAGACGCTTAGAAAGCTTAGTACCTGGACCACAATATCAATGTCTGGGTGAATAAAGCTCTACTGGTAAAGAACTTATGATTTTATTTACAAGATTTCGTCCTTTCTTACGATGTATGATAATGATTATGCATGATAATCATGATTAGTCTTCACAGGTTAGATCATGACTAAGCATTCAAGAGAACAAATAATCTATTTATAGTAGATAAATTTGTTGCAACAAAGAGCTTAAAATATAAAAACGTTGTACTATTTAATCAAAAGATATGTTGTAACTTATTCTTCATACAAAGTAGACAAGAGTTCAAAGAACAATTTATACAATTGTGAGTTCCAAATTTTGACACTATTGTAAAACAAGAAAAACGTTCGATTCAACTTGGTAAAATACTCCCCAATTGTATTCGCGCTGTGTTTTGTGGCCCATATAATTGTCGAAAAATTCATAGCTTATTGGCTTTAATCGTGCATCCAAATGACGTCAAGTTTAGAAATGTATACGTGTATTCTAAATCGCTGCATTAACTAAAGTACAAGTTTTTTAAAGATTTTTTGGAGCCTACAAGGGGTGTAAAATACTTAGCTGTGATGATATATCTTGTGAAAAACAAGATGATTTAAAGGCCTTTGTTTGTATGGGTGGACACAAAAATGTTGACTTTTTCTACCTGTTTGGTTTCGCGCCCGAGCGCGAGAGCCGAGCTAGGCGCTGCGTGCACTTTCACCATGCTCACGGGCTTCCGCCTTGCCAGGAGCCGCCTGTGCGTTCGGGCACTTGAGCACTCCTCTCCGAGACGACCGGACGCTTGTCCCGCTCACACTCACGTCGCCTCTCACGCTGTAATTAACCCTCTTGTACAATATCTAATAAAGTGTTTAACCAAACATTGGTCCTTTGAGAGCCAGATTCCGCGGAGATAACCAGCGACCAGCAGCCCAGAGGACAGCCGGTGGTTCCACATTATTTGAAGCAATGTAAGTATAAGTGACAAACAAAGCGCGAACATGGCCGCCGCAGTCACCATAGTGCCCGCGGCCCAGCACCAGTCGTTCGGCCACGGCAATGTCGAAGCCGTGTTGCCCTGCACGCGTGAAACGTTGGGAGGGACTGCCGCGGCTGACAGAACTCGTGGTCCAGTCATTTGGCCCAGCCACGGCGGCAAGCAGGCTGTGTCACTGACGGCCAAAGTTAACGAGTGGTATAGACGTGGCCCGGCTTTATCAAGCCGCCATTGTTGCAATGATCCGCTGATGGCCTCCTTGTCGGCCGTGGCGGCTATCTTGTCAACTCAAGCGCGTCGCCTGCCGATTCGACTCGAATTGTCGACCCCCCTAACACCACCAGCTGTGGCTTGGTGGCATATTCCGCTCAAGCGTTGAATACTAATGTTTCAGAATGGACGAAGGCTGGACCGCGCTGTACGGTGCTCAGTCGGCTCTTGCCGAGGTTGTTGGCCACCTGGCCCGCACCATTCATGAGATGGAGCCAGCCTGCTGGAGCTCGGGCATGGTAGAAGCGAGGTTGGAGTTGCTCGGCGGATATTGGGGCGATTTTCAAGCCAACCATCTCAAGCTCGTCGAAGCTCCGCCACCGGAAAAGGCGTCTCGGTTGGTCCAGCTGTACACTGACGTGGAAGCGCACTACCTCGACGCACGGTCTTGCCTCTACGACGCGAGAGACTCCCTGGCGCCAGCACCTATCCTCCCAGGCCAATTTCCGGGCCCAGGAAACCCGACTTCGGGCCGTGGGCCTTGCTTGCCGAGAATCAGCATTCCGAACTTCTCCGGGAGACGAGAAGGCTGAGAAAGCTTCCGTGATCTCATCCGAGCGCTGATCCACGAGGACTGCCAACTCACCAACGTCGAGCGCCTGTTCTATTTGGCTAAGACGGCCCTCGATACGGTCCAGGTAGCCGAGGCCAATTACTCTACGGCATGGGCTCTGCTTGAAGCGCGCTACGAGCACAGCCGCCTTCTCGTCCACGACCATGTCACAGCTCTGCGGAACATCAAGCCACTCAGAGACGAGTCCGCTCGCGGGTTGCAAAGCCTTGTGGACATCCTGGAAAAACATCGTGACCAGCTTCGCGCCTTAGGTCATCCCGTAGCCGGCTGAGATGATTGGTTTGTCTCGTGTGGAATGACTGGCATGGATCCAGCAACGAGGCGTGCATGGGAGGAGGAGCTCCAACGGTTGGAGAGTACCGTTTCCGGCTCCGAGTTTGACGTCGCCACATTCGCCACCTTGACTGACTTTCTTCGGCGCCGTTGCCGCGTCGCTAGCTCTGTCGAAGCCTCGCAGCCCACACGTCCCTTCAGTGGGACAGCCGCACGCTCGAACTCCTCGACATCAGGACGCAATTACCACGCCCTCACCACGAGCAACGATACGCCGTCGTGCCCGGCGTGCCACGAGGGCCATTATCCCAGGCGTTGTGTGCAGTTCCAGGGGCTTGATGTACGCGCATTGAGGGAGCTCGTCTACCAGGCACGGCTGTGTTTCAATTGCCTCCGACCTGGGCACGCTGTGAAGTACTGCCCCTCCTGGTCGGCTTGCCAATATTGCCGAGAGCAGCATCACAGCTCACTGCACGACGGTGCCCGTCGCCGCCGCTCGGGGCACTCCGACGGCTCTACATCATCAAAGCAGCCCCGCGTGGACCCACCCACTTCTTCATAGGGAGAGCACTCGACTGACGCGTCACCTCAAGCGTGACTAGCTGTGCTTCCGACCACCCTTGTCCATCTGAGCGGTCCTCCTGGTCATCGAGTTCCGGCCCAAGCGCTGATCGACGCGTGCTCTGAGGTCACCGTCATCTCTGCGACTCTCGCGCGCCTGTTCGGCACCCAACTAGAAACCATCGAAGCCAGCATCTCCAGCGTCGGTGGCGATCCAGAGTCCGGGCCCATCTCCGCCTCGAGCTTCCAGGGCTCGCACCACCGGTCGCGCTGAAAGTGCTGTGTTTGCCCAGGCTCAGCCTGGTATCCCCTCCACCCTGCTGCACCTGGAGGCAATCCAGCAGTGGGCTGACTGCGAGGGCCTCGCCGATCCTTCGTTTGGCACGCCACAACGCGTCGACCTCCTCATCGGCGCCGACAGCTACCACTTGCTGCTACGACCCGGCTACACTCAACGAGGAGAAATCGTCGGGCAGCGCACAGTCTTCGGCTGGGTATTGGCAGGCCGTGCCGTCGGGCTCGCTCCAGGTACGTCGGCCGTCTGTGCAGCCGCCCAATCCGACGTGGCTCCGCCTTGGCACAACGAGCTAACCGCTCTGCTACAGTGGTTCTGGGAGATGGAGGATCTTCCTCAGGCTCACCGCCGCTCAGATGAGGACATCGAGTGCGAGCGAGCGTTCGCAGACCACCGACGCGCCGCGGACGGACGGTACATCGTGCGCCTCCCGCTGAAGGGCAGCGGTTCACTTCTTCTTAGAGACAGTCTTCAAAGCGCCAAGGCCTTCTTGGCAACCCTGCAACGCCGGCTTCGGCGAAGCTCCGACATGGCTGTGGAGTATAGTCGATTCATGGCTGACTATCTCGCGATGGGCCACATGCGCTTGGTCACTAGCGCTGAGCTTGCAGCTACAGCTGGGCCCGTCAACTACATCCATAATCATGGTATCTGGCAGCATGCTGATCGTGGGCGCAAGCTCCGAGTAGTCTTCAACGCGTCCAACCCGACTTCCAGTGGCCACAGCTTGAACGACGTCCTCCACGCTGGACCCAGACTCCAAGCCACGCTACCATCGGTGCTCATGCGCTGGCGGCGGCACCGCATCGCCTTCTGCAGCGACATCCGCATGATGTTCCGGCAGATTTGGATCGACTACCGTGACGTCGACCTGCAGCGGATCGTCTGGGCTGCCGATCCCAGTTAGCCTCCAACCCACTACCAGCTGCTCACTGTGACTTACGGCGAATCGTGCTCGCCTTACCTGTCGCTGCGTACCCTCCAACAGCTATGCCAGAACGAAGGCCACAACTGGCCCGAAGCTGTGTCAGCTGCCCTGTGTGACCGCTACGCCGATGACTTTCTCTCCAGGGCCGACGACGTCACCGCGGCTCAGCGCCTCCACGACCAGCTGAGCGGGCTCATGAAGGCCGGCGGCTTTCCTCTGCGGAAGTGGGTGGCCAATGTCCACGAGCTGCTCGACGATCTGCCTGAGGACGTCCGCTTACGTCCGACCTGGGAGCAGCTCAGCGCTGAAGGCCTCGTCAGCGAGCTCGGGGTCAAGTGGGATCCACCGTCAGACTGCTTTCAGTTGATGCCTCTACCACTCCAGCCGCAGAGCACAAAGTGGACGATGCTCACGGCGCTCGCGGGTCTGTTTGACAAATGCGGCTGGCTCGCGCCGATCGTGTTGAATGCCAAGCTCTTGCTCTAGGATCTCTGGCTCGCCAGACTGGGCTGGGGCGAGCCTGCGCCGATCTCAATGACTCGCCGATGGGCGGAATTTACCGCTGAGCTCCAGGCCATCTCCACCTTCACCTTACCACGCTGGATCGGAGTCGGGCCTTCTTCCAAGCTTCACCTGCACGGCTTTTTGGACGCTAGTCGCCGCGCGATGGCAGCCGTCATCTACTCTCGCCTCGTGCCCGGGGCTAAGCCAGCGCTCTGCCACATTCTTCTGGCTCGGACAAAGCTCTCGCCAATTCGCTTGCTTAAGCCGGCGCCAGAGACATCCGCGCGCATGATGATTCTGCGCCTCAAGCTCCGCGCCGCACTGATTGCTACCAAGCTCCTGCGGGCCGCTGCCGACGAGCTACGCGTACCTGTCGACCGCTGTCACGCATGGTGTGACTCACAAATCGTTCTGCACTGGCTGCGTTCAGACAGGCCAACCAACAACGTGCTGATCGACAACTATGTCGCCCAAATCCAGGAAGTCCTGCCTTCGAGCGTCTGGCGATACGTGCTGACCCAGTCAAATCCAGCTGACCTCGCGACCAGAGGTGCCGACATGACCGGCCTTCACTTGCAGCGCACTTGGTGGGAGGGCCCCGCTTAGCTCGCCGAGGACGTCGACTCGTGGCCCCTAGACCCGCTCCCCGCACCGAACCAGCATTCATCCATCTGCTGGGTAGTGCAGGAGCTCGACGCCAGCTACCTCGAGCAATTCTCCAACTTACGCATGCTACTAAGCTTCCACGTACGCATTCGTCGATTCGTTCGGAGCCGCTTGGGCAGGGGCCCCGTGCTTTCGGTCGCTTCACCTCTTACGCCAACCGAACTACACGACGCTTTTCTCGCGTGTGTACGCCTCAGCCAGGAGAGATCATTCTCGGACGACCTCCAGTGTCTTCGACGGGGCGAACGTCTGCGGAAGATGAACCCCTTGGTACCGTTAGCAGCCTTCCTTGATGACGACGGGATTCTGCGCGTTGGCGGGCGGCTCGAGCATTCGCCGCTGACCTACGAGGAGCGGCACCCGCCGATCCTCAGCGGCGCCTCTTCCCTCGCTTCCATGGTCATCGCCTGGGCGCACTCTTGGGCGCTGCACGGTGGATGCCGTGTCACCAGTGCCTACGTCTGTAAGCGCGCTTGGCTCCTCGGTGGGCCCTGGCAGATCAAGGCTCACCTCCGCAGGTGCGTCGTCTGCATCCGGCTGCGAGCGCGACCGGCGACTCAACTCATGGCCCCACTGCCGTCGTCTTAAGTCTCCCCTTCTCGTACCTTTGCCGGCACTGGAGTGGACTACGCTGGCCCTTTTTATGTTCTCTCCGCCAGAGGACGAGGAGTCCGGACCATGAAAGGCTACATCGCCGTTTTGGTGTGCCTCGCCACCAAGGCCCTGCACCTGAAGCTGGTCGGCGATCTCTCAGCTGCATCCTTCTTGGGCGCCCTCCACCGATTTGCTGGACGCCGTGGTCAGCCCGGCGAGATATGGAGCGACAACGCGACTTGCTTCCGCCACGATGATGTTGAGCTGCGCGATGCCTTGCTGACAGCCGAGCTGGACTGGGGATTGGTCGCGGGCTCTCTCGCCGTTCAAGGAGTTGCTTGGAAGTTCATTCCACCGGGTGCTCCTCACTTCTGTGGCTTGTGGGAGGCCGCCATCAAGTCAACCAAAAGTCACCTCCGGCGCGTCATTGGTTCACGCCATCTCACCTACGAGGAATTTTCCACGGTGCTCGTTGGCATCGAGATGGTCTTAAATAGCCGACCACTAATACCGCTATCTGGAGACACTGGAGACCTCGATATTCTCACCCCAGGACACTTCCTCATCGGTAGCCCTCTTAACTCCATCGTTCTGCCCGGCCCCCCTGCGGAGAGCTTGGATGCGCTCGCCCACTGGGAGCTCGTTCGGGGGGTCCGCGCCCAGTTTTGGTCCCACTGGAGCCAAGAATATCTCAACGTCGGCGATGTGGTCGTCCTCCTCGACGCTACACTTCTGCAGTCCAGCGGCCGATGGCCGATCGGCCGTGTCAGCCGCGTCCACCCAGGAGCCGACGGCTTTGTCCGCGCTGCTACCCTCAAGACGGCGACTGGCGTGTACGAGCGATCCATCACCAAGATGCTCTTGCTGCCTGTGTCAGCGCCTCCCGCGGCTCCGCCGCCTCCAGAAGACTCCCCGACCGACCCCGGTTTGGCGGATGGCACGTAGTTCTTCAATCCAGGATCGAGGCGGGAGGATTGTTTGGTTTCGCGCCTAAGCGCGACAGCCGAGCGAAGCGCTGCGTGCACTTCCACCATGCTCACGGGCTTCCGCCTTGCCAGAGCCGCCTCTGCGTTCGGGCACTTGAGCACTGCTCTCCGAGACTTGTCCCGCTCACACTCACGACGCCTCTCACGCTTTAATTAACCCTCTTGTACAATATCTAATAAAGTGTTTTACCAAACACTACCTTTATTAGTCATATTCTCAACTACCGAATCATCTTGTTAGTAATAACGTTAATATTTTAGTTTAATTCCGTCAAGATAAAGCTAACTTGAGGTATGTGTATACTGATCATGTAAACTCAGATATGTCATACATTCAATTAAAAAATTTATGCTCTAATTGCTAAAATAATGATAAACATGGATTCATCGTTATAAACAAGGATAGGTAAATAAATAATGGTCACTACAGAAAAGGCTTTGATAATTTTGCCATACATTTAGGACATACCTAGCGTAATCGTTACAGTCTGTTGCAAGACATTGGATCATCATCATGTATTAACACGAGAAAGACGTTCTACGCCAGTGAGTGAAGGTGCGAAAGGTGGTTAAAGAAAAGTACAGACTGTTGAAGTTTGGAAAAAATGAGTCTGTAAAAGTACTCAGTAAGATTTTCAAACCATTAACAGACCCTTTAATGGAAATTGTTGCCAAAACAAAAAAAAAAAAAAATAATAATAGTAATGATTCTGTTGCTCACAATGATTTTAATAATAAAAACAATGAAAAAAGTAATAAAGTTAATAAAGTGAAGCAACAAAAAAACAGAGAAAAATTTAGTTAAGGTGATTTAACATTCGGGTCTGCCATTAGTAGATGATAATGTTACCAATTTTAATAACACTATTCGAGATAAATCTCTTAATTCTGTTTAAGTCAGTAAAAATTTATCAAATAATTTTTATTTACAAATACTTGATCAGAATCAGAAAGATTTATTAAATTTAAAGTGTAAATTTCAAAAAGAAAATGAGATGTACAAGCTTGGTTATTTGCGAATAGACTTTAAAAATAATCGTATCAAAATGAATGATTTGAATTTTCCAATGACTCCCGAAATAATGGAACTACTTATCAAAAAGTATCCTGATAAATCTCTGTTGACATGGGAGGATTTTGGAAAATAATATTCTATAATACAAACTTCAAGTGCTGATAGGAATGGGTTCAGAAAAACGGAGCTATACAAACCCATAATAGTAGTAAGTTTAATAAAGTTATTGCTCAAATGTTCGATCTCACGGTTTGTTAAAAAAAAAGATCGTTGCTACCTCATTATAAAACTGTTTAAATAACGTTGTAAGTAAATTATATAAATTAGAATGACACTTAGTAGATTGTTTACGCTCACTAACAGCTGAAAAGTTAGCAGGAAACACAAGTCTTGACAATAAAATTTTATCAATCATCAAAGAGCTTCGTGAATGAGGATATATATATATATATATATATATATATATATGTGTGTGTGTGTGTGTGTGTATATACATATACATACTAATGTGCACAATTTTTGCTTTAGTATTAAAATGAGTGTCGATGTATTCGGTCGAAAACTAGGCAAAACCGAAGGTGTTATCTAAGGTCCTTTAAGTATTAAATAGAAACTTACAAGAGACGGGCAGTAATACTTAGATAACAAAAGACTGTGCAATGTTAAAGTACCAAAATAGCCCTAAGATCCAGTAAATTTTGCTAAGTTAATTAAACTAATCAAAAGACACGAAAAAGGAATAGATAACTTTTGAATTTTTATGTTTTACTTACAAAAAAAATCCCATTTATTCAAGCTGATTAAAAAATCTTAACCCAAACAGTAACTATACGAAGCAAAATAGTTGAGGAACTGTATAAGGCAGCAAGGCGTAATTATACTTGTCGAAAGTTCAACATACGTGGTTTAGATGAGACTTAGCAAGCAGACCTTGTAGAGATGCAGCCTTATGCTTGTGAAAATAACAAGTATCGGTAAATTCTCACTGTAGTAGATATTTTCTCTAAGTTTACATGGGCTGTACCTATCAAGAAAGAAACTGGCGAAGAAGTAACTGCGGCAATGCACTCGATATTGAAAAAAGGACGGGTACCAATAAACATGTAAACTAATCGTGGCAAAGAATTTTATGATATGAACTTTTAAAATCTAATGCAAAAATATAAAATAAATTTATACTAAAGCTATAGCCATCTCAATGCTTTAATATGCAAGCGGTTTAATCTTACCTCAAAACATTTAATGTGAAAAAAATTTAGTTTGCATGGCAACTATGAATGAATAAATTTGTTACCAATGTCAATTGGTATAATATTAAAAAACATCAAACAATTGGTTTGAAACCGATAAATGATGTAGCTGAAAGTGAAGTTAAAGTCATGAGAAAGTTGAAAAAAATATGTTAATATAGTAGTAAGTCCAAGCCCAGATTTGAAATCGGTGATAAAGTACGAGTGAGCGCAAGTAAGCAAATATTTGTAAAAAGGTATACACCAAATTGGTCAACAGAAATGTTCACTATCAAGCAAATTGCAGCAACAAATCCAACAACGTATCTGAGAGATTATCAAGATTAACCTATTTCTAGAGGTTTCTACAAGCAAGAACTGCAGGAAGCAAGACATCCTGATGTATACCTTACAAAGAAGGTTCTATATAGGCGTGGCAATCAAGTTTTTGTCAAAATGGTTGGGCTTTGACAGTACTCACAATAGTTGGACAAATAAATAACCAAGATATTTTTAAATTATTTAAAGTTTGAAAATCATAAGATTGTAATATGTATAAGGTACTAATAAAAATGTTACATAGTAAGAATGTTTTAAATAAATATTTAAACTTTAGAGAAAATTGTAATTTATTTTTTTACTTTTTTACATTACATATAAGAAAGTATGATGTGTTTTTCGCTGTATACTATATATAGTTTAAATTTATTCACAGCATCTAATAACTCATTACAGAATTCTTCGTTTTTGAACAGGGCTGATTTTATCCTAGTTTGCAGAAAAATTTAAAAGCGATCGATAAGCTCTGTAACTATCTTGAGTTCAATTTAAGTATGAAATTTTTTTAGATTTGACACCATGTAATTTTGGTCAAGAATCAATATCACCTTTGCATTCATGATTCATGAGACCAACAATTTTCTTGTTTGAAATTTAAAAGTCACTGTTAATAAGATAGTCCCACGTCTTGATCTCTCTGATATTCTCATGCATCATATTTTTATTCGTTATATCATATATATGACTATCAGTGTCGGTATACAACAGTTTGCACTGATCCCCAATTTTATTTCTCATAAAATCATAATGAAATTGATACACAAGTGTTTTGGACAGGTCCAAGACACTTAATCCTATGTATATTGGTTTTTTATTAAAAATATCAGTGCGCATTAATTGTATAGCAACAAGCTGCTCGTCAAATATGTCACAACTATGAAAATTGGGACGTGAAATATATGCTCTGCCCCAAATCTTCCTGCCCACCTGTTGATAAGCTTAACATCAATTTGCTTGCGCTCATTTTCCATTGTTTTTCCATATACTGCATTATTAAATAATTTGTACAACATCTTCTAAAAGTCATTTTTTACATTTTGATATTTTTGACTGTTTAAGTCTATGTATGTTTTTAACCATTTAATTTGAACTTACAACAAGACAGATAC
The DNA here is from genome assembly GCF_036245765.1 of Copidosoma floridanum. Classification (NCBI taxonomy): domain Eukaryota; kingdom Metazoa; phylum Arthropoda; class Insecta; order Hymenoptera; family Encyrtidae; genus Copidosoma; species Copidosoma floridanum. The sequence goes on along the minus strand of NW_028321910.1, from coordinate 4,030,187 downwards.
AGGGAAAAGAGTTAACGCGAGACTTGTAATTGTAAATTAACAGCAAGATTTGTTTTTAATCAATTGGTATACTATGTACAGGTGTGAACTGAGTGAAGCGTTCAACTCAACCGCGGCGCTTGCTTGGACTGACTAGTGCTACGCAGAGCACGGTGTATTTATATGCTTACATGTGAATTTTTGAGAATATTTCGTTATGCAGATAACAACTATTGAATATATTATAACGTAGAAAAGTATAAATGGAGCACAGTCTTTAGAGTATTATTTTAATCCAAGTAGTAACGTATGGAATATGAAATATTAAATTCTAAGAAGCTCGCGAAGAAGTAACAGATATTTAAATATTACAGCAATTTCGAACAGCAATAAAATACACAGTACATTCAAGCACAAGTTCACTTTAAACTGAACAAAGTCTATAAATAAGCTCCCTAGCATAGGATTTAATTCATTGATGTTAAAGACTAAATTTAATATCGAACGTAAGAACCAGCTGGAACCAACATCTTCAAAGTCATCTATACTTTGCTTAGTTGGTTGTTGCACATTCTTGTCAAACCAATCATCTAAATTACTTGTTTGATAAATAGATTCTGACTTTGTGTTAAAAAATTTTATATCTGTATTTTTAATGTTATCTTTGACTGTAACATATTTAGATGACAAGACTGTGTTAACTTTTAGTGCTTCATGTTTGCTAAGAGATTGTTGTATTCGGTTGAACAAGTGTTTCTTTGCGTTTTTAAACAAATTTCTTAAATTTAAATGTTTATAGTTAACAATTTATGCTGTCGTGATTCGTCTATCGAAAGCACTATTAACATCTTCGAGACTTATTGTTTAACTGTTCTCAGCAACTAAAAGTGTTGCTGACCATATAACTGCTGCTGTGGATGCCCCTGTAGCTATACCTTCACCTTAAATGTGTTTTGTGGAGTTATTCTCAAATTTGATAGTTGATGCGATTACTATATTATTTTCTGGCTTTAACATTTCAGGTTTATTTTCAAATGCTGTAACTGCTGCCTTAACCTTACGATCACTGTCTCATATAAAAACTTGAGACTCATAAATAAATATTTTTGCTGCTCGTACCATTTCTAAGCTATTATAAAGAAGTTGTATTAAAGTTTTTAGTAAACTAATCGTTAATTAATATTTTTGCATTTCAGAAATTGTTAAGTCATTTTTTTTTGCTAAAGACAATCACTATCCTTAAGAACTGCAAGACTGCTATCTAACTGAATATGGTCATGAGCAGCATCAGATCAGATCTATTTATGGTTTGCTCATATGTTTTATATAGCTAGTGAGCCACATGTTTAGGATATATTACAGTAGCAGTAGCCAAAAGCTAACTTAAAAATAAAAGCTTACTTACTCATAGATTGCATAAAAATGAGCTGTTCAAGCAGCTCCTATGTTATTGTATTTCAAAATTTTTTCTTAAATAGTGGGGATACGGATGAAGGGGGTAAAGGTCTGGGAAAAGACCATAGTTGTTTATATATAATATTTATTACAATATTTGAGAGTTAAAATTCATATTCTGAAACATAACTACTAAACAGTTAACAAAGTTTATATTAATAGCAAGTTTATATTTCATAGAAAGGATTCATACACCTTTTTTCCAATTTACAAAATTCATATTACCATAAACCTAATGGCAAGGTTTCATCTACCATTACTACTATAACTACTACTACTACTACTACTACTCTCGGCTAGGGTTTTCGCTAGTTTCTTCATACCGGGCGCTTCCCCAGGTGGCGGATAGGGGCATCCTCTTAAAATATGAGGTGCCAATGGGCAGCTGGGGTGGCTCTCTGTGGTGGTAGTTGGAAGCGTGGATCAGGGAGAGTGTGTGGCGTTGGCATGTGTATCTACGGCGATGTTAACGGAGAGCTAGTGCCCCATGCCTCCATCGGTGTAAATGCATCGGCCGGCTCTGCTTGTGCTCCTTGTTCTTCGCTTTTTGCTGCTTCCGTGGGTGGCACTTCGTTGCTTGATGCGGGCCAACAAAAACTAGCACCCATCGTGTAAAGAAGTAAGCGTCGGTTAAAACATTTTTCTCAGATATATGCATCAAACACTCTCACTAAACAAACACAGGGACACTTACGGATTGTTCTGGGTTGCGTGTGGCGGCTCCTTTTCCGGGCTTGCGTTGGGGGCCCGGCGATGGGTGAAGCCGGATAATGAGGCCCGAATAAGTCTAAGTAACCACATCTAATATGGCTGTACGCCTCATGAACAAAAAAAGAGTAGTGGGCCAACTAATCTAGGCTTACTACCACTGTAGAGGCTATAAGGCGGCATCTTAGTGCCTTACGCCAGCCCGTTTTGTTGGGTTGTCTGCGCGGTCTCGGGACTGTACACCTGCTGCTCGTCTCGCTGGGATGACCGTTGTGTACCAACAAATACATGCATTACACATGAACACCATTCTTACACTTGTTACTCAACGCCAGGGCAGTCTCCGCGGGTGGGACTGAGGGAAAGTGGCGATTTCCGGCCCGGCCCGAGCAAGTAGCGGTTTTCTCTAGTAACAGAGAGGGCTGCTGCCCTTGTTTTAACCCTTTCCAAATACTTATTTCTAAAAAAAGAGGGTAGTGCTGGCCTTCGCGGGTCAGTACAATATTAAAAAAGATGCCAATATGAAAAACGTCGATGCAAAACAAGAACCCCAGGCGGTCACCTCTCTGAGAAAGTCCGCTGGCAGTTCCGATCCGGTGAAAGCCCTGGTGACTGACGCAGGCCCCACGGATTCTGGGGAAGGGCCACAAAGACGTGTCTCATGGCCAACAGGGACTGCTAAAGGTTCCATGGCCTTTCCTTACAGACAAAGGACAAAGAGAAAGCCTGTTGAGTATAGGCACTAACGACACCGAGGTTAGCAACGTGTCAGTATTTAGCCACCAGACCCGGGAAGAGCTTGCCGCTGTGGAAGAGAGTATCACTAGGCTTGGAGTAAGGTGACAGCAAGTTGCTGATAAAGTTCAATCAGCAACGAATGACATTACAGAGACGCTTTAACTAATTAATGATAAGTACAGCAACACAGCGAATGATGTTAAAAATGGGCTTAAAGCGGAGCTTAAGCATGTTTAAGAGGCAGAGGTGCTAAGAAAAGGCTGGCTTATTGAAGTAGATTTGTATACCAACGCTCGAAAAACGTCATTTGAATCCCTGCAGTGGAGGGAAAAAGGGCAAGATAATTTCCGACGGCATGTACAGAAACAAACTCTGAACACTGCCTTACAGGAAATAGAACGAAGTAAGAGAAACAGGAGCCTATCGGACAGCCCTGAAAAACGCTAGCAGGCTATGTCTTTAAAGAAAAAGAAAACTGGCAGTGGCAAACAAAAAGAAGTTCTACTGAATGACAAAACAAGCCGGAAGACAAGAGAGGACGCCACAACAACAGTAGTAGTATAGATTGCTGAAAGACAGACTTTTGCAACGGTGCTGAAGACTATGAAGGCGAACTTTAACGCTGATAACGCTAAAGTGGCAGTCCAAAGTGTTGTCACTTCAAAAAAAGGAGACATACTTATTAAAGCCAAAGGTGCAGTGAATGGTACTATATTTTTACAGCAAATTAAAAAGTCGACAGTTGGACAGGGTACTGTCAAAATAAGCGACAGAAAAGTGACATTAGAGGTTCAAGACCTGAATGCCATTGTAGAGGAAGATGAGGTGAAAGAGGCCTTCACTAAAACTTTTAGACATTAGAGCCAGGAGCCAGAAGTTGCTTTTTTAAAGCTAGATGCCAAAGGACAGAGGCTGGCTTTAATAAAAGTGAACAAAGCATTTGCCAGACGAGTAGAAAAGGAAGGCAGGTTACGAGTTGGCTTTGTAAGCTGCCGAATTCGAAGAAGAATTGAAGTAACAAGATGTAACAAATGCCTGGGATATATACACGTCTCGGGAAACTGTGAGAACGATAACAGATCCAAGCTGTCCTTCCGGTGTGAAAGCTCAAACCACTGGAAGAAAAAGTATCCAGGCCCAGCACAGTGCTTCCTTTGCCCAACCTAAAAGAGGCCAGGGATAAGGCCCAAGCAGGATTAAAATGAGGCAAAAAGGCCTTGAGTGGAAAGACAGGCTTCTGTGTCCCCACGCTGCGCTGGGTACTTTTTACCTTTCAGCAAGGGAAAGCATTAAGCTTATAGTGGTGCTGGCTGAGTAGGCGGCCTACTTTGAAGCGCTTGACAAAGTGCTGGTCCTTAGAAATCCCGAGTCCTTTTCAGGACTCGAGAGCATCAGCACCTCTAGCAAATGGTGGCGAGATAGCTCTTTAATGCTGTGAGACGCGATGGTCTTCCTGTTGGCTCTACCCTGAAGTCATGCAAACGCGGTTCCGGGGTGAATCAAAAGCCACGTGGCATGGAGGGGGTTTTAGTGGGTATGGGTGGTCTAATAAAAAAAAATCCACCAAGTCTCACACTACCGCTGTCCCTGCTGTGTGTCTCAATGCATTTTTCCTCCCTCCACAAAAAAAAAAAAAAAAACTACCACTACTACTACTACTACTACTACTACTTCTACTACTACTACTACTACTTCTACTACTACTACTACTACTACTACTACTACTACTACTACTACTACTACTACTACTACTACTAGTAATACTACTACTTCTACTAATATTATGACTACTACTACCACTACTAGTTAGGAAGATCCAAAAGCTAGTTCTTCTAGATAAGGGCAAACCATCCCCCCTGGTCCCGTCGTCATTTCAACCCTTAGGTATGCTGAACAATGCTGGAAAAATGCTAGAGAGGCTGATAAGAACCCGTTTAAGAGGGGAAGTCAACCTCTCAAAAAACTAGTACGGGTTTCGAAGGGGGTGATTGATGGTTATGGCTGTGGCTGAGCTTCTCGAGTTGGTTAGGGAGATGTGGAAACTCTCTCATAAGACGAAGAGCGCCTGTGTCCTGGCGACTCTCGATGTTAAGAATGCCTTCAACTTGGCTAAATAGTCCGACATAATGAGGGCCACGAAGTGCCAGAATGTGCCGGACTACCTGAGAAAGATTCTGGACAGTTACCTTCAGGATCGTGTACTTCGGTACGACACGAAGGATGGACCAAGAGAGAGGCGTCTGACGTTGGGAGTCGCACAGGGAACTGCCTGTGGCTCTGATCTCTGGAACCTGGTCTATGACGAACTTTTGCGCCTTGAAATGCCTCCGGGGGTCAAGCTGACGGGCTTTGCTGACAAAATAGCATTGCACGTCACAGCAAGATCGCGAGAGGAGGCTGAGCGCAAAACACGATGGGTGGTCACGATAGTGTCAGAGTGGCTCCGGGAATCATAATTTTGAGCTAGCTGTAGGAAAAACGGAGATGGTCATCCTCACCAGGCAGAGATAATTTGGGGGTAACTTTCGCCTGAGCGTTGTGGGTGAGGTAATCTGCGCGAGTCCGGTGGTGCGCTACCTCGGAGTGTGGATCAATTCACGACTCACCTTTGGAGAACACATCAGGAGAGCAGCCAATAAAGCCACTGGGATCTCCGGAGCGCTTTCGTGGTTAAAACCGAACGTTGGAGGTCCACGAGAAGCCAAAAGGTGGCTCCTTGCGTCGGTCTCTAACTCGATTCTGCTGTACGGCGTAGAGGTATGGGCGGACGCACTTGCGAGGAAGGATGTCTGAGAGCGCTTCACTTCGGTGCAGCGCATCGGATCCCTTAGAATTACGTGTACCTACCGCACGGTCTCCTCCACTGCTGCTATGGTGATAGCACAAACGATTTTCGTTGTGTTGCTTGCGCGGAAGCGGTAAAGGAAGTTCCTGGGCTCTGGCGACGAAAGCGATAGCGACAGGTGGAAGAAAACGTTGACGACGTGCCAGCAGAAGTGGGGTCGGGCTGTTGTGGGTAGATAGATGCACCGCCTGATTCTGCACCTATGGCCATGGGTGAAGAGAGAGCATGGAGAGGTAAACCACCACCTCACCCAGTTCCTCTCCGGGCATGGTCAGTTCGATGCCTATCTCCACCGCATGGCAGTGAAGGCATTATCTAGGTGTTCTTACTGCCCTGCGTTCGATGATACCGTCGAACATACGTTTCTCGTGTGTGAGAGATAGCACCGAAAGCGCGAGCAGCTAGTGGACAAGATTGGCGTGGCACCTACTCCTAAAACCATTATCTCTGAGATGCTCAGCAGCGAAGAGAGATGGACGGTAGTGGATGGCTTCGTCGGGACAGTCCTCTGGCAAAAAAAAAAAAGAAGAAAGCCACCATGCGGGTAGCGGGGGCCCCTGAGTAGTTCGATGCAGACCCAAGCTGCGCTAAGCATTGATACTCATCAGCAAGGGAAAGCATAAATAAAGCGCTAACAAGGGTGCCGGTCCTCAGGGATCCCAAGTCCTTTTCAGGACTCGAGAGAATTGGCACCTCTAGCAGCTGGTGGCGAGCTTGCTTGATAATGCTGTAAGATACGATAATCTCCCTGGTAGCTCCCCCCTTAAAGTAATACTACTACTACTATTAATCCCGGGTAAGGTTTTTGCTAGTTTCTACATACCGGGCGCTTCCCCGGATGGCGGATAGGGGCATCCTCTTAAAATAAGAGGTGACGATAAGCAGCTGGGGTGGCTCTCTGTGGTGATTGTCGGGGGCGTGGATCGGGGGGCGTGTGTGGCGTTGGCGTGTGTATCTGCGGCGATGTGGATGGAGGACTAGTGCCCCATGCCTCCATCGGTGTTGATGCATGGGCCAGATCTGCTTGTGCTTCTTGTTCTCCGCTTTTTGCTGCTTCCACGGGTGGCACTCTATTGCTTGATGCGGGCAAACAAAAACTAGCACCCGTCGTGTATAGAAGTAAGCGGCGGTTTAAACATTCTTCTCAGATACATGCATCACACACTCTTACTAAACAAACACAGAGACACTCACGAATTGTTCTGGGTTGCGTGTGGCGGGTCCTTTTCCGGGCTTGCGTTGGGGGCCCGGCGACGAGTGAAGCCGGATGATGAGGCCCAGGTAAGTCTAAGTAACCACATCTAATATGGCTGTACGCCTCATGAACAAAAAAGACGTGGTGGGCCGACTAATCTAGGCTTACTACCACTCAGGAGGCTATATGGCGGCACCTTAGTACCTTACGCCAGCCCGTTTTGTTGGGTTGTCGGCGCGGTCTCGGGACTGTACACCTGCCGCTCGTCTCGCTGGGATGACCGTTGTGTACCAACAAATACATACATTACACACGAACACCATTTTTACACTTGTTACTCAACGCCAGGGCAGTCTCCGTGGGTGGGACTGAGGGAGAGTGGCGACTACCGGCCGGCCCGAGCAAGTAGCGGTCTTCTCTGGTGACAGAGAGGGCTGCTGCCCTGGTTTTAATCCTTTTCGAATACTTATTTCTAGAAAAAAGGGTAGTGCTGGCCTTCGCGGGTCAGTACGACACTAAAAAGATGCCACAATGAAAAACGTTGATGCAAAACAAGTACCCCAGGCGGTAACCTCTCTAAGGGAATCCGCCGGCAGTTCCGATACGGTGAAAGCCCGGGTGACTGACGCAGGCCCCACGGATTCTGGGGGGGAGGGGCCACAAAGACGTATCTCATGGCCAACAGGGACTGCTAAATGTTCCATGGCCTTTTTTTACAGACAAAGGACGACGAGGAAGCCTGTCGAGTATAGGCACTAACGAGACTGAGGTTAGAAAGGTGTCGGTGTTTAGCAATCAGACCCAGGAAGAGCTTGCCTCTTTGGAAGGAAGTGCCACTAGGCTCGGAGTAAAGTGAAAGCAAGTTGCTGATAAAGTCCAATCAGCAACAAATGACATTACAGAGACGCTACAACTGTTTAATATAAAGTACGGCAACACAGCGAACGCTGTTAAAAATGGGCTCAAAGCGGCGTTTAAGCATCTTTAAGAGGCAGAGGTGCTAAGAGAACGCTGTCTTACGGAAGAAGATTTGTACATTAACGCTAGGCAGATGTCATTTAAATCCCTGCAGTGGAGGGAAAAAAGGCGAGATAATTTCCGACGGCATGTACAGAAACGAACCTTGAATACTGCCTTGAATGAAATAAAACGTAGTAAAAGAAACAGGAGCCTATCGGACAGCCCTGAAAAACGCCAGCATACTTTGTTTTTAAAGAAAAAGAAGACATGTAGTGGCAAACAAGAAGAAATTCCCCTGAATGATAAAACAAGCCAGAAGAAAAAAGTGGACCCCACAACAACAGTAGTAGTGAAGATGGCTGAAGGGCAGACCTTTGCAACGGTGCTAAAGACTATAAAGGCGAACTTTGACCCCAATAAGGCTAAAGTGGCAGTCCAAAGTATTGTCACTACAAAAAAAGGAGACATACTTATTAAAGCCAAAGGTGTAGAAAATGCTACTGCATTCTCACAGCAGATTCAAAAGTCTGGAGCCGGAAAGGGTACCGTGAAAATGAGTGACAGAAAAGTGACATTAGAGGTCCGAGACCTGGATGCCATTGTAGAGGAAGATGAGGTCAAAGAGACTTTTACTAGGACTTTTGGACATCAAAGCCAGGAGCCAGAAGTTGCTCTCTTTAAGCCAAATGCCAAAAGACAGAGGCTGGCTTTAATAAAGGTGGACGAAGCATCTGCCAGTTAAGTAGAAAAGGAAGGCAGGTTACGAGTTGGCTTTGTAAGCTGCCAAATTCAAAGAAGAATCGAAGTAACAAGATGTTTCAAATGCCTGGGATATGGACACGTCTCGGGCAACTGTAAGAAAGAAAACGGATCCAAGCTTTGCTTCTGGTGTGGAAGCACAAACCACCGGAAGAAAGAGTGCCTAGGTCCAGCACGGTGCTTCCTCTGCCCAACAACGGACAACAAGCACGAAGCAGGCAGCGGAGGCTGCCCTTCATTTAGAAGGGCCCTAAAAGAGGCCAGGGATAAGGCCTAAGCAGAGTCAAAATAAGGCAGAAAGGCCTTGAGTGGAAAGACAGGTTTATGTATACCCACGCTGCGCTGGGTATTTTTTACCTATCAGCAAGGGAAAGCATTAAGCTTATAGTGGTGCTGGCTAAGTAGGCGGCCAACTATGAAGGGCTAGACAGGATGCTGGTCCTCAGGGACCCCAAGTCCTTTTCAGGACTCGAGAGCATCAGCACCTCTAGCAAATGGTGGCGAGTTAGCTCGTTAATGCTGTGAGACGCGATGGTCTCCCTGGTGGCTCCACCCCAAAGTAATGCTAACGCGGTTTTAGGGTGGATCAAAAGCCACGCAGCATGGGGGGGGTTTTTGTGGGTATGGATGGTCTCTTAACAAAAAATCTACCGAGTCTAACACTGCCGCTGTCCCTGCGGTGTGCCTCATATTTTTCCTCCCTCCACAAAAAAAAAAAAAAAAAAAAAAAAACTACTTCTATTAATACTTGTACTACTACAACTACTACTACTACTACTTCTACTACTACTACTACTACTACTACTACCACTACTACTTATACTACTACTACTACTTCTACTACTAAAACTACTACTACCCCCCCGGGTGGGGGTTTCGCTAGTTTCTCCATACCGGGCGCTTCCACAGGTGACGGATAGGGGCATCCACTTAAAATAAGAGGTAACTATGGGCAGCTGGGGTGGCTCTCTGTGGTGGTGATCGGGGGCATAGATCAGGGGGCGTGTGTAGCGTTGGCGTGTGTATCTGCGGCTATGTGGACGGGGGACTAGTACCCCTCGTCTCCATCGGTGTGGATGCATGGGCCGGCTCTGCTTGTGCTCCTTGTTCTTCGTTTTTTGCTGCTTCCGTGGGTGGCACTTCATTGCTTGATGCGGGCCAACAAAAACGAGCACCCGTCGTGTATAAAAGTAAGTGGCAGTTGAAACGTTCTTCTCAGATACATGCATCACACACTCTTACTTAACAAACACAGGGACACTTACGGATTGTTCTGGGTTGCGTGTGGCAGATAAGTTTCTGGGCTTGTGTTGGGGGCCTGGCGACGGGTGAGGCTGGATTATGAGGCCTGGGTAAGTCTGGGTAACCACATCTAATATGGCTGTACGGGCTGTACGCCTAACAAAAAAAAAAAAAGTGGTGGGCCTACTAATCTAGGCTTACTACCACTGAGAAGGCTATATGGCGGCGGCTAAGTGCCTTACGCCAGCCCGTTTTGTTTGGTTGTCTGTGCGGTCGTGGGTCTGTACACCTGCCACTCGTCTCGCTGGGATGATTTTTGTGTACCAACAAATACATACATTACACACGAACACTATTCTTACACTTGTTACTCAATGCCAGGGCAGTCTCCATGGGCAGGACTGAGGGAGAATGGCGAATCCCGGCCGGCATGAGCAAGTAGCGGTCTTTTCTGGTGACAGAGAGGGCTGCTGCCCTGATTTTAACCCTTTCCAAACACTTATTTCTAGAAAAAAGGGTAGTGCTGGCCCATGCGGATCAGTACGACATTAGAAAGATGCCACAATGAAAAACGTTAATGCAAAACAAGTACCCCAGGCGGTTACCTCACTGGGGGAATCCGCTGGCAGTTCTGATCTGGTGAAAGCCCAGATAACTGACGCAGGCCTGATGGATTCTGGGGGGGAGGGGGCCACAAAGACGTGTCTCATGGCTAACAGGCACTGCTAGATGTTTCATGGCCTTTTTTTACAGACAAAGGACAAAGAGGGAGCCTGTCAAGTATAGGCACTAACGACATCGAGGTTTGCAACGTGTCGGTATTTAGCCACCAGACCTAGGAAGAGCTTGCCTCTTCAGATAAAAGTGTCACTAGGCTCGGAGTAAAGCGACCGCAAGTTGCTGATATAGTCCAATCAGCAACGAATGACATTACAGAGACGCTACAACTAATTGATGATAAGTACGGCAACACAGCAAACGCTGTTAAAAATGGGCTTAAAGCTGCGCTTAAGCGTCTTCAAGAGAAAGAGGTGCTAAGAAAAGGCTGTCTTATTGAAGAACATTTGTATACTAACGCGTTAAAGTCGTCATTTGAATCCCTGCAACGGAGGGAAAAAGGGCAAAATAATTTCTGACGGCATGTACAGAAACGAGCTCTGAATACTGCCTTAAAGGAAATAGATTGAAGTAAAAGAAACAGGAGCCCGTCAGACAGCCCTGAAAAAAGACAGCAGGCTATGCCTCTAAAGAAAAAGAAAACAGGCAGTGGCAAATAAGAATAAATCCTTCCGATGGAAAAAACAAGCCAGAATAAAAAAGTGGATGCGACAAAAACAGTAGTAGTAAAGATGGACGAAGCATCTGCCAGACAAGTCGAAAAAAAAGGCAGGTTATGAGTTGGCTCTGTAAGCTGCCGCATTCGAAGAAGAATTGAAGTAACAAGATGTTACAAATACCTGGGATATGGACACGTTTCAGGCAACTGTAAGAACGAAAACAGATACAAGCTTTGCTTCTGGTGTGGAAGCTCAAACTACCGAAAGAAAGAGTGTCCAGGCTCTGCACGGTGCTTCCTTTGCCCAACCTGAAAAAGGCTTGGGATAAGGCCCAAGCAGGATCAAAATTTGACAAAAAGCCCATGAGTTAAAAGACAGGCTAACGTGAACTCACGCTGTGCTGGGTTTTTTTTTTTTCACCTATCAGCAAGGGAAAGCTTTTAGTTTATAGTGGTGATGGCTAAGTAGGCGACCTACTATGAAGCGCTAGAGAAGGTGCTGGTCCTCAGGGATCCCGAGTCCTTCTTAGCACTCGAGAGCATCAGCACCTCTAGCAAATAATAGCGAGTTAGCTTGTTAATGCTGTGAGACGCAATGGTCTTTCTGGTGGCCACTCCCTAAAGTAATGCTAACGTGGTTCCGGGGTGGATTAAAAGCTATGTGGCACGGGGGGGGGGTCTTAGTAGGTATGGGTGGTAAAAAAAAAAAAAGTCTACCGAGTCTTACACTACCGCTGTCCCTGCGGTGTGCCGCAATGCATTTTCTCTCCCTCCACAAAGCAAAAAAAAAAAAAAAAAAAAAAAAGAAAAAAAAAAAAACTACAACTACTACTACTTTTTTTTACTAGAAATTTAATAACTGAACGTAACATTTTTTTTCCTTCACAAATGTCGTCTCGGTATTTTTCATAATGACACTTTTAACTTTCCTTTTTCTTTGCAAGCCACTAAACTCCATCGTTGAAGTCTTTCTACAGCCGGTCTTTTTTTTTCTCCCGCCTTTATAATTTTTTCATTGTTTCTAGCCTACTGTTTTAAAATTTCATCATTTTCTTGAATGCGTTCTTTAATTATTTTTTTTTATTTTTCTTTCGATAATTTAACATATTTGCTTTTGAACAGCTGTCTTAACCCTTAAGGTCAAATGTTTCTATGTTTAATTGTCCATTTTTCTAGATTATTTGACAGCAAATGCTTTTTATCTAATGGAACTATCTCTGCTGGAATCAGCTAAGGAGCTTAACGCTGTGGTGTACAATATAGTTGTGTGCTATATGTAAAATAAAAAATTTTGTTATGTAAAATAAATTAATATCCTAAGACATTTAAATAGTTGTATTTAAATTTTCAACGTACCATGGTGCAGATTTTTCTCTTTTTTTATTTTTCTCTTTTATTATTAGCATACTTGGTGTGTGTAATACGGTTTCAATGCTTTCCCTATCAGCTGCAACTTCTGGCACTGTTTGATTTAGGGTAAGCAGGTCGTTTCCTTCTTTCTCTTTCTTTATTGCTTCTGTAACTGTTTGAAAGCTCTAATTTTGTTCTATTCACTATGAAACTGATGATGACAACAATGTTAATGGCAATTTAACCGCTAATACTTTATCCATCCATTAAGAAAAACAAAATAAATATTATAAAATAGTACAAAAAAAAAAATTACGATGTAATACTAACCGATGTCATTTGTTTTTTCTACCTTTTTTCTCTTCCTCAACAATTTTTGCTGCATTTGCTAGTATATATCAGTGCCCTCCGGTGAATTTGGGAATTCAAAGTGATCATCGATCCGTTGGGGGCGTAATGTAAGAAAATAAATAAATACAAGTAAAGTGTATTTAAATTTTCTGCGTTGATTTATTGATGCGCAACGTTTCGCTGACAATATGCGTCAGCCTCATCAGGCTACAAAATTAAAATTAAAAACACACAATGAGTGATCTGGAAGGCTCAAACACAAAAATACAATAAATTTTTTTTGTAAATTGTTACCGCAGGTACGCGAGAATTCGTAAGTTTGGTTGACTTACTCGTCACCTGTCGTGCTGTCGACTGACAATAAATTACAACCACGAGCCAGCGCTTATATAGGCGGAGCCGCAAATCGGGACATTTAAACTTTCGTAGTAAAGGAAGGTATGCTCTATTAAAGGAAAGCACATCCTCCTTTCTATTGATGTTGTGTTTGTCGAGTTTTATATAAAGCATTTTGGAAATAATTCTTCTTTTATAATTGGATTCTTTGTCAAGGATTTTAAAGTTATCCCAATCGAATTCATGGTCAAAATTGATTTGGTGTGCACAAACAACGGAATCGGAGTTTTTACTTTTCATTTGTTCACTGATGCGGACCTCCGCAGCTCGCTTTGTTTCACCCACATATGACGCAGGACAATTTTTACAATAAAACTTATATACTACATTTGTCTATTTATGTTTATTCGTTGTATCTTTTCCTAAGCGGACGATATGCTGCAGTTTATTATACTACCGGAAACAAACACCACAACCAGTAATAATAATTCAATACACAATTTAACGAATATAGCCATTCCCAAAGATGTCGCCAAAATTGCATCTCTCGGACCGAATTTTAATCTCCCATCATCTTTTTGTGAACGCGATTTTTTATGTATTATCAAAAACCTAGAAGTTGGTCTCTCACACCTCGATACGAACGATCGAGTAAAGATCGAAATCCGTGACAAATTATCTCAATATTTAGTTAATGCTTGTAAACAAAAGCCAGCTATTTCTAGAAAGGTTCGCCAATATGCAAAAAATTTAAAATCAACAAAAAAATTTCTAAACGAAAATCCCGATGTATTTTTCACCTCTGCTGACAAAGGCAACGTTACGGTTTGTCTCAAAAAAAGTGACTATACGGTAAGAATGCATAATTTACTGTCTGATAAATCGACGTATAAAATTATTTCAAAAAACCCATTAAACTCTCGACAAAAGAGAACCTCTAACATTTTAAAGACTCTCAACTCTAACGGCTTCCTTTCTAGAACATACCATCCAAACGCTTTGTCGCTCACAGATACAACTCTAGCTAAATGTTATGGCTTGCCGAAAATTCACAAGGTCGATGCCCCTTTACGTCCTATCGTCTCTCTTATCAATAGCCCTACATATTTTCTAGCAAAAGTAATTTACGATCAACTCAAGAAGTCAGTCAACGTTCCAATATCACACATTAATAATAGCTTTGAATTGAAAAACAAACTAAAAAATATAAAACCCACTACTAATTATAGACTAATGTCTTTAGATGTCAGCTCCCTATTTACTAATATTCCTCTAGAGTTGGTACTACGGAGCATCGATCGACGTATTGTGACCATAATGAATAAATGTCGAATCCCGGTTGATGAAATTCGACAATGTACAGAATTTTTGTTCAATAATACTTTTTTTACTTTTGACAACATTTTTTATCAACAAATTTTCGGCACGCCAATAGGTTCTCCTATTTCACCTTTGTTTGCTGACCTTGTAATGACGACCTGGAAAATGATTGTCTCTCCATCTTAAATAATAACTATAATATTATTCCATCTTTTTATTTTTGTTACGTGGATGATGTATTACTTTTTATTAATGTTGACCATATTAACCAAATCTTAAATATTTTTAATTCATACCATCCCAAACTACAATTTACATATGAAATGGAGATTGACAAGAAACTCAACTTTTTAGACTTGACGATAATAAGAAATTCTAATTATTTTAATTTTGACTGGTTTGAAAAACCTACTTCTTCCGGACGAATCTTGAATTATTTTTCTGGTCATCCAGTTAGCTATAAGAGAAATATTGTTTTTAATTTGGTTGATAGGGCGATCTTACTTGCCAGTACACGTTTTCACGGTGTGAATATTGCTAGGGTGAAAAACCTGTTGATAAAAAACAATTACCCTTTTAACTTTATTAATAAAAACATAAAGGTCAGATTAAAAAGACACAAATATAGTAATCATAACAGAAGCACTACAAACACCTACCCTCTCTGCAAAATTGGCATACCATATATTGACAATAATTTTGAAAAAATTTCAACCATGTTAAAACCCTACAATATTCACACTCACCCTCTTATTAACAATAAACTGCAGCATATCGTCCGCTTAGGAAAAGATACAACGAATAAACATAAACAGACAAATGTAGTATATAAGTTTTATTGTAAAAATTGTCCTGTGTCATATGTGGGTGAAACAAAGCGAGCTGCGGAGGTCCACATCAGTGAACATATGAAAAGTAAAAACTCCGATTCCGTTGTTTGTGCACACCAAATCAATTTTGACCATGAATTCGATTGGGATAACTTTAAAATCCTTGACAAAGAATCCAATTATAAAAAAAGAATTATTTCTGAAATGCTTTATATAAAACTCGACAAACACAACATCAATAGAAAGGAGGATGTGCTTTCCTTTAATAGAGCACACCTTCCTTTACTACGAAAGTTTAAATGTCCCGATCGAGTTTATCGCCCTTTACCGTCTACCTTTGCGGCTCCGCCTATATAAGCGCTGGCTCGTGGTTGTAATTTATTGTCAGTCGACAGCACGACAGGTGACGAGTAAGTCAACCAAACTTACGAATTCTCGCGTACCTGCGGTAACAATGTACAAAAAAAATTTATTGTATTTTTGTGTTTGAGCCTTCCAGATCACTTATTGTGTGTTTTTAATTTTAATTTTGTAGCCTGATGAGGCTGACGCATATTGTCAGCGAAACGTTGCGCATCAATAAATCAACGCAGAAAATTTAAATACACTTTACTTGTATTTATTTATTTTCTTACATTTCGCCCCCAACGGATCACTGATAACTTTGAATTTCCAAATTTTTGCTGCAGGTACTGTAACTTAAGCAGTAGCTGCAAGAAAATCTTTAGAAAGTTCTAAAAGTGAATCTACAGCTTTAATTGAGGCTGCTACAACACCATCCACTAAGGGATTCTCCGTGTTTGTGACTTAGTTCATAAAGTCAACGATTAGTGCCAACTCTTCTTCTTCTTCTTCATATTGTATTGTGCAGTTGCTCAACGTATGGCGAAGAAGCCGTTGGTTATATTGTCGAATGTCACCTGTCACTGTTTTTTTCACTATATTATGTTCTGTATAAAAGAAACATTATGCCTCAAAAAAAAAAAAAAAGTTAATAGTAAGATTTTTTATATCTTAAGTAGAAAATTGAAAAAAACTTTCAACACTACTTCTGTGGAGAGGAAGTTGGAATAGATCTTTACCATCATGTATACGGTAAAGTAGTTTTTTATATAGAAAGACAGAAAATTTAAGGAACTCTTAACATTAATAATAATTAATTTCCATGATATAAGCTAGAATGTCAGAAACATTTCCTATAACAGAGCACTTATTGTATTTAAAACTGAACTTGTTGACGTGGAAATGGTTTTTGTTAAGTGTCTTAAAAAAAGAAAATATTTCGAAGAAATACTATTATGCAAGTATGTATACATGCACACATACGATAAAAAATAATAAAGGTACAAGTCATTCATGGTTTCTTTACTTTCAGAATTGTGAATTTTGAGAAATATGGCTGCCCAGTGCTTGCCAAACTCAACAAAGACTATTTGCCATGCAAATACCATGCTTTCAACATTAACTCTTTATGTGCTATTAGAAATACTTCTGCAGTAAGGGATTAAATATATTTTAAATTAAATAAAAGAAATGTGCTTAGTGCGATGTGTGAAAAATTCTTTTCTAACTAAAATATTTTTTGACAATAGTAATAAAGAACCATTAGAATATGTAAATTATAATTCAAGAATAAGATGTAAAAATAATTTTTTAAAGTAAAGTTGTGCTTTTAAGCTATCCAACTGACCAATTATAATCACAAGAGTGACGCAGGTAATCGAAGAGAAGGAAAGCTGCATTTCATACTCGCTTATGGAGAGAGAGATTGCGCAATTTTATGCAGTGCTGTGGGTGGGCAGATGTCACTAGCTCTTATAAAAAAAAGTTTTAATAAATAAATACAGGCTGTATCTTATTATTCACTCAGTTTTACCCATGTAATATAAGTAGTAACAGCAACGTTGAAAAAGAGAGCCTTGTCGAATGAAGAATACATTAGGAAAAATAATTTTAACTTTAATATTCACAATTTTGAAATACTCATCAAACACATCATAGATTCCATTATTAGTATCCACAGCTTTTATAATGCTGATAGGTACTTGGTACTTCATACCAAGAAAATTTTTAGAGGTTTGCTTGCAAGGAAACGTTGTTGGCCATAGGATAATCAAGCCACCTTGCTATTTCTATGATTTACCGTCTGATATAAAAAAACATAATATTTACCAGACGGTAGAAGTCCGCGAAATCAAATGGTTTGATGGTTATGTTACTCAAAATGACTCAAAGTATCATCTAATAACTATTGCCAAGAACCTCGAAAGAGTTTATACTTACGGAAGTGATGAAGCTAAGTTCATAAGTTAAATCTTGACGTACAAAGTCAAAGACTTTGAAGATAAAGTATCCTCTCCAGTATGCCTTACACACGGGAAAAGTCATTTTGAAAAGAAAAAACTATTGTGTGCCCTACGTAAAGCACATTTATTAAAATAATGGTTTCTGACTAGCATATCAACTAAGTCATCAAAGCAAGACAGTGATTCATATTATGCAGCATATGAACGCCTTCAACGACAAAAACAAAAGCCTTCATAGATGACTGGCTCCGACGTGGTTGGTTAAGCGAAGCACATAATAAAAATAATACTGATAAACTTTTTCCGCCAAAATTTTTTATGTATTTTAAGAACAAGATGTTTAACAAAATCGTGCTTACATTTTGTGCGACACTTGAAGTATAATACTGTTTGGTACTTCTACTTTAACAAAATTGAACTCAGTAACACTGACTCTTGCCCTTATATTTTAATATACTTTTGACAAAACAAAGCATTAATGTATTTGATGTGAGATTTGCACAAAGTATCAGTCAAAAGTCGATACTTCTTAGTTTGATTTTGTTAAAATATTAGTACTAAGTGCTACTATTCTACGAGTGTCAAACAAAATGTACGTTGCATAAAAAAAAACCTAAATGTTTTTATACATCGATTGCAGAATTTTTTAAGGCTACAGATTTATAAGACAAAATACTATGTATTGCCAGTGTATAAGGGCTTTCGAAATTCCTTACAAAATATTAACTTAATATATCGAACTTACCTAACCTTTTTATTTTGTCAAATAGTATTTTCATAGGGATATTATAACTTTCAAAGAAAGTGCTTTTTTATAAAAGAATATTTAAAAAAAATCTCAGTACTTAAAATATCTTTTACATAAGGAAGTACTGAATAGAAACAAAGTCTATACAACATAGCTACGTTGATCTACAATGGTCTTAAAAAATTGCTTTTTAAAGTCTCTTATATGAAGGTTTTTACTGTATAAATGTGTAAAGAGGTTAATTTGTACAAATAGTTAATAAATTAACCGGAACAAATAAATTTTCTTCGAAAATACAGTTGAACGATATTAAATTTTTGACGTTTTTTTTTTTAATTAATGTACAAGTTACTTAAACAGTTGTTTAAGGCACGAAACGAGTCCCTGCTTTACAACAAATTAAAAAGTTGATTATAATAATAATTATTGTTATGAGTTTATGATTACTTACTAGGGTAGTCTTGGAAAAAGTCAGAGTTTGCTATCTTATGGATTAGATTTTTTGGATAGTATTATATCTGTGTTACACGTTTTATTCTAAGTAGCTGTTTTATTGAACGATTCGTCAATCAGTTTCTTAGTAGCGTCTTTGACTTAGGGTACACAGTTAAAAAAAAAAAAAAATAGGGTTTTGTTTCAATCGTATGACATCTAATTTTTCTCTTTGATCGAACTAAATAAGGGCTTAATTAATTATGAAAAACAATAAAGTGTAGCGAAAAAACTCCTTTATCTAAAAAATACTTATTTAATAAGAAATCTGGTTTATTAACTAAATACATCAAAGCATATAATTATAGGTGTAGAAAACTTCAGTTTATCTTGGATTATTTATTATTTATTGTCTGTAATTTAAATTTATGATAAAAACTAAATTTTTTCTTCAGTTTCTTCGTTAATAAAGACCATAAAAACTATACGAGTAATAATTTGCCACGGTTACAAGGAAATTATACAATTCATTGATGATAATTAATTAATTTTTAACAAATTTTACTTAAGACATTAAAATTGATGTGTTCACGCTCAAGGTGCACGAAATTTAAGTTTTAAGGTAATAGGATATGATGTCTTTGAGATATAAAAATTATAATGCACCATTTAAAATTTGCTCCCAAGTATCCTAACCTTAATAATGCCACGTCTTGTCTGGCTTTGTTTAATGGCTGTGAGTACACCCATATGTATACATGACTTAGATTCATCACATATAGTTTATTGTTTGTATTATTTATTATTCATGGGACGTTTTTACTATGAGTCATCCACCCATATTCCTTCTTCAAGGCATTGTTATTCTTCACTATTATCTGCAAAGCTGCATGCCTTGGTAAAAGGCATTCTATCACAAGTTGCTCACTAATATTGTATCCCAGTGCTTAGGTCGTATAAAAAACATCACCAAGATACCTTAGATATATTGATGGAGTGGAGTCTCAAATCCAAGCTCTCTAGATGAAGAGCAAGCACTCTACCAACTTAGCCACTGAAAACTTTTAACGCTGCGTCCTATCAGTTGTGGAATTTGGAAAAATCTCCAGCTGATATCATATTGTCGAATGAATTTGAGGATTTTTATATACACAGGTCTTGTTTTCGTTGTTCTAACGAACTTCTCAATCATATTTGTCAGTTAAACTGTGAAATAGTAATAAATACATGTAGCATACTAGCAAAAATACTTATTTCTTCATATGTAAAGATTTGAGTGTGGAAATCTAGAGGAAATAGTAGCACGCTTGCCTAGGCCTTGTAGCATCTACTTTAGCAACGCTTTTTACAGTCTGCTGTGAACAGTGTGAACTTAAAAAAAATGCTTGTAGCTAATATTTTACTGTTGGAAGCACTAATTTATGTCAAAAGCATGCGTATACTAACAATACAGGAAAAAAGCTTAGCTGGTAGCTAAATTTAGAGTGTTACCATTTTTTGTGAAGGCTGAACTTGAAAAAATGTTGTTTTGAGTATATTGAAATTAAGACGTCTTAATTTCGTTATTCTAACGACTTCTTTGCTTATATTTGTTGCTAAAGCTGTAGAATAGTCCTAGACAGATTGCATTAAACTAAAATGTTTGAGATCTACCAAAAAAAGTTAGTTCTCGTTGTTTGACTATTCAAATAAGCGAATTAAAAGTAAACAGTAGGGCGGTCACTGAGGCACTGCCTGCTTTCTCAAACTGGTTTTGTTACGCTTTGATGCGACTTTATAAGACAAATTTAAAATTAATTAGTAACAGATGAATATCACAATTTAGGGCTTACAATAGGTTTACAATTTTTGTAATCCTTTTGGTCACAAGGTTTTTGTGTGGGTGTTAAAAAGGAATTTTGCTACTGGTTTTGAGAAATGTTGTAGTATTCAAAAAAAAATTACAACACTAAAGAGACACGTTTACTTCAATTTTTACTGACAGAGAAGAAAGCCACCACTTTTTGGTCAGAAAGCTTGAGAGAATTTCATGTTGGGCCTACATTGGCTATTCAGTTACCTATGTAGGTCCAACCAGGGCAAGTACATAGATATAGATGGCGCAATGTAATAGGGGATTATTTAGGGCCAAATTTGGCATCCTAATTATTATTAAACGTATAAAGTACAGGGTTGGAGAAATGAAGAGGAGTCCAGAAACAACATTAAATGATTAATGCAGGTGATGCATATAAGTCTAATTCATGATCACATTTACGAGCATTTCTCATTTGCAAATCACACATATTAAATAATAATCCTCTCACTTCATTGATTACGACACAACTTAAAGTTCTATGCTAACGAACTCTATTAAAATTTACTAACAATAAACGCTTTACTTTGTCCATATAATATGTAATTAAAATTATGTAACTTGAGTAATACTTTTTGCATGATAAAATATATATAAATAGTAATCACTGCTCCAGTTTCTTAAAACACAGCTGCTTCCAAAGATATATATACCTCTTTGTTCTCGATGCGTACAAGGAAAAACTAGGTAGATGACAAGTTCTTTGGCCCTAGTTAGCACCCATGCAGTGCCCCATTATAATCCGAGCTTCGTACCACTTAGGCAACTCATATAGGCTCCAGCTTACTAGATTGGGAACCCTGCTAACTTTCCAATGGGGTTAATATGTTACTTCCAACAATTGTTTTTTTTGCACATCTCGGCTTCTGATATTAAAAAAAAAATCAATTTTGGAATATTTGTAGTGATGAGTCTAATCTATATCATTATTTTAAATATGTCATTAATGACCAAAAAAATTTTTAATTTTATTTTATAAAAAAAAAAAAAAAAAAAATTAAATGCTTTTTTTATATGAAATGCAAGATATCGACTAAAAAAAAAGGAAAATAAACATCTGCGTTAGCTCCCCTAAATATTTTAGTTGACATATTATCCTTTTTTTAAATAAAAACCATTTAATACAAAGCACTATCTATAAAGTAACACATAGTGTGTAAATGATGAGAAATGTTCTTTTTTTTTTTTTAGCTGTTTTTTCAGACAAAGCAGAACAAAGTTCGTTATAAATACAATCATCCTGCAAATTTCTTACGACAAAATGATGTAAGACGAGTAATAAAAGTAACTTCTAAAAGTAAATCATTTAAGTTAAATAATACTATGCACTTTTTTCTAAAATAGCAATATTTAGTAAGTAAATGAGATATAATATGTTAATTGCTACAGTAAATTAAGCTTTTTAAAATATTATATTATCTTACACAAACATCTTATATATTTTTCTAGAAAACATGACTTATTCTTTTTTTTTCTTTGAACAATCGAGTTACAGTATGTCATTCTTTAAAGATTTGATAGTAGTCGTTGACTGCAAAAAAATGCTTGAGACATAATGCTTCTTATGATGCCCATGTTGATGCATTCTTCCATTTCGCCTCTTACATGACAAGAATTTTTAAATGAAAACATGAATAGATTATCGAATTCTTCCGGTTCATCAGTGAAATATCCACTTTTGTACCACGATTATGTATACATATTCTTGTATCTCGATGAAGGAAGGTAATTGTGTACTAAAAAATCTCATTTTTATGATATTATTTTTTAAATTTCAATATAAATCATAATTAATTAAAGTGCCATCGAGAATGCGTTGCACGAAATTTTTTCAGACACGAAAAGCATAAACATTGAGTGGTTGAATCTATTCTGTCATTCTAGTTGGTATTTTTTACATTAACAATTTAATTTTTTAGCATAGTTGCTTCTCCCATAACATTATTACAATGTCTACTCTATGAGTCGAGTAGTAGTACAGATTGACGACCTACATGTGGATAAAGTTCTTTTCCTAGTCAAACTTTGAAGAGATCTTAAATGAAAAAATATTTATGACTAGTTTACTCTACTTTTGCATTGCTAACAACAAATCACATGACTTTTCTGTCGTTAACGTTCTCAATTTTGATGCTTCTACGGTCATTTTTTTTTACCTAAATAAATTTTGTCCTACAACAGGTTCAAAATACCAATTAATTCTTTTAAACCAATAAAAAGGTAGAAAAAGCTATTGCCTAGTAGCTTATATGAGTTGTTGTATAGTGTTAATAATGTGTTGTCGATGGAACTGACTAAAAAAGGCATTGCACTTGCTTTTTTCCTGCAATTCCTAGTGTTCATTCAGAATACATTCTCGATAAAAATGTACCTTCTTTTGAATGAGACAAATTTTTTAGTACAAAAATTCCAGATAATTTTATACAAGATTGATGAGCTTTTTTCTTAAACTCTTAACAATTTTCTTATGTCTTTTAAGTAACAAATTTACTTATTTTTGTAGTCACTATTTTGTAAGCTTTTTAAAATTCTTGAAATGAAGTATCGAAAACTTAAAATTTTCATATTTTAAAATCCTATTTGCTTAAACTTTCAAGAGTCATCTACGTATATTGAAATCTAAAATTATGAAACCATTTTTAACAGCAGCTTTAAAATTATCTAGTGTATAATGGCAGATACGTGCAATTTTTTGTTTATGCAAACTACCATTATTAGAATTGTGAGCCCAAAGCTTTAGCTGACCCTTTGATATTACATTTATAAGTTTTTTAGAACGAAGTTCCTTATTCCGCGTACTTAGGGGGCTGGAATTTTAAAACCGACAGATTTTTTTAAACGAAAGTGGTTTACCCGAAATCTCTTCTTCTCAAGTTTCCCAAACAAATTTTTTAATTTACGTATTATAATTGAATTGCTATAAATATGCACAATCATTATTTTAGCAGCTGCTTCTAATAAACTCAGCTGGACTATAGTAAAATTTTTACAAAACTTAATCGAGCTTGATTTAACAGACTATATGGACATTTCTAAATTTTTTCCTATTAAAACATTTTTTAACAGAAAATCATTTACAGAAGCCTTAATTTTAAAATTTTTTTTAAATAACAAAGTACGAGACTCCTTTGTCAAGCAAGGAAAAAGTCTTTTTTTTTTTTTCTAAAAAGCTGGAACGATAAGAAAAAAATTTTTGATTAAATGTTGCCATGCGTTCTTCTCTGCTTTTGAAGCGACGTTTAAAGCCTTACTTAAATGTAAGGATGAATGTTTAATCTCATTTTTCGATGATAGATAATATAAGTAGAGAAGTTCGTAGTGAGTGCGGCCACATGTAGCACGCGGTGTGTGTGAACGCGGGGATCTTAATACCGATTGTTCGGGAATTACTGAGGATCAATAAACTGTAAAGTGGTAGTAGTTTTAACAAAGTTTATTTAATAGCGTATTTATTCACAATAGCGGTTAGCGGAGCTCAGAGCACAATTAATATTGGCTCTTTGCTATTTAAGACGTATCTGGTTTATAACAATAATAGTAGAGAGAATAACTAAAACTAACTATACAAATATACATAGTAGTCGTTATATGAGTCAGAGTAAAAAAAGAGAGATAAGATAAGAAAATATAAGTTCTGAAATTAAAGTATGTATAAATGTAAAGTGAAAGTTATAAAATTGATAAGTGTTACTTTTAGATGATAAAGCAAAGATAAAGCTATTACAATTCCAAGAAAAATAACTATCGCATTTAACGTATTGTGCTAAAGAAAATTAGAAAATGAAGAGAGAAAATTAAAAGTTCACGATTGGCATGAACATATCGCCCGCCATTTTATCATGAAAAAATAAAATTATAATGCGTTGATGTTCTGGCGAAGTTTGATGATAAAGTTGATGGCAGCTTAGATGGCCCGATCAGCCCAGATAAAATTCAACCCAATGCAGTCTGCTGAGCGATGGGTGCATCGGGACGCTGAGATTGACGAAGACCTGGTCGTATGATTTGGGCGTACACTGCAGCGCCTAGTAGCAGTTTAATTAGTTCACTAGATGGTGAATCCAAACGGTCGGCAAGCTGCAGGCTGCGTAGATGATGCCATCCGTCGGTAGGCCGATGCACTCGAGGTCGATAGGACGTGACCGCCTTGAGCAGAAGCACATCAACATCAAGAGAGTAGGGAGCACATCGAGACTTGACGGTGATCCTGCTTCTGCCAAGGGCAGCTGTAGGATGAACACCACCCACTTCATCGATTGATACACAAGCAGGGCTGCGTGGAAGCTGCAGTGAGTTAGCCAAGCGTTGCGACAGGAACGAGCACTGTGATCTTTGATCGATCAACGCTCAAACATATGGGTGTTTGTTGAGGCGTCAACTTGTATAGACGTGTGGTGCTTAGCCCCACAAATAAAACAAATCCTTCCAGAGTGACAGGTTGAAACTTCGTGAGAGCCCAAGCAGTTCTCACATAACTGCTTCTCAAGCACGAATTCCCTCCATTGCATTAAATTCCTGGCTATGAAGGCTTCGCAAGTCCACAGCTGTTGACGCTAGGAGCAGAGAGAACATACGGGCACCTTTAATCTGGATGATGCCTGGTGCGCATGCATGCCTATTGACCGCTGCCCTTTCCCGTTGCTCGAGGCTACGCTTGACAGCGTCAGGATGCGTCCCTCGAGAAACTCAGTCAGCTAACTGAATGCAGCTGGCTCTCTCAAAGTTCCGAGCAATTTTTCTTAATCATGACGTGTTACGGCATTCAGTCTATTTGGACGGATATAAACTAAGACGTCGTCTGAAATTGTTGGCCATTTAAGATTTTTAAGGCCTTCGACAAGATTTTTGGCGGTTGAAAGGATGAGATGGAGGTCTGCCACATCCTTACTACTGACACACTTTATCAAGAAGAAGCCTTTTAATAGTGCATCAACTTGCACGCGTGGCACCTCAAATGCATCCTTCAGCATGTCTCAAGTCCGTTGAAAATTGTCACTCTCAAGAGAGATGCCGCGGACGAGCTAAGCTGCGTCTCCAGCCAGACTCAATTTTAAATAAAACAACTTCTTAACGTTGTTTAATAACGAGCTGGAAGAAACACCAGAAATAAACAAGTCACAAAACTCTGGCCACAACTTGTAGTCACCCGTGAAGGTCGGCAACTTGATCTCGGGCAGTTTGCGCGAAGATGACGTAGGTGCTGACGGAGCTTAAGAAGACGATGTGGTAGTCGGAAGTATCGGCACAGGATAGGTCTCGAGAAGTGACAGCATAGTGGCAAGGGCAGTCAGATAAAATTCCTCAGTTTTTGCGTCGACATTGTTTTTGATATAATCCTGCTCGCTTAGATTTTCTTGTAGGCTAAAAAGAGTAAGATTATTGTTTTTGAATTCTTCCAATTCGTATCCAGGCTATTCATACGAACTGTGATAACACTGTTAGAATAATTTGCTGTGCCCAACTTTGTAAGGTTTGCCAAAGCATTTTTATAGCGTTTTGAAGGTTTTCCTGGCGTGCAAGTAATGCATCAGCCGAACTTGCCATGCCTTCCGCCGTGCTAAAACGTTACACAAAATCAAAAGTTCACGGCACTGACTGGCATGCAAACACGATGCTCACTGCACTTAGCGTTTATTGTATTAGTTTTTTAACAGTCAAATGTCACTGTCGCAATCCCAGACCACGCTCTGCTACCAAAATGTTACGTTCAAGCAAAAAATGCTTGACAAACGCGGGGATCTTGATATCGATTGTTCGGGAATGACTGAGGATCAATAAACTGTTAAGTAGTAGTAGTTTAAATAGCATTTATTTAATAGCGTATGTATTTACAATAGCGGTTAGCGGGTCTCAGACCACAATTGGTGTTGGCTCCTTGCTTGTTGAGACGTATCTGATTTATTACAATAATAGCGGAGAGAATAACTAAAGTTAACTATACAAATATACACTGTTGTCGTTATATAAGTCAGAGTAGACAAAAAGAGATAAGATAAGAAAATATAAGTTCTGAAATTCAAGTATGTATAAATGTAAAGTAAAAATTGTACAATTATTAAGTGTTACTTTTAGATAATAAAGCAAAGATAAAGCTATTACAATTTCAGGAAATGTAACTATTGCATTTAACGTATAATGCTAAAGAAAATTAGAAAATGAAGAGAGAAAATTAAAAGTTCACAATTGGCGTGAGCAAGTTGTTTTTAAATTGGATGGATGCAAAATGTCGCAGATAATTATTAGATAAAGTCACAGTATCGCGCTCATAATTATTTCAAACTGTTGATATAGAGTCTCGGATAAAGTTGCTTTTGAAGTCATTGTTTGCAAATGCTTTATGGCACGCCAGAGAATGATTATCAGCTAGAGTGATGTCTGCTGGGGGCGCTATGGCAGAAAGAGATGCAGCAATCGGCTAGGACAACTTCATCATTATCGTCAATAGGGGGAGCTAGGTTGTGCGCCGAAGCGGGCTGGGGCGATTTCGTCGTTGTCAGTAGGAGATGCTTGACTGCGTCTTGGAATGCGACTACTGGCTGCAATGGCTTATTATCATCCGCTGATCCTTAGCCGTTGGCTTAACTGCAAGCCGTTAATGTAGTCTACAGTTTTTTTTATTGTTGAAAATTTTAAATTTTATGTTCTTGACAGAATTTAATAAGACGATGAAACAGAAGTAGTCCCATATTCTGTAGCCGTCGTCAAAGTTTTATTGCTATTCTAATTTACTTTCAGCCATGCATGACGTACATGAGCAACCCGGGTCACGGTAATAGGTGCATGTGTAATAAATTATTCATTTAACAATTAAAAAAGAGTCACACCCTGCCTCAAAATACACGTTTTTTTGTATCAACGAATCTTTTATTAATTAACAAAATGGCCCATCAGCGCTTGAGATCACCGTGCGATACTTTTATATGTTATTTAATTGAAATTACTTAATTTTTAATCTTTATAGCTTACTAAAATCGAGAACACTGGATAATTAAAAAATTCAATAAAAAAAGATATTTTAATTAAAATTAATTTAAATGTACCAAGTATTAGGTAGTTCCAACTTTTCTATGGGGTAAAGGAGTTGGAGCTCAAAAGTTTGCAACAAATAGAGCCCTTCTAGTATGTAAACGTATAGGTGAAGAATGCACATGTACACAGAGTTAGACAGAGTAGATACTTCTTTATATCTGGTCATAATTGCATCCGTGTTTTTCTGCTACTTTTACGTTTAATACAGTGTATTAGTTTTTAATGCTACCATCTCACTTACTGAGCTAATACAGCCTTATATCTATCGCAACAATGGGATTTTGAGCTTAGTGGTACTTTCCACTTCCTGATTTGAAAGTCCCACTGAGTTCAGGGTTTAATAGGATATCGGTGGGCCTTACTACCTTCAACCCCAATACGCATGAAGATTATTAGATGTAGACAACAAGAATTCTGGAAGAATTCTTTTTCCCAAAACGTAATCAAAAAGAACACTTATTTGAGCTTGTAAGTAAACATGAATGTCTGCATCATTTGAAGTCTTAAAGAATTCTTTTTTTCATAGTAAAAATATGACCGTAATTAATCAAAAAGAACAAATAAAGGATCCTTTTTGAAAAGTACCTTCATTCAATGTTAATTAAAAAAAAAACTTTTTAATTCTATTTTTATTACCTTAATTCATAAAAAATCACTGCAATTATAGTAAAAGAAAAAAAAAATTACTGAGTACAGGACGCGAACTTGATCCGTTTAATTCGAAATCATTTACCTTTTTGACTTCACTGGAGAGAATCATCTACTTGACTTACAATTTATATCCACATAAGATACAAATACTAAACACCTAATTTTATTTACATTAAATGGTACTGCAACTGTATTAAAAAAATAAGTTTTGTTGTTGTAGACTAACTAAGTACAAACACTTATGTCTTTAAAAACATTATATCTTTTTTTTATTCTACTTCAAGGATTATAATTTATGTTATTTTTTTTCAAGTTAAGTTTAGTTTTATTACGTGTTTTGTTATAGTTTGGTAGCAAATCAATAAATAAATATATAAAATTAATTAAACTATATGTATTTGTAAACTATTTAAAGTATATCTAACAAAAAAAAGAGCACGACACTTATACCGTGTTTGGAGGCTACATGACTTTAATTATCTAGTAATACATCAGAATAATTAAAGAATACTTAAAAAAATATTTTATCGATTCCTTATAACAATTCTTTTAGATTTTTTTTTAATATACACCAATTAATATAGTAAATAGTCATAAAAAACATATAAAGTTTAACTTTTTCAAAAATTTATTCAAAATACTGTAACATCCCATTATTAGTGTTGTTATTTGTATTGGTATTATCATTCAATCTTAAACTCATTTTTTTATAACAAAAACAGGCACAAAGACTTTACAAATTTATGTATAAGTGTATGTCAGTCCTTGATAGATAATCAATTACAAGTTCTTATGTAAGTTTTATACAAGAACTAATACAAAAACTTATCTGAAAACCTATATCAGTTCTTGTAAATAAGTTTTAGCTGAAATATTAGATTTTTCAAGTGCATTTACGTTAAACGTATAATTTTTCCGCAAATGTAATAAAAATTTTTTTTTCTATTAAGAATAGAGTTTAGTGTCAAATAAGACTTCTTTTAGTACAGTTTATAGATATTTCTTCACAACATAAAAATTCTGTAAGTATGTTAATATGAGGTACAAGTACCACGTATTATATTTAATTAATGTTACAATACCTTTATTAATAGTTTTTTTATTCATTTATTTATTTCATACTCTGCCCCTTTCGGGTATGGAGGGGTTCCGTTACACCTTTTTACATAGTGATTTAATAATTTAATAATTTCTATTTTATATTATATTATCTTTATTTCTATTTGCACATGTCTTACATTCCACTGCACGTTAATATTATAAATTATTTATAAAAATAAGCAAGATTAATTTATAATCTTCAAAAATTAAACAAAAAAAAAAAAAAAAAAAAAAGAGAAATTCAAAAATTTAAATATTTATCTTCTTTCTTTAATCAGTCCTTTTTATTTCTTTAATTTTTCTTTCTTTACTGCACTCTCTTTTTCTTCTCTTCTTTCTTGTCCTGCAATTCATCTATTTCTCTTCTTTACTATAAACTTTCTTCATTCCTCTTGTCTTTTATTTATTTACTGCTTTCTTTCTTTTTCAGATAACACGTCTAAGTGACTCTGTCTCATTTGCATCATGGCTTAGTAATTTCTCTATTTCTTCCTCATTTCCCGTATCTCTACAATTCTTTAATATGTGTCTATAATCTTTTTATTCCTCTGTGCATAATCTACACTTCTTATCCTTCTCTTCTTTCCAATACTCTGTACCCCTACATTCATTTCCGCACCTAAATCTTGCTACTAGTTTTCTATCCTTTAATGGCATATCCTTTTTCAAATATCCTGGTTCTTCCTCTGTTCTTATATCTTTATATACCTTGTTGTACCGAAAATTCTTTAACTTTTCCGTATTTTTCTCTTTTTCTTTTTTTTCTTGTTCTTTAATATTTTTTCTCTAACTTTTTTTTTAAATTCCACCCCTTTCATAAATCTTGCATCTTTCATATTTTCTTCACGTAGCATTTCCGCTCTTTCTTTTATTCTTTTCCTATGTCTCTTTGTCCTTATCCTTTTCTCTTATACATTCCTTAACTAAGTTTATGTCTGAATCCCTAATTTTCTCTTCAAATTTTAACGCTCTCCTCAGATCCTTCGTACTCATCTTTTCTAATCTACACTCTTCCTCCACTATATAATTTGGCATATTGCTATCTAGTTCTAATATCCATTTCATATATATTCTTTGTATTTTTTCCAGCCTTTCTTCTTCTTCCCAACCCCATATTTCTGCACCAAACAACGCTATAATTTCTACTAGTGCTGTAAATAATTTCTTTCTTCTATAGTAGCTATTCTTAAATATTCTTTCACTTACGCTTCATGCATTTTTCATGGCGATCACTGATTTTCTCTTCCTTTCTTCTATATGTCTATTATTCTTACTATTTTTCTGTATTATTTTTCCTAAATACCTTATTTTATCTACTTCTTACGATTCCTTACTTTCCCACTTCCATCTTCTATTTTTTCCTATTCTTTTTTTAAATACTGAAATTTTTGTTTTTTTCTCACTCAAAATCATTTTTATTTTACAGGTATACCTCTTAAATCATTATAGAATCTTTTTTAATTCTTCTTCTTTATCTGCTATTAATACTATATTATCGGCGTGAGACACACTCTATATTTTTTAATTACCAACTCTGCATCCTCCTACTTGCCCTCTCTTTAATTCCTCCTCCAAGTCTGCTAGATATATATTAAACAGCATTAGGCTCAGTAGACATTCTTGCCTCACACCTTCCTCTGTCCAGAATTCCTTTGATTTCTCCTCACCTACTTTAACTACATTCCTAGTTTCTTTATAGATATCCATAATCCTATTTCTTAGCTTTCCGCTCACCTTTATCTCTATTAATCTTTCTTTTAAAACCGGTCTATCCACTCTATCAAATGCTTCCTTTAAGTCTATGAAACAGGCAAATATTTTTCCTCTTGCTTTGCTTAATTTTTCATCCACAATGTGTTTCAGTGTGTATATCGCTTATATTTTTGCTCCTTTTTCTCTAAATCCAAACTGACTTTCTGCTAATTTACCTTTAATTACCTTCTTCAACATCTTATTTAACAAATTTGCATAAATTTTGTATACTGTGCACGTTAATGTAACTCCTCTATAATTTTAAATTATCTTTATCACCTTTTTTGTGAATCAGGCACATCACTTCTCGTTTCCATTGCTCTGGTAATTCTCCTTCTTCCCATATTTTCTTAACCAGTTTCCAAAGGGCTGCATTTACTTTGCAAGGCATGTACTTCCATACTTCGTTTTCTAGCTTATCTTCTCCCAGTGCTTTTCCTATTTTTAACCTTGAAATCTCTCTCTCAAATTCTTCCTTGCTCAACTCTTCTTGATCCTCTGCATTTTTCCTTTCTACTTCTTTTCTTGTATCTTCTCTTCTGATTTCTTTTTCATCCTTCCCATCTGACTTTTCCATAAAATACCTTCTCCACTCTTTGACTGTAATCTTTTTATCTATTTCATTCCTTCGTTTTTTTTAACCTATTTATGTACTTCCACACTTCACCTTCTGATGTGTTTTTTATCTTTTCTTCGTCTAATCTTTTAAACCTTTTTCTTTTTGCTTTGTACCAGTTTCTGTACTCTCTTTTTTTATCTATATAATAACTTCTTTCTATTTTTTTTCCCCACATCTTCATTATTCTCCTTAAATCTCTCTTTTTCTCTTTCCATTCATTATCGTACTATTTTCTATCTCCCAATTTTCACACTTGAAACGGTTTTTCTACCTTAGGTACTGCACTCTCTATTCTTTCTTTCAATTCCTTCCATCTTCCTTCTACCTCTTCTTCTTTCCACTTCCAGTCCTTACATCCTTCTCTATACTGATCGATTAATTCTTGAGTCAAATTCCTCCTTGCTGTTATCCTCTCTTCTTTTTCTACAATTACTACTTCTACTTCCTTTTCTCAATACACCTCCAACGGCATATGATCCGATTTCGTTCTTTGTCCTATCTTCATTTTTTTTACCTGATCTAAGGCATCTTGATTTCCAATTGCATAATCTATTACAGATTCCCCTCTGCTACCAACGTATGTGAACTCTCCTTCTTCTCTTTTATGTCTTCATCTTTTAAAACTTATTTGTCATCGTACTTTCTAATCTTTTTTATAATTGTTTTGTTGGAATTACGATAGAAATCTTAGTATTATGTTCCACGAATCTCTTGTTTACTGTATACTGACTCAGCTGAGACTGATACATGTTACTGAATATAGTGTGCCTCTATTCTTTCAGGCGAATTCATTATATTTTTCAATCTTGCTTATCAGTTTGTCAAAATTTCTGATAGGAAGTTAAATTTTCTGTTCTTAGAGCTTGTAATTACTGTTTGCTAAAATATGATACTATAAATTGTGCTCTCCTCATACTTTCAAGCTCATTTGTGGTTTAGCTATTGAAAAGTAATGATCATTCATCATCGCAAAGATTGTTGACTTATAAACACACGTATTAATAAACTGCCTGTAAAACTGCATGTACCAACATATTAATGCTGCAGACCATGCACTAAATTGGCCAACAGATTAGCTCGTGGGGATCCAGGTATCAATTAATTGGATTAAGCTTGCAAACAAGACAATAAAGCTTATTATTAGAACAAAGAAAAATTGCTATGGGCATTATCACTAATGGTGTAACTAAAGTTATCAAGGAAATTAATGAAAGCAAGAAAAACAGCCAGAAGAAAACAGATAGAGGAAAATGAGAGGCTCAATAAAGAAATGGAAACACTTTTACTTAGGAAGGAGCCATTTTTAAAACCATGTAAAAACGGCTTCGTTCTACATTTAGGGCCTGAAAAAGGCTTAAAAGATTTAAAAAAAAAAATGTTTTCTATGTAAAACTATTTTATTAAGCCCTCAAAGGCTATGACCTCATCAAGTATGCAAAAATTTGGAAAATATCGCATTTCCATTGAGTTTTAATAAAAAGTACTATACCAGCTAATGGCCTATGTTTCTCTGAATCAGCAATGGTTAATCTTAATAATAGGGATAGTTCTGGTAGTCACTGGCAGTGTGATAACATGTAGTCATACTATTGACTTCAGACTAAAAAATTATGTAGGCCGTCTTTTAGACTTAACTGAACAAATATAAGGACTTACAACTCAAATTAACCTGTTGGTATTTTCAAGGTCAAAATATTTAGAGTTTATGTAATATTACTAGCGAAGCCTACATAAACGAAGAAAAAGTTTACGCCATTCACGTATTTTTTCCTGCTGTACTACCAGGATACAAGCTAATCAAAGTTTTATCACAAATAATTTATTTGCCTGTTGCTGTTGAAATTATAGATCATTTTTAAGGGTGAATTGTTAATTAGGAAGGTAACTCAATTTATTTTCGTGATAAAGTTATAAACATACAGTTACGTTTGAGACAGCTA
The DNA here is from genome assembly GCF_036245765.1 of Copidosoma floridanum. Lineage (NCBI taxonomy): Eukaryota > Metazoa > Arthropoda > Insecta > Hymenoptera > Encyrtidae > Copidosoma > Copidosoma floridanum. The sequence goes on along the minus strand of NW_028321910.1, from coordinate 3,996,410 downwards.
AACTGAAAGGAGCATAGTATACAATTATATTGAAGTTGGAGAAGGCTATAAAAGAAAATTAGCAAGGGTGATAAAGATTACTCATCCATAAGGTAACAAAATTAGTCAAAGCTATAAAAATAAATCAAACTGGATCAGATAAATCAGTCGTCAACAGACACCCAAATTCGTGGGATTAAGTCAGGTGTCGTATTCGATGAGTCAGATACGTACTACGAAATTCATGCACATTGATCCCATATTGCATCACAATTTAATAGTAGTGAAGAAATTGGCATCTTAATTAAACATCAAGATTTATTTGTTCTACCCTCTCAAAGCTCCTTACATGTTTTTTGACGTATAACAACTGAAAATGACGGTTCTCTTGAAAGACCAAAACTAGTTTATAATGCTATCTGTCATCTGTTTCTGTTCGCAGAAATACTATATCAACTAAATGGTATTGAAGTTAACAAGTGAAAAGACATTGGATTACCAACTTTAATACATGGATGCATATTTTTTTCTCATAGTCAGAGTTTAATGCTTCAAAATGCTGGTTGAGTTGACATTAAAGAAAAAAAAATCGATTATTAATGATCATTCTTATTTTGAAGTGTTAACACCTTCGAGTATGATATTTGGTTCCGTTGAGAATTACCACGAAGTTGTGGTTAATGCAAAACATGAATTGATTTTCAAATAAAACGTCCAATGACAGTTGGTAAATAATTAAAAACAACGTCCAATGGTGGTACTGTCTTATTTTGAATTTATTAAAAAACACAACGACGTTTCAGCCGTTTGGACAATTTCCCGGCCCTAATCAGGTATAAAAATCTATAAGTAACAAAATTCTTTGCAATAAAAATTAAAGAAAAATATGATAAACGCAAATTAAGTTACATGTATAACATACCTCTGACTCTTACGAAAGAGATGTAAAATCGTAATGTAGTCAGAGTTTCAAGCTAAGTAGCTTTTATACGCTGCACATACACAAATGACATAGTACACGCACGTAATACAATCGAATAAGAATCGCAAGCAGTTCCTTGAGACGCACATCAACAGTTCATGTTTTCCTAATACTATAAATAAAAGGGGTCCTCGAATCATGTATATAGAGTTAGTCACCTTTCTTAATTGACGTAACGAGAGACCTATAACAATCTTTCAATTTTTCTGTATCTTGTTGTCTATTAATATTATTATTAAAGTAATGTATATTTAACATTTCGGAAAAAGGCCCTTTTTGTAATTTTGTTCTATGTCTAAAATTCTAATATTATCAAAATTAGTGGCACAGTTACATCTTTTCCAAGTGAAAATATTGATTTTAATTTATTGTTTAAACTGTATACAAGACCAATGTGAAGCTTCTTACAATAATATTTAATATGACTATGCAAGTGGGAAATATACGGTAATGATAAGATTAATTTATAATTATTTTTATTTCTGTTGCTATTGTCAATCATATTCATGTTTTTCAAGTTATTTAATCTTTTATTAATAAATTTGTCAATAAATCTTTGAGGATAGTTGTTAGCTAATGAAAAATTATTAATCAATTTAAAATTATAATTATAAAATTGTGTGTCTGCTAATTTAATAGAAAAGTCCACTAGTTCGTAAATAATACCTATTTTATGTTGTATTGGATGGTGGAAAAGAAAATTCAAGTATCGGCCTAAGTGTGTGGGTTTTTGGTACTAATTAGTTAGTACTGTGTTATTTTTTTGAATAATAATCTCCAAATCTAAGAAACTGATGCTGTTGTTATTGTTACATGTCTCAACAGTGAATTGTAATTCAGGACAATAGCTATTAAAAATGTTTGTGGTATAGTTGATATATTTAGTAGGCACGCATATGGAAATATCATCCACATACCGTACGTACAATAGAACATCAAAACATAACTTATCTTAACATGAAATTTCAAGTAAACGCATAATGAGATCACACATTACTGGACTACAGGGACTGCCCATTGGAGAGCCGAAAACTTGTTTGTAAAATTTTTTGTTAAATTGAAAAAAAGTTGAATTCAAAACCAATGACACTTCTGCGCAAAATTTATTTAAAGAAACATTGATCTTATTATTCAAAAATTTCTAAAAATGTTTTATTGCATTTGTGATTAAGGTTTCACCAGTATTGGTAAATAAACTAACTACATCTAGACTAATAAGAGTGTTACCAGGTGGAATGATAACTTCTTTTCATTTATTTTTTAATTCATAGCTATTTTTTATGTGTGATTTTGCCAGCGGAATATTCTTAATCAAAAAATCAGAAAGAAATTTAGAAAAACTGTATGTTGGTGAATTCAATGTCGAGACAATGATACGGGTAGAAAAGTCTTTTTTGTGTATTTTTATCAGTCCATAGCATTGAGATAAGTCTTTTTTTGAATATTTTTATCAAATTTACTTAATTCATCAAATTCATCAAAAACACCGTATTTATCCCACTTGCTTACAAAATTCTTAGTATCTTTTATTAATTAGTATAAAGGATTTTTTCTATCTGTAAATAATATTTATCATCACTTAACAATTCTTCTACTTTATTAATGTAAGTTTCTTTTTCAATGACAACAGTGACATTACCTTTGTCTGCTTTAGGAATTGAAATGTGTTCATTATTTTTAAGGAAGTCTCGTGTTTGCTTTAAATTGTCCTAGAGAACTTCATCATTTAAAGAAAGATGAGTAGATACATTATGTTTATTGTTATTGATAATGTTAAGAAGTTCCCTTCTAACAGTTTTAATTTCTCCAGAATATTTAAGTGAATGTTCAACATTCTTAAAAAGATGAAAATAATCAGATTTATTAATATTATAAACAAAACTTAATTTATCGCCTAATTCTAATATGCTTGATACACAATCTGGCAGCGGTGTATTAGAAAGGTTACATAGCCAGTTTTTTTTAATTTCACTTGTGCCTTTATTGTTGACAATTTCAGGGCACCGAACCGGGCCAGGGTCACTGACACTTGTAGCTGTAAATGTATCGTACGCCCCTTCGCACTCGGATTCTTCGTGTGACAAAAGAGCATCAAACTTTCTATCCAACTTACAACGATATTCGCGAAAAATGATATTCCACTTTAATTTGTAATAATCAATAAATAAATGTACTATAACAGATTCACAGCCATTACTTTAAATCTTATTTTGTATTAATTAAATTTTATTTCTTTAATAATAAATTTTTGTGTAAGAGTCCAAAATTTCATTATTCAAAATTAATTTATGTAATTAAGATATGGTTGATTTATGTTTTATGTTTAATCGGATGTTAAAGAAGGTAACATTTTTTAGCTTGTTAGTACTTTGTGTAACATATTTCGGGAAAACGCCATAAGTCCTACATTTAATTAAAAATTTGCACTTTAACTCACTGCTCTTCAATTCCCTCTAAACTACATTACGATTTTACATTCCTTTCGTGAGACTCAGAGGTATGTTATACATGTAACTTGATTTGAGTTTATTATATTTTACTTAATTTTGTTATTACAAATTAAAGTATATAAGTAAATGTTCAACATTTTCAAAAAAATCAAAATAATCAGATTTATTAATATTATAAACAAAACTAAATTTATCGCCTAATTCTAATATGCTTGATACACAATGTGGCAGCGGTGTATTAGAAAGGTTACATAGCTAGTTTTTTTTTATTTCCCTTGTGCCTCCATTGTTAACAATTTCAGGGCACCGAACCGGGCCAGGGTCACTGACACTTGTAGCTGGAAATGTATCGTATACCCCTTCGCGCTCAGATTCTTCGTATAATAAAAGGGCATCAAACTTTCTATCCAACTTACAACGATATTCGCGGAAAATGATATTTAACTTTAATTTGTAATAACAAAATTTAGTAAAATATAATAAACTCAAATTAAGTTACATGTATAACATACCTCTGAGTCTCACGAAAGGAATGTAAAATCGTAATGTAGTTCAAAGGGAATTGAAGAGCAGTGAGTTAAAGTGCAAATTTTTAATTAAATGTAGGACTTATGGCGTTTTCCCGAAACATATTACACAAAGTACTAACAAGCTAAAATATGTTACCTTCTTTAACTTCCGATCAAACATAAAACATAAATCAACCATATCTTAATTACATAAATTAATTTTGAATAGTGAAATTTTGGACTGTGACACAAAAACTCATTATTAAAGAAATAAAATTCAATTAATACGAAATAAGATTTTAAGTAATGGCTGTGAATCTGTTATAGTAAATTTATTTATTGATTATTACAAATAAAGTGGAATATCATTTTTCGCAAATATCGTTGTAAGTTGGATAGAAAGTTTGATGCTCTTTTGTCACACGAAGAATCCTAGCGCAAAGGGGTATACGATACATTTTCAGCTACAAGTGTCCGTGACCCTGGCCTGGTTCGGTGCCCTGAAATTGTTAACAATGAAGGCACAAGTGAAATAAAAAAAAACTGGCTATGTAACCCTTCTAATACACCGCTGCCGGATTGTGTATCAAGCATATTAGAATCAGGCGATAAATTAAGTTTTGTTTATTATTTTAATAAATTTGATTATTTTCATCTTTTTAAGAATGTTGAACATTTACTTAAAAATTCTGGGGAATTTGAGACTATTAGAAAGGAACTTCTTAACATTATCAATAACAATAAACATAATGTATCTACTCGTCTTTCTTGAAATGATGGAGTTCTCCAAGACAATTTAAAGCGAACACGAGCCTTCCTTAAAAATAATGAACACATTTTAATTACTAAAGCAGACGAAGGTAATGTCACTGTTGTCATTGAAAAAGAAACTTACATTAATAAAGTAGAAGAATTGTTAAGTGATGATAAATATTATTTACAGATAGAAAAAATCCTTTATACCAATTAACAAAAGATACTAAGAATTTTGTAGGCAAGTGGGATAAATACGGTGTTTTTGATGAATTTGATGAATTAAGTAAATTTGATGAAAATATTCATAAAAAAGACTTATCTCAATGCTATGGACTGATAAAAATATGCAAAAAAGACTTTCCTACCCGTATCATTGTCTAGACATTGAATTTACCAACATACAGTTTTTCTAAATTTCTTTCTGATTTTTTGATTAAGAATATTCCGCTGGCAAAATCACACATAAAAAATAGCTATGAATTAAAAAAATAAATGAAAAGAAGTTATCATTCCACCTGGTTACACTCTTATTTGTCTAGATGTAGTTAGTTCATTCACTAATACTAGTGAAACCTTAATCACAAATGCAATAAAACATTTTTGGAAATTCTTGAATAATAAGATTAATGTTTCTTCAAATAAATTTTACGCAGGAGTGTCATTGGTTTTAAATTCAACTTTTTTTTAATTTAACAAAAAATTTTACAAACAAGTCTTCGGCTCTCCAATAGGCAGTCCCTGTTGTCCAGTGATGTGTGATCTCATAATGCGTTTACTTGAAATTTTATGTTTGGATAAGTTATGTTTTGATGTTCTATTGTACGTACGGTATGTGGATGATATCTCCATATGCGTGCCTACTAAATAATTTAACTATACCAAAAACATTTTTAATAGCTATTGTTAACTAACGTTTAATTTTATTTCAGCTTGTTTTCAGCTTCAAATCAAAAACTAAAAACTATGGACTACAGTCTCACGCTCCTTCACAGGCTGCGGGACAGCAGATAGTCCAACTATTTGTTTGTTTAAGAAAAATTAAAAGGAAGAAAGAAGTAGAGTGTTGAATATAATTTCCAGATTAACTTACCTTTCTATCCGCTAATTATTTATTCTGACGACCTGCACTTTCTCTTTCCGTCGATTTATGATTATTTCTATTTGTATTTATTTATTAGTTATTATTTATTTTATAATAATTTAAATTCCTTTTTTAATTAGTTTTATATTACTTTATTTTATATTACTAGTATACATATAAAATAAAACAGGAAAGGAAGAAATAGACGGAACGTCTGGTTTATCTTACAAAATTAATTATTACGTCTGCACTTGATGAGCGGCAGCGGGCTACTAACTAAAATGCCGCGCAAAAAAATGCACCTTGCACAAAGTTTTAGTTAAACTTCTTTGTCTTACTTGCTATGGGGCCGGTACTTGCTGACTTCATGTGTTTAGGCTTCATGGCTCGCTTCGGTTGTCACTTGACACTTCCAAGAGCCACGAAGTTCACAGTCAGCTTTGTTAGGCGACGACTCTCGTTGAGTATGACTCTGTAAAGAGTCTTAAAATTGTATCATTGGGAATGAAATATAACAAGATAAAAATAAAATAAAAATTAAAATTCATTAATTTACGCAAGTCGTCACCTAACAGCCTCCCCTTCTTAAAACTATCACTATCCTCGGTAAATATATATTACATTATTATTTTTATTATTATTATTATTATTATTACTATTATAATTGTTTTTTTTTTTTTTTTTTATGTTTTCATCTTATAAATAAACATTTATGAGTTACTTAACATAAACATGTTACAATAATCCTTAAAGTAATAAAATAAAGTATTAATTTACAGAATTATTACATTTTTTTATTCGGGACTGAGAGTAAAGGAAGAAATGGACTCGTAAATATTACGTCTTCTTCTTCTCCTTGGCCCCTGGTTTTGTGTTGTGAATTACTAGTCTATTAAGTGCATCAAGATTTGCTGACACTCCTATCTCAAGGCTTAGTTTATAGTGTCAGTCGTATTTTACCAAGTTGATATTTTCCTGGCATGATGGGCAGATCTTTTTTAATCTCATTTGTGTTCTGCACAGAAGACTGTGCACTTCAAGGTGGCATTTATGAATTAAATTTTCACACGATAAATGTGTTACTATTTCACGGTTTTTTTGCGAGTCTTTTTGAGAGTAATTCGCCCCATACGTTTTGAGTCCTTTGAGGACCCTTTCCGTCAATTCTTCGTTACAGTATGTAGCAAAGCTTAGGTATAACTGTCTTCCATCGTCACGTATGACATCTAATAAGAAGTATTAATGGCTTAAAGGGCCAAAGGTCATTAACACCTGCGTGTATTCATCCGGATTCATAATGGCCGGTACCTTAGATACTACTTTTCGCGGAAGTGAGTCATTGTCTTTTAGACCGTTATTTGTATTTATCGTGTTTTCTGTTTTTGGGCTTTTGGTGATTACATTTTTTGGCTGCTGAGTTTTGCAATACACTACTTGTTACGTTCAAGCAAAAAATGCTTGACAATAGTGGGGATCTTGATATCAATTGTTCGGGAATGACTGAAGATCACGGTTAGCGGAGCTCAGAGCACAATTAATGTTGGCTCTTTGCTTGTTGAGACGTATCTGGTTTATAACAATAATAGTAAATAGAATAACTAAAACTAACTATACAAATATACATTGTAGTCGTTACATGAGTCAGAGTAGAAAAAGAGAGATAAGATAAGAAAATATAAGTTATGAAATTAAAGTATGTATAAATGTAAAGTGAAAGTTATAAAATTGATAAGTGTTACTTTTAGATGATAAAGCGAAGATAAAGCTATTACAATTCCAGGAAATATAACTATCGCATTTAACGTATTGTGCTAAAGAAAATTAGAAAATGAAGAGAGAAAATTAAAAGTTCACGATTGGCATGAACATACCGCCCGCCATTTTATCATGAAAAAATAAAACTATAATGCGTTGATGTTCTGGCAAAGTTTGATGATAGAGTTGATGGCAGCTTAGATGGCCCGATCAGCCCAGATAAAATTCAACCCAATGCAGTCTGTTGAGCGATGGGTGCATCGGGACGCTGAGATTGACGAATACCTGGTCGTATAATTTGGGCGTACACTGCAGCGCCTAGTAGCAGTTTAATTAGTTCACTAGATGGTGAATCCGAATGGTCGGTAAGCTGCAGGCTGCGTAGATGAGGCCATCCGTCGGTAGGCCGATGCACTCGAGGTCGATAGGACGTGACCGCCTTGAGCAGAAGCACATCAACATCAAGAGAGTAGGGAGCACATCAAGACTTGACGGTGATCCTGCTTCGGCCAAGGGCAGCTGTAGGATGAACACCACCCACTTCATCGATTGATACACAAGCAGGGCTGCGTGGAAGCTGCAGTGAGTTGGCCAAGCGTTGCGACAGGAACGAGCACTATGATCTTTGATCGATCAACGCTCAAACATATGGGTGTTTGTTGAGGCGTCAACTTGTATAGACGTGTGGTGTTTAGCCCCACAAATAAAACAAATCTTTCCAGAGTGACAAGTTGAAACTTCGTGAGAGCCCAAGCAGTTCTCACATAACTGCTTCTCAAGCACGAATTCCCACCATTGCATTGGATTCCTGGCTATGAACGCTTCGCAAGTCCACAGCTGTTGACGCAAGGAGCAGAGAGAACATACGGGCACCTTCGATCTAGATGATGCCTGGTGCGCATGCATGCCTATTGACCGCTGCCCTTTCCCGTTGCTCGAGGCTACGCTTGACAGCGTCAGGATGCGTATCTCGAGAAACTCAGTCAGCTGACTGAATGCAGCTGGCTCTCTCAAAGTTCCGAGCAATTTTTCTTAATCATAACGTGTTACGGCATTCAGTCTATTTGGACGGATATAAACTAAGACGTCGTCTGAAATTGTTGGCCATTTAAGATTTTTAAGGCCTTCGACAAGATTTTTGGCGGATGAAAGGATGAGATGGAGGTCTGCCACATCCTCACCACTGACACACTTTATCAAGAAGAAGCCTTTTAATAGTGCATCAACTTGCACGCGTGGCACCTCAAATGCATCCTTCAGCATGGCTCAAGTCCGTTGAAAATTGTCACTCTCAAGAGAGATGCCGCGGACGAGCTAAGCTGCGTCTCCAGCCAGACTCAATTTTAAATAAAACAACTTCTTAACGTTGTTTAATAACGAGCTGGAAGAAACACCAGAAATAAACAAGTCACAAAACTCTGGCCACAACTTGTAGTCACCCGTGAAGGTCGGCAACTTGATCTCGGGCAGTTTGCGCGAAGATGACGTAGGTGCTGACGGAGCTTAAGAAGACGATGTGGTAGTCGGAAGTATCGGCACAGGATAGGTCTCGAGAAGTGACAGCATAGTGGCAAGGGCAGTCAGATAAAATTCCTCGGTCTTTGCGTAGACATCGTTTTTGATATAATCCTACTCGCTTGGATTTTTTTGTAGGCTAAAAAGAGTAAGATTATTGTTTTTGAATTCTTCCAAATCGTATCCAGGCTATTTGTACGAACTGTGATAACATGTTCAGAATAATTTGCTGTGCCCAACTTTGTAAGGTTTGCCAAAGCATTTTTTATAGCGTTTTGAAGGTTTTCCTGGCGTGCAAGTAATGCATCAGCCGAACTTGCCATGCCTTCCGCCGTGCTAAAACGTTACACAAAATCAAAAGTTCACGGCACTGACTGGCACGCGAACACGATGGTCACTGCACTTAGCGTTTATTGAATTAGTTTTTTAACAGTCAAATGTCACTCTCGCAATCCCGGACCACGCTCTGCTACCAAAATGTTACGTTCAAGCAAAAAATGCTTGACAAACGCGGGGATCTTGATATCGATTGTTCGGAAATGACTGAGGATCAATAAACTGTTAAGTAGTAGTAGTTTAAATAGCATTTATTTAATAGCGTATGTATTTATAATAGCGGTTAGCGGGGCTCAGAGCGCAATTGATGTTGGCTCTTTGCTTGTTGAGACGTATCTGATTTATTACAATGATAGCGGAGAGAATAACTAAAGTTGACTATACAAATAAACACTGTAGTCGTTACATGAGTCAGAGTAGGAAAAGAGAGATAAGATAAGAAAATATAAGTTCTGAAATTCAAGTATGTATAAATGTAAAGTAAAAGTTGTACAATTGATGAGTGTTACTTTTAGATAATAAAGCAAAGATGAGGCTATTACAATTCCAGGAAATGTAACAATTGCATTTAACGTATAATGCTAAAGAAAATTAGAAAATAAAGAGAGAAAATTAAAAGTTCACGATTAACGTGAACACTACTGTTTGGTGCATATTTTCTGCCCACTTAGCGGATCCATACGTTATATGAACGGGTATAATATCTTCCCGTGTTTGTTTTTTGATTGAAAAATCAATATTTTCTATTGGATATTTGTTTTCGAAAAATTTAATATTATTGTTTGCGTTAAAAGTTTTTTAAATAATAACGCTTATCGTAGTCCTGGGACGATTTACTCTCACAAATTGTAATACTGGACTGAGCTCTTCTTCATTAACTTTTTTAAGGGATTTGACTTTCATCGTTTACTCTACATTCTTAGTTAGTGCTTCGATGTTTCGTAAAGATGATTCTTCTTCTATTTCAATGGTTGTTGTGTCATTTAAGGTTGCTGCAGCAACTGCTGCATCACATTGTTGGTAATATTCGGCCTCGTAGCCAGTGTATTGGGCCAAACATGGCTGTTCTTTTAATGATAACATTGGACCAAATTTGTTAAGCGATGTGTCCAATTGGCGCTTATCAATTGGTTCTTCGGTCATTATGTTTTACCAACGTCCATTTTCTGATACATTGTGGACCTTGACTTGTCTTTTATTTGGTAAGGAGACAGGTGTCGTTGACTTTGTCCAATTTCTCTCGTTCGATACATTTGATAATGTGTCGAATAGCTCCTGTAGCGTTGGCGCTGCATTTAGGTTATTAGCCCCTATCGCTGCCTCCCGTGGTAAAAGGAATGCCACCTTGAAACTTGAGTACCACATAGCACAGGGTTCCTGTTCGATGGACCTCACTATCCCGAAGTTTTTCAGAATTTTTTCCAGCATCAGCCTACTATAATCCCCCTGCAGCAGTATGCTGAGCTGGGATCTATCAGTTATTGCTTATGTGATATTAGCGTTTTGTTTGTCCATTGTGCGTGTAATTCTGCAAGCGTAAATATGATTGATGTTGTGAAGATCATTACTTGATACTGTACATGTATGAGTGCTCTTGTAGTGTAATTCGTGTTGTTATTGTCCGTAAGTGATGTATGGAATGCAGATATGAGAATAAAATTAGGTTTATGAAACTATTGGACAATGGGTAGGGAATGCATGGATAGATACAATTATTACTTATCATGCTATGCTGAAATATTTGCGTATTTGTTATACAATTGAATAAGTAGTTTTAATACATGCTACAGCTTAATATGACAAAAAAGGAAAAAAAAAAAATTTTGACAATAGAGTAACATCTAGCTAAAGTAGAATACAACATGCGCTTTTAAATTTAAAGCCTAATTATTATTTTTTTTATAAGTATTATATATATATATATATATATATATATATATATATATATATATACATATATGTATATCTATATTTTAACTCTAAAAATAAGCGTACTTTATATAAATCTTAAAGATAAAATTAAACAATGAAGTGAAGTTAAGAAGAAGGAGTACGTAAAAGGAAAAATTGATTTTACAAAGCTTATAGTTAAAATCTTAGAGCTAAGTGATGTGTATTCGACGTGTAATGTGGCTAGTTGAATAGTAGGGTTCAATTATTAAGTTCATTTTCTGCTACTTTTCATCTTTTCTCGTAGAGCAATAGTTTTGTTAAGGATTGACTTCGTTTCTGTAGTTTGTGTACAGCGTTGTCTTCTGCATGTACTTACATGACTGTGATAAGTCATTAACTCAACTTGTTGTTGGTATTATGGGTAAGTCAGTTTTTAGTTTATTTTGTATTTTGTACTCCTTTTAATTGGTTCAGTGTATTTCGTGCGATATTCAGGTTCATCGTTCTACAATGCTAAAACAGCGCTTTTAGGATCCATGTATTTTACATATCCTTGGGATAATCTTCCCCGCCGATCTCTAACGGCATAACAATATTCTAGGGTGCCAAATTGAGAGAAATGATTAAAGAAATCTCTTTCTCTTTTCTTTTCTTCTATATCCTATGGCAGAAGACACATAAGTCTTTTGGGATAAACGTTTGGTGTATCACTGTCGTTTCTTGATGGTGTTGGTGAAGAGATCTTTTCTGCTGGACAAATAGTAGATTCCATCTTAAAAGGAGAAAGTTTTTGAACTTCTTCTCCTGTATTTAGTGTTTCATTAGTTACTTGAGTAAATGAATCACTATTGTATTTGGTGGTTATAGTTCGATGTTTATAACTATGTAAATCCGTAAGTATGTGCATTTCCTTAATATTTTTTTGATTTTCTAATTGTTCGATAATTTTATGTAAAGGTTGGCTTATATTGATTTTAGCCTTTATTGTTATTTCAGAGTCGGGGTTCATTATTTTACCTGGAAGAAAAATAGAATCAAATTACTATTGATTTATAAGTCCATTTCCAGTTTTTTTGGTGTATGGCGTGGGGGTATAAAACTCTGTGTCTTCATTAGAGGTCTAGCTTTAGATAATTTATGTATTTTTTGTTTTTCTTCAATTTCAACATATAGTTCAGTTGGTTTGTGTTCATTCGGTTCTTATTTTATGGTTACTCGGGGTTCTGCGTTCAGTGGGTTGATAGTACGTTTTATAAATTTTTTCGAGACACTACACTTCATAATCTTCTTGAAACAGCTTCTTGCTTTGCTGATTACTATTGCTATTATAATTATAATATAAATAACTTCAATGACATTTTGTATTAAAGAAAAAAGAGAAGTTTGTTTTTTCTCAAACTTTCAGGTCCGTATTTTCTTCATTTGATTTATTATATTTTGTACATTTAATTCTTAATCTGTCCATGCTTGTTCATTAAAGTTTAATTTTCGAATCAGTTTTATAGCGTCATGGAAGTCATCAGTGTCCTTTAAGTGTTCATGTAGTACTGTTAAGTTTAAGTTCACTTCTACCTGATAGGAATATTGTGTTTGAGTGATTATCTTATGTTCACTGGTTAAGGTTGATCTGTGAGTTTTTCCCATACATCCATCGTTTATTCGTAAAAGACTTATACCTTTTACTCTTTCTTGTTGATCCATTTTATGAGGACAGATAATGTTTAATTGTTCTTCATTGGGTGTTAAGAATAACCATAAGCTATCAGCTGGTAAAGAAATCCATTGGCTTTCGGTTTTCGGCGTGAACATAATTTCACAGTATTTTAATACTCCTGATCCATGTCGTTATAACATAAGAATTTCACATTTGTTCATAGAATAGGATTCCTTCAGCGGTCCCATAGCCGATCATATATAACCATATACCGTCTTATCACATTGGTTAAATGTAACTTCGTTTAGTCGTAAATACGAATTATGGTCTGCTGCTATGGCTAAGTAAGGGTACGACGGTTTTATGTTGGCAGATCCATTTTGTCCATATTGAAGTATCATGACTGGATGTAGTCTATAAAGATTGTAAGGGGTTCGATCTACGAGTGGCAAATGTAATAGTACCATGGTTTTATTTTCTTGATGTACAACATCTTATTTGCTTAGGGTACTTATTTCGCCAGCATGAAGATTTTCTATTGGTGCTACAAATTCAAGATTTCCTGCAAGGTTCTTTACATCCTAGGCTACTGTTCTCAATATATTTGGAGAAAATAGCTTTGGATGTGCTTGACCTCTTTGTCAATCATGCAAGATGTCAATCAGATCTATATGGGAACAAATAATATGATCTAGGGTAGCCTTAGTTCTTCTAAGGTATGCTGACAAATGAATCAAATATCTCTGTCAAGAGTAAAATCCTGTCCCGAAGTCAAAATATCAGCAACTTGTTTTAAAATATGCTCATGGCGTTTCGTGGTATTTTATAGTTCTTTGAATGCGGTTGCAAAAATATGGCTATTTTGTTCATACAATTTAATATATTTTTTTTGATCAGTATCCAAATTGTTGATGTTAGTGTTTATAACGTTAATATCACCTTATGTGACTAAGCCATAAAGTCTTTTAGTAATGCTTCCAATAATTCCAGAAGATGTCAGTCTTTTTGCTCGTATGCTGGGGGGTGAAATAATATTGTCTCTTGCATGGATTCCCACAGTATTTATTATGTTCAATAGTATTTTTTTGAGGTTTGTCAATCGCTTTATTTCTAAATTCAAGAGGTCTATTTCCATATAGTGAGTGCAATTAGAATAACCAAACTGTACAATACAATATCAAAAAGTTTCGTTTAATCCTTGAGTAGGTGTTTGTTCCAATATTAATTTATTAACACCCAGTCATATCACAATTTTTCAATCGGCTTTCTTAATTTCTGTCATACCGAGATTCGTTTGTAGTATATTCAAGGGTTTGTTCCAAGTGGTTCTATGGTATATTGCTATGATTAGCATTGTTTAAATCCGCGAACCTTTAAACGCTATTGTCATTAAGATGGCAAATATAATCTGCATCGTTGTGTTTTTTCTCTGGAAGACATGTAGAATATGTTTCTTACAAGATATTATTATCGGGGAACTAGCTTTAATTTATCTGTATGTTTGCGTATGGTTTCACCATTGGTTTTTTCAAGTAACACATTATTTCCCTCTAAAACTGTTTTAACCTTTAGGGGTTTATTATAAAAGCGATAAAATTCATGGTAACGCACTTCTTACTTTACCCAAACGTAATCTCCTGGTTTAACATTTAGAGGCTTTAATTTTTTATCATATCTTGTTTTTGCTTGTACTTTCATCTTTATTTGTTGATTTCCTGCCGCAATTTGCATTTCTTGAAGTCGCCTTAAAAGATCTTGTAAATATAGTGGGTATGTTCGTAATCTTACATCTTTAGGTATCTTTAAGGGCAACCTCACTACTCTCCCAAAAACTAGTTCATAAGGCGTAAAATTTGTTGCTGCATGTACACTCGTGTTATACGTGAAAGCTGCAAATTTTGCTAAGTTGTCCCAGTCATCATATGTTTCAGAGTAAGTTCGTATAAAGTCAGCTAGGGCAGCATGACTTCGCTCTAGTGATCCGTTTGTTTGAGGGTGGTATGCTGATGTAGTTAGATAATTGGTTTTGAGGATTCTCATGAGCTGTTCCTATAAATTAGACATAAATGTAGCATGTCTATCTGATAGAATTGCTCTAGGTGCACCATATACTAATATTAGATTTTGTACGAGTGCATCGGCAAGAGTGCTCGATTTTAGGTCTGGTACAGGGACTAATATGATATATTTAGTCAAATTACACTGTATGGTCAGCAAATGGCAATTACCATTTAGTGTTATTCCTAATTTACCAACGGTAACGATGGAAACCTTATCGGAAGCTTCAATAGGTGTATCTGTAAGTACCAAGGGTTCTCTTGTTTTTAGTCGTTCAATTTCTTTCTCTTGACAATTGCTGCATTTACGTACATAATTGAGAATATCATTTCTCATTCCGGGCCAATAAAACCGTTCTCTTATTTTCCGGTAAGTTTGGTTTATTCCCTTATGTCCTCCAACAGAGCTATCATGTAATGTTTGTATTATTTAATTACGTTCTTGGATTTTCAGAAAATCAACCTTACCGTGACAGACAGTAATTTGTATGGGTGTTTTATCAAAAATTGTTAATAATGTTTCTGTTATCAATCCAGGTTCTAATTTGTTTGCAAGATCTCCCCTCCTTGAAATTCGAAAGGTTTTAAGATTTCGTCTCAATAATATTTTTTTAAGCGATTTAAAAGCTTTTGTAAGACTTTCTGAAGATACTAAATCAGTCGACGTTTCAATAATAACGATTGATATTATATTATGTCCTCCAGAAGGTGTTATTAAAATTTGGCCAACTCTTGATTTCTTCAATTTCAAATAGCTAAAGTCCAGTGCACCTATCGATCTTAACAGCCTTGAGACAGATGTGACTGGTTGACAATCCTTGCTAATAAAATGAACTATATTGTCTCTTTTGTATGTAAGGCAATATCTGGTGGTAATGACATTGTTTACTATCTAAGCTCCATTTTCGTTCTTATAATTATCAGTACTACTGCTTCTATCACTAAGACTTACATACACTTTTCCGTGCTGTTGTTTGTATCGATCGATGGGTTAAAAGAAGTATAAGTCCGATAGTAACATGAAATCAGGTGCAATAGTTCGATTCCTTGATTTATTTTTATTGCAGGTCATTTGTTTGTTGTTTTCATTTAAGTTATCCGGGGTTTCTTTTGTTATTTGCTGCAAGTCCGGCGCCTTTGATCGTCTGTTTTTTGCAGTAGCAAAAGTACTCGTTTGTGTCGGTGTGCTAGAACTTAAGAATGTATTTTCCTGAATACGTGGGGTTATTGATAATTTTCCACTTGTCCTATATTTTCTTAAAATTTCTTCTTCATCGAATAGGGGTTCAAGACCTGATGTACGTCTTGATATATCCGCAATTCTTTTATCTAATACAGAATCATCAAAATTATAAGGATCGTAGGTGTCCATTTCGGTTAATATGTCTTGAATTTCAGGATCCAGTTTATCTCCATGAGAAAATCTAGTTACTGATAAAAAGTCGGCCTGTTCGGGCTCGTCATCGTTGTTAGACTTGTCCAAATATTTTTGAAGGCTTTGGTTAAATCTCTTAGTTAACTCTTCTATTTCTTGATAAGTAACTTCATCAGTATTATTTGTCGTAGTTTTAGGTTGGTCTTCAAAAACGTCATCATTTGAACTTTCGCTAAGTGAAATTGGTGTAACGGAAATTTCAGTATTTGTCATTTCTGAGTCTGAATCAGTATCCATATTTGAGTCTATTTATGTTTCAGTCAGTTCTTGCAGTAATTAATTTCGTCTAGGGTCATATACTGGTATTTAAGTATCTTCTTTTGACGATTCTTCAGTATTGCTTGGGTCATTTTCGGAGAACATACTTGTTCTTGACGATGCATCAAGGTTAATTATATCTCTTACTGGTAATTGTGTCATTTCCTCATTTTTAGAACTTTTATGTTTTATTTCTGTAGTTTCTAAATTCGTATCGCTAGCGTGTGATGTTGAGGCTACTGATTCTGAAAAATTTACTTTTAATGAGCTAGAATCTTCTGATGCATTTTAAGTGACATTTCTTAATATATTCAGTTGAGATGTAGATGATTTCTGTGGCTGCGGAAATGTTTTTGTTCGGGTTCTTTGAGCAATCACACTATGATCTGATTTCAGCCGTTCTTTGTTTGTTTTTGAACCAAGGGGTCGTCTAGGTTCCTTGATCAACTTAGGTACATCTGGTTCTGATTTGGTCATGCTTCTTGGTTTTGTTACTCCTATTATTTCCTTCGAGGTTGTTGGCAATGCTTTAGGTTTGATCGTCGTTAATTTGGGTGCTCTTACTATTCCTTCCCTCTGACTTTGTAATTCTGTTTTCTTCTTTTCCTCTATTTTTTTTCGACCCATCATCATAACTCTTAGTAATGGTAATCCATTGTTTATATTATTTTCTGCATAAAGAAATGGTCCTACTGGGTTTCTAGATAATGCATCAGCGTTAGTATTGAGTCTTCCTGGTTTGTGTTAAAAAGTGTATTCATAGTCGGTAAATTTAAACATCCAGCGCATCAAACGCTGACCTGGGACTTTTTTTGTATGCATGCAATTAAATGGCTTATGATCGGCTACGAGAACGAATTTATTTTCTAATAAATACGAACGAAAGTGATGAATTGCATATAGTGTGGCTAGACATTCCTTTTTAGTCGTGGAATAATTTATTTCGGCTTTACTTAAAGTTCTTGAAAGGTAAGCGACAGGATGGTCAAACCCATCTTTTTCCTGACTCAATACCGCTTCAATTGCATAGTCAGATGCATCTGTTGTTAACTTGAATGATTTACTAAAGTCGGGGAATTGTAAAATAGGCTCTTGGCATAGGTGATCCTTAAGTATTTAAAAACTCTTTTCCTGTACTTCAGTCCATTTAAATTTTTCTCCCTTTATTAATAAATCTGATAATGGTTTAGCTATTTTTGAAAAATCTTTAATAAAGCGTCTATAGTATCCTGCTAGTCCTAAAAATTGTCTAATATTTTTCATAGTTTTTGGTTTAGGAAATTCTCTAACGGCTTGTATCTTTTTAAGGTCTGGTTCAATCCCTCGTTGACTCACTATTTGCCCAAGAAATATTACTTCTTTTCGCAAAAATTTAACTTTATCTGGTTGGAGTACTATGTTCGCTGATCTTAACCGATCGAAAAGTAACCTAACTTTACGCTCGTGATCTACTAGATCTTTTGCGTAAATAATAATATCATCTAAATACACTAGCATTTCAACATTCAATAAGCCTCTCAATATGAGATCCATTAGTCGTTGGAACGTGGCAGGTGCGTTTTTCAGGCCTTCGGGCATTCGTCTATATTGATAATGTCCATGGAGTGTCGTAAATGCTGTTTTATACTTATCATGTTTATCCATGGGAATTTGTTGGAATCCACTTGCCAAATCAAAAACAGAAAAAAATGCGGCTCCTCCCAACTGGTCCATAATATCTGCGATATCAGGCAATGGATATGCATCACCAATCGTCTTTTTATTAAGTTCTCGGAAATTAATTACTACCCTCCATCTTGGGTTTCCCTGGCTATCAGATTTTTTAAGGACAATTCAAAGGGGTGAATTATACGGTGATGACGAAGGTTTAATTATTCCATCGTTAAGTTTCTTTGCTACGTGTTCCTCTAAAACTTTTCTATGTACTGGTGGGTGACGATATTGTTTAGTGTTGATAGGGATGTTATTTTCCGTCGGAATTTCGTGTGCGACGAGGTTAGTACACGGTAAAATGTCTCCTGGTAACAAAAAGATTTCTGAGAATTCAGAAATCAATTGATGTATTTGGTCTCGTTTTTCCAAGTTTAAATGACCGGTAAGCACAAGTCCTTCTAAGTCATTTATTCTATCTCGTTTATTTTTAACAATTGGTCTTTCATGTTCGCTGCTAGTATCGGGATCGAATTCAGGTGCAATGTATTCAAAAGGTAAGATTACTCTTGGGTCTATTTCAATCGTAATATCATCCTTATTAGTATTTATTGCCATAATATTACATTGACCGTTCTCATTTTTTACTATTCCTTCTCCTAAATAAATTTAATCACACCCTATATCTATTCATGGAAAGTATCCTTCAGATAAATAAGTATTAATTGAATTAATTCTTACTATTTGACGTGTTCAAGCCTTAATTGTATATTTAGTTGCTTTACTGATGTTTTTTTGTTCCCCATTAGGGCGATGTTCTACACTAGGAGTATTTTTATTATGTTTAGTGGCATGGGGTTGGTCGACTTATTCATTATTTTCACTGTATATCCCACTTTTATCAGTTTCATTATCAGTGGCCTTCATAAGATTTTCGCCTCTTTCTGATAAGATTAATTTATCAAACTCATCTCGAAAATGAAAATCAGCTTTTATGTCTCCAAATTTTCCGTACTTAAGTATATTTGACCTTTCGGGTGGGCCTACGATGTATTCGTCATAAAATTTCTGTTGGTTAATTTTATTCTTAAGGCATAACGTCTCTTTGTTAGTGTCAAGGGTTGTAGCTAAAATTTGATTTTCCTGTGCTTTTGTTTTTAGTTTTATGGTTTTTTGTTCTTTTTATCTTTTTCCAATTTCTCTATTTCCTCAAGAGTTTTTAAAAAAGGGATGGGGTTCATTACGTCAACATCTAGTACTATAGCATCATGATAATATGATAATGCGGCTCGTCATTCCTTACAAAAGTTTCGACCCAATAAACCGCCATCTTTGATTGGAAAATCGTTAGGGATCACATGAAAATTTGTAGGTTTTCCTTGTATGGTCATATACGTTGTTCCTTTAGTTAAAACTGGGTGAGGCGTGATTCCAGTAAGGTTAATAATTTTAAAAGTCTTTACTCGTGAATATGGGTGCAACTGATCTAATTTAATCAGATTTATGGCAGCGCCATTATCGAGCATAAGTGTTATAAAGTGATTTTTCCCTTCTGGGATTGATAACCTTATGCTTGTAGGCTCGTCGTCTACGCCAAGTCCCTGGCAGGTACCAATGTGGACGGTTTTAATTCTGTTGCTATTTTTATGACCTGCGCTAAAACATTCGGTGTAGGGGTTGAATTCAGTCTTTGGGGGCTCACCTCCGAACGACGATTGGGGTGAGCTGCCTAAGAGTTTAAATGATGCGGCAAACGGTCGCCTCCTGGTTAGTATTGATTTTGAAAGTTCTGATTCTGATAGTTAGGATTAAAACTTTGTTGATTATAACTATTATAATTATTATTTTGGGAATACCTATTGTTATTCTGACCTCTGCCTTGGTATCCTTGATTATTACCAGGATTAAAATTAGCATTCCTTTGAGTGTAATAATCATTAGGATTTTCGTTATTATATCGTCCGACATTATTCTGATAATAATTAGAGTTTCTCGATTGATTTTGAAAATTCCAATTTCTTTTCTGATTCTGATAATTTTTACAGTTATTCTGTCCATTATTTTGTTGTTGATATTGTCTATTATAATTTTGATAATCATTATACTGCCTATTAGCGTGATTATTCTCATTGTCAATCTGTTGTTCATTAACTTGTGCCACTTGATGTAATGAAAATGGCTGATCGGGATACCTATTCTGCTGTTGATATGAGTTGTTTAAATTATTCCTCAAGTCACTACGAGGTAGTCCTTGATATCGTGTATCCGGAATTATACCCGCTCTCATTCGGCTCTCCAATTTCAACGCGTAATCGAAGGCGTCGGCTAGAGAAGCAGGTTCTTTCGCATCTACCTGCTGGCTTATAATTGGTGCTAGTCCTTTTATGAACATGTCTAACGCCATGTCTTTTATAGGGGTCATCATACGTGCGTTGTATGTATTGCCTTCATCTTCCATCAAGGCTTCTTCAGCACCGCTTAGCAGTAGGTTTACATAATCAAAATATTTACCAACCGATTGGCCTTGTCGTTGGCGCCCTTTCTGTAGCTGAGTTTGGTAGTAAGCAATGGTTTTTCTTGTTGCATATCTTTTTTTTAAATGGGTTATAAATGCTTCAAGGTTTTCGAAATCTTGGCCACTTACGCTAATGCGTGTGGCACCTCGTAGATTTTGCAATACTGCTCTTTTATGTAAATCTTTTTAATCATCTCTGACCCAGCTTTCTCTATTTCTAACATCTTGTATATAATCCTTCAGTAAAATATCTTTCCCATCGAATATAGGGATGGATTTAATCGCATGCTGAAATGAGAAGTTGGCATTGAGAGATTCCATCAGCGCTTCGGCTACTGTGATATCGGCATCATCGTTTCCATTGACTATTTTTTTAATTGTATAATACCTTACGTGCGGTTTTTTTCTCCTCCTTTTTTTTTTATTTTTTTTTTAAACCTTTTTCATTTTATTTTTTTTTTTTTATTCCTTATGTGTGTAATACTAACAAAAAAAAATTATACTACTATTTTGTTTTGTTTCTTTGTTTTGGAAAAATATTCTATCAAATCCATGACATTTATCGCAGAAGACATAAGAAATAAAGAAATAATTGTATATATATATATATATATATATATATATATATATATATATATCTGTGTATTTATTCGTGTGTGGATGTGTATGTGTTTAATGTGAGCGTTTTGCTTAACGCATGCAAGTGCAATAAGTTTGCTTTAATTTTTATAGGTATATGATGAGTGTACTATGTGTATGCCCAAAAACTAAAGTGAGAGAGTGTAATCGAGCACGCTTGTATGATATCATCTGCTTTAAGCAAGGAAGTATACGGCGCAAAGATTTCTAATGTGGCATGTGTAGCTATACATACAAATTACTACGCGAGCATCAGCTAGTGCGCGGTGTTATATTAAAGGGCTCTTTCTATACGAGAGTATCCGACTTGACTTAACACTTTTTTCTCTTTAAGCAAGAATAGGCTCTAAGGGTCACGGTTTAAATACCGTATTAATAATTTTTTTATATATTCGTTTGTATATAAGTAATCTCCTGCCTATGCGCTTATATGTTCTTGAGTGCCTTCAAGAAACTCTTTTTTCGCGAAAGCAATTAATTCATAAAATTGTGTATTTAATCGAATTTTAAAATTATCGCATTTCCACTGAACATTAATTTCTGAATTATAAAAATTATTTTTCTGAAACGTACACACTACTTGTTTTTTGATTTTTTTGTTTTTTGATAAATTACTGTTTAATGTATCACAGTTGTAGTAATTTTGTAACTGATTATTAATAAAATTTAATGTTTCTTCTAGAACGTTTTTCTCTCTTACAAGCTCCTGTATAAACAATTTTCTACCACTTCTCTTACCTTTTTTATTACTCGCAAAATTATTCGTTGGAGGTTCCATGAAATATTATTTTATAAACAATCGTGGGTATATAAGTGAAATCATTGATTACATTAAATTTTTACTCCATTTCTTTAAGAATTCTTCTTCTACTAACACTATTACGTGCAAATATGTCTGTGTGTATGTATTTGTTATTTTGATAGACCACTTTGAGTAGCAGATCTAGGGTAAAGAGTGTCCTCTATTTCAGCAGGACTAATGGGGATGAACCGCTCTAGTTAGCAGATTAAGGGTAGGAAGAGAAAGACCGCTCTGGTTAGCAGATCTTGGGTATAGAATGTTTGCTATTTCAGCAGGACAAGAGGGATGAACCGCTCTGGTTAGCAGATTCAGGGTAGGAGCAGTGTATTGGTTCTGTCTTGTAAGCGTGTAGTATAAGAGGTCACTATTTTCTTATTTTTCTATTATCATTTAAAACACATTGTTATATTATTACTTATTTATTTATTGTTATATTAATGACAGTTCACTCTTATTTATTTTTCCGGTTATTTATTAATGTAGTATTATATTTCTTATTTTCTTTTTTTTACTTTATTTATTTATTTGTTTTTTTTTCTTTTTAGTTATAACGAAATATCGCATATACCATGCTAACCACAAAAGCACAGCATATACGATTCCACGAACAGTGTACTAAATGGGGTATTACGCGTCATTTATTAACATGCTTCATTAATGGTGTTTGGTGTTTCTTAAGAGAAAGATAGGAATAAGAGAATATATAATAAACGAACAAATAGCTAGAAACCATTAACCACGCCCTGCTACCAATTTTGTTAACTAACGTTTAATGTCATTTAAGTTTGTTTCCAGCTTCAAATCAAAAACTAAAAACTGTGGACTACAGTCTCACGCTCCTTCACAGGCTGCGGGACAGCAAATAGTCGAAATATTTGTTTGTTTAAGAAAAATTAAAAGGAAGGAAGAAGTAGAGTGTTGAATATAATATCCAGATTAACTTACCTTCCTATCCGCTAATTATCAGTTCTGACGACCTGCACTTTTTCTTTCCGTCGATTTATGATTATTTATTTTTATATTTATTTATTTGTTACTTATTATTTTATAATAATTTAAATTCCTTTTCCAACTAGTTTTATATCACTTTATTTGATATTACTAGTATACATATAAAATAAAACAGAAAAGGAAAAAATAGACGGAACGTCTGGTTAATTTTATAAAATTAATTATTACGTCTGCACTTGATGAGCGGCAGCGGGCTACTAACTAAATCGCCGCGCAAAGAAATGCACCTTGCACGAAATTTTAGTTAAACTTCTTTGTCTTACTTGCTATGGGGCCGGTACTTGCTGACTTCATGTGTTTAGGCTTCATGGCTCGCTTTGGTTGTCACTTGACACTTCCAAGAGCCACGAAGTTCACAGTCAGCTTTGTTAGGCGACGACTCTCGTTGAGTATGACTCTGTAAAGAGTCTTAAAATTGTATCATTGGGAATGAAATATAACAGAATAAAATTGAATAAAAATAAAAATTTATTAATTTACGCAAGTCGTCACCTAACAGCTATTGTCCTGAATTACAATTCACTGTTGAGACATATAACAATAACAACAGCATCAGTTTCTTAGATTTAGAGATTATTATTCAAAAAAATAACACAGTACTAACTAATTGGTACCAAAAATCCACATACTCAGGCCGATACTTGAATTTTCTTTCCCACCATCCAATACAACATAAAATAGGTATTATTTACGAACTAGTGGACTTTTCTATTAAATTAGCAGACACACAATTTTATAGTTATAATTTTAAATTGATTAATAAATTTTCATTAGCTAACAACTATCCTCAAAGATTTATTGACAAATTTATTAATAAAAAAAATAATACCTTGAAAAACATGAATATGATTGACAATAGCAACAGAAATAAAAATAATTATAAATTAATTTTATCATTACCGTATATTTTCCACTTGCATAGTTATATTTAATATTATTATAAGAAGCTTTACATTGGTCTTGTATACAGTTTAAACAATAAATTAAAATCAATATTTTCACTTGGAAAAGATGTAACTGAGCCACTAATTTTGATAATATTAAAATTTTAGACATAGAACAAAATTACAAAAAGGGCCTTTTTTCCGAAATGTTAAATATACATTACTTTAATAATAATATTAATAGACAACAAGATACAGAAAAATCGAATGATTGTTATAGGTCTCTCGTTATGTCAATTAAGAAAGGTGACTAACTTTATATACATGATTCGAGGACCCCTTTGATTCATAGTATTAGGAAAATATGAACTGTTTATGTGCGTCTCAAGGAACTGCTTGCGATTCTTATTCGATCGTATTACGTGCGTGTACTATGTCATTTGTGTATGTGCAGCGTATAAAAGCTACTTAGCTTGAAACTCTGACTACATTACGATTTTACATCCCTTTTGTAAGAGTCAGAGGTATGTTATACATGTAACTTAATTTGCGTTTATTATATTTTTCTTAAATTTTTATTGCAAAGAATTTTGTTACTCATAGATTTTTGTACCTGATGAGGGCTGGGACGTTGTCCAAACGGCCGAAACGTCATTTTGTTTTTTAATAAATTCAAAATATGACAGTACCACCATTGGACGTTGTTTTTAATAAATTAATTTCAACAAGATCAAGAAATGATGTTAGCGCTGTTATGCAAGTAGCTACCAATCAAACTTTTGAAAAGTGTAAGCTTACATTGACTTAGATTAAGTGGCTTGTGCCTTACATAACTGCATGAGACAGACGAAAAATTTGTTTGATCAATGTTATTGTCAAAGACAAGCGTATTTCTAGGAGTTTTCGCAATTGGTAGTTGTACGAGTATCCCCTTTTGCCAAAAACTTCTAGGCATGTGTGGACTGTTAAAACTTTCAATTGGATGTAATAGCCTTGTTTTGTTTTTTAAAAAAAATGAGAAAATGAGCCTGCTTGTAATGGCAGTCTTTGTGATCATTGTAGTATCAGCAATGTGAAGCATTTCTTAAACTTACACTACTATCTTTATGGAAATCTGAATCTTAATATTAATAAAAATCAGTGTTCAATCTTATTATGATATGTATAAGAATTTTTAAGCAGCCTACTGGAAAGAACTAAAACATATGTTAAATAAGAAAGATTTTATCACACACAAGCCTTTGATTGTAACTGATTGCTTCAATGAAAATATGAATTTAAAAAGTATGCCAGTAGTTGTATGCTTAAAGTTTGAAGCACAAGAAAATCTATCTGCTTACTGTCTTATTCTCCTAGTAGTACACTTGTATTAGTGGTGATAAGAGAAAGCTTGTTTAAGCACGTATATAAGATTTTCAAAAAATACTAGCAGACACGTCAGTCTTTATCTTCATGAAAAGTAAGTGGTGGAAGTGCAGAGCCTTAAAAAGCCTAGCAATGATTATATACTTAAAGAGTTAGTGATTTTTCCAATCCAAAAAGATAATGAGTCTCAAGTATTCCACTTCCAGCTGCTATTTACTTGGTGCAAACTCAATGATATTCACAAGCGTAAAAATTTATGGCTTAAGCTATCCTATTATAAATCACATTGGCAATCAGGTGGTATTGATTACACAGAAAATAGCAGTGTTCTTCGGAAAAATCTCAACGATGCTACTAAGATTTATGTAACTGGAGAATTGAAGAAAAAGGATCAAAAAGTTTAATTTTTAAGGTAATAATATGGTTGATTATCCAAGCTTTGAACTCCCACTATTGGCTACTGCAAGTCCTCACCATAATAATGCATATAGATCTATGAGTGCCATCCACGAGGTCGAATGAATGAAAAAAATTCTGGATGTATATGTAATAAAAATATGTCATTGACTTTGAAGAAGATGTATGATTTAAAAATCAATAAAACTATAGTTTTTAAAAAATGTCGTAATTAAATGTATTGAATGATATTATTGTGATTGTTTATGTAGCGTTTTTCTGAAAACTAGCTTAAGATTAAAATATTGAGAATCAATAACTTATTCTGATAAGAATCATACACACTAGTTCAGTATAAGACGTATACAAACAAATTTCAGCGAGAAAGCTGCTTAGTTAATCACGCAGAATCAAACGTGATGGATACGCTTTTATGTCACAGTTAATACGACGTTTTGAAGCTACAAAATAAAAAAATGGTTTTATACACAAATTATGTGACGGACATTGAAGGTTTTATCGACGCTTTTCGACAGTTTTATCAAAAGAAGAGGCTGTTGTTTCTTTTGTGATACCATCGATCAGTCATTAGATTGTGTGGCCCCCGTGAAATTTTTTTACCATACCGAGTGCGTTGAAACAATGATCATCACTCAAAAAAAGTGCATGGACCTCGCTGGTTGAAGGGTGATTGTTCTATTAGAAAATTACAGCGGAACTTATACGATATAACAAAAAATAAACACCTTATTTACGTTTATAAAGATAATACAGTCGCGTATTTAGAATCTACCATAAAATGTGCTGTAAATAACATGTAGCAGTATATGATGCCGTCACGTCATATTTTTAGTATGGGATATTCAACAAAGACGTTAATGTGTGGTTCTCATCAGGTACGAAAAATTCTACGTAGATAAAATTCTTGTGCATTATGTTAAGATTATTGAACTCAACTTTTTCTGAGCTATTTTGTGAAAAGCAGCATTAAACCAGACATGAAATTCTTCATAGACGCACTTAATAGTAATGAAATAAAAATTTCTAAAACGGTTCCCAGTTAGAATATTATTAATGGAATTAATACTACTAATAGGTACTTAAGTTATTATGTTTGTAATTATTAATGAGTTTATAAAGTACCAAGTTTTAATTTTTTTTTTTCTTATAAATTAGAAAAGACCTTTGATGTAGAGCAAGTTGAATATAAACTTTAAGATTAACTCACAGATGAAGCATAACCTTAAGAATAATGTAATTGAACAGGGTTTAATTAATTTTGATTAATAAGAAATAATATCTTAGTGACATACCTATTGAATCTAATGCATATATAGGATATTCCATAGTTCTAAAAATAACTTATGGTTTTTAAAAGGCTTTATACCTGTATCTAGATATTTTATTATTACTTCTTTAGCTTCATCTTAATATTCTTTTACTTCAGCATGTAGAGAATGGCAGAACTCATTCAAAAAGCTCTACATTTTAGACATTATGGTTCAGTTGAGGATAAAAGATTAAAAAATAGTGATATTTTGAACTGCTGACTAATGAACCTCAAACAATCTCTTCAAAAAAATAAGCAACAAGATAGTAAAAGCATAAGCCACAAATTAACGAGACCTGCTGTTATAAAAGGTGTTGTTAGCTGCAGCAGAGAAAGCCACACGTTGTTATTTTTGGCTGCAGCAGAGAGTACCACGTCATTATCGCTGGCGATAGAGAAAGAGAAACACACTATCATTAACAGTCTAGCGCAGCGTCATCATTGCCAGCTATAGCAGAAGCATTATGTAATCATTGCCAGCAACAAATAGAGCCTTACGTCACTATCAAGAGCAGAGAGCAGCATCGTTACACGCAGCAGACAGCACCATGATATCATTGTCAGCATTAAAGAGAGCACCACGTCATCGTAAAGAGCAGAGAGCAGTGTCGT
Source organism: Copidosoma floridanum (assembly GCF_036245765.1). Taxonomy (NCBI): domain Eukaryota; kingdom Metazoa; phylum Arthropoda; class Insecta; order Hymenoptera; family Encyrtidae; genus Copidosoma; species Copidosoma floridanum. The sequence continues at coordinate 3,968,546 of NW_028321910.1, read as the reverse complement.
CGGCTGCAGTAGAGAGAGGAAGCAGCGTTATTATCGCTGAATGCAGTAAACAGAGCAACGTCATGGTCGCCGGCTGTAGCAGAGGGCACCACAACGTTACCAAAAGCAAAGATCATTACCAAGTTATTATCAGAAAATAGAAAAATAAATGCATATGAGAGTTCAAAAATTCTTTGAGCAAATACGTTCACCTAATCACATACAGAAAAATGCTCGCACAACTTTCGAAAAAATTAAGCATCGTCGTTATCGGCAGCAATCATTCGCAGCACCGACAACACACTTTACTTACAGAACAAAAATAAACGTATAAATTCATTTTTTCATTAATTATACTATAAAGGTAAAATAAATATAAGCACACATACTCGAAGATCATGTGCAAATAAATAAAAAACACTTTTAAGTAAGTAAACATCAGTGATTAAAATTCCAATAGTTTCTTAGTATTGTAAATAAATTTAATATGCTCAAAGGTTAGCATGCATCAGCGATTGTAAACATAACAGTTTTTCAATGTACTTATTAATTGAATGAGCACTTAGGCAAGCCAGCATTGGCGATTAAAAACGCCGATGCTTGCTCCCCTAAATGCACGTTTCTTAAAAAAATAAGCTAAAAATGTGTTGAGTTTCGAACCACAGATGCAGGCTTGCCTTCAACCTTATTTTACTTATAACAATACTTAAAAAGTGTTAGATTCTTGATTGCCAATGTATGGTCACCTGAGAGCTTAATATTTTTATCAATAATACTAAATACTTGTTGGGTTTCTGATTCCTTATGCTTGCTTGCTAAATAGCATATTTTAATTCATCAATACACTTGAAAACTGTAGGATTTCTAATCACCAATGTATACCCACTTCAGGGCTCATTTTATTTTTTAATAATTGGAAGAATCTGTTTGATTTCTAATCGTCATTGCTTGGTCTTAAGAGCTCATTTTATTTATTTATAATACTTAAAACTGTTAGCTTAGTTATCACTGATGCTTGCTTGCCTAAGAAAACATTTTAATTGTTGTTAAATTTAAAAAATTGTTAGGTTTCCTATGACCAATGTTGCTCACTAATGAGCACATTTCATTATTGAATACACTAAAAATCTGTTCGGTTTTGTTTCACCAATACTTGTTCGCCTAAGAGCTCATTTTATTTACTCATATTACTGATGAATGGCTGGATTTCTTATCACTGATGCTGCTTGAGTATGAGCATATTTTGCTAATGCACTGTATAGTAATTCAATAGTTATAACATATATAAAGTAAAACCAGGTGTAGGTCTTGGGACCCCCAGCTGAAGCAAAACTTTCAGTTTAAATGTTACAAAACTCGGTATAATAAGAACTGAGAAAATTAGAGTACACCTCATTTCAATAGATTTTTGAAAATTCCATGTAATCAGTCCAGTTATTGTAAATTTACAGCTTTTATCTAAACTGCACTATACATATACATGTATATATTTTAATTATAAAAAGGTCACGCTCATTTTTGTAGTAATAATCACTGAAGTTCACAAAAACTATGTCAATTAAATTTATAAAGTAGTGAAAAAAGATATCCACTTAAGCCAGGAGTAAAAGCTGGGCCTCCTTCTTGCCAGGAAAGCGCGTTAACCAACCACCAAACCACTTAAGCCTTGGCAGACACCCTTTTCCACTGCTCTGTTAAGGCGTGTCTTAGATCAAACGCCAATATCATAGACTTAGATGATATTATTCCATTAGTAAGTATTATATGTAATCAGTCAAATTATTATACATTAACCTTTTTCTTTTACATTGCGCTATCTATATTTTTTTTTTTTAATTTTAATTTATAGAAACGTTGCGCTCATTTTTATAGAAAAAGTTGCTGGAGTTCCAAAATACTTTGGCAGTTGAAATTACAAAGCAGTGAAAAAAGGTATTCGCTTCAGCCTGGAGTCGAACCTAGGCCTCCTTCTTGCGGGGAAGGCACGTTAATTAACTTCGCCACCAAAGCCTTGTAAGCTTTGTAATTTTATTTGACGAAGTTTTTTCAGACTCCATGGATTTTCACTATTAAAATAAGTTTGACGTTTCCATAAATTAAAAAAAAAAGAAAAAAATATATAGATAGCGCAATTTAGATGGAAGAAGTCAATATATAATAACTCGACTGGTTACATAAAATACTTACTCATAGAATAATAACATTAATATTTGTGATATCGGCGTCTGATCTAAGACACGCCTAAATAAAGCAGTGGAGAAGGGTTTCCACCAAGGCTTCGGTAGCGAAATTGGTAAACATGCTTTCCCGGCAAGAAGAGGACCCAGGTTTGACTCCTAGCCGAAGTGGATACTTTTGTTTACTGCTTTGTAATTTTAATTGACGAAGTTTTTTCACACTTCAGTGATTTTCACTAAAAAAATTAGCACGACGTTTCTATATAAAAAAAAAATAATAAAAATAAAAAAAAAATAAAAAATGTACATAGCGCAATTTAGATAGAGGAGGTCAATATATCTAAACTTGACTGATTACATATGATACTTACGCATCAAGTAATAACATCAATATTTTTGATATCGGCATTCGACCCAAGATACGCCTAAACACCGCAGTAAAGAAGGATGTCTGCCAAGGCTTCGGTGGTGAAGTTGGTTAACGCACCTTCCTGGCAAGAAGGAGGCCCAGATTTGACTCCTGGCCGAAGCAAATACATTTTTTTACTGCTTTATCATTTTAATTAACAAAGTTTTTTCGTACTTTAGCGATTTTCACAATCAAAATAAGTGCAACTTTTTTTGTGAATTAAAAAAAAAATAATTAAAAAAAAAGTAGATAGCGGAATTTTAATAGAGTAAGTTAATATATAATGAATAGGGTTATTACATATAATACTTACCCATCCAGTGATAATACTAATATCTTTAAGAATTCCTTATTAGAATTGTGAAAATTTTTATATAATTGCGTTTTTCAGCAAGTACGTGCATAGAATACAAATACGTATAAATACTACTGCTATTTCACGTGATCTAAGTACTTCCATGTTTGCTATGATACGTATATAATACATGTACGAATTGTCGGCCATGTAATGCAAAATAAAACAGAAATTTTCACTGTACTGGGCCGTTAGAAGGTACTTTTGTCCCATTACGTGGGGCAATAGTTACTTACGTTACAAGTGCAAAAAAAAGATTTCCAGCACGAGTTGTGATTGACAAGCACAAGTGGCCAAAGGTGGTAGGGAGGGAGTGGCAGTTAAGCACCCGAGTGCGTAGCATGAGTGCTATCGCACGGCATGAGTTACTGGCATCGGCCATGAGTGTGAGTCAATCACATGAGTGCGGGAAATCATCAGCATGAGTTATCTACAGGATTTTTTTTAATATGTGCGAGGAGAACTAATAAAAATTTCAAAATAAGTAATTAAAACAACAAAGTTGAAGCTCATACACTTTGTATTATTTATTTATATGAGCTACATATAATAAATATTAATGTAATAAATTCAGTGTTCATTGAAAGGTAGTTGAATCTTAAGTGAAAGATGAACAGTTTGTCAGTAGGTTGTGTGGGGTCCAGGGAAAAAAGCTCACCCCCTTGATTAAAAAATGAAATGATTGTTAAAAAAAAAAAATAAAAGTTGTAACAGTTTTTCAAACACAAAAAACATAGTTAATGGAGTGAGAATTTCTTACACACAAAAAAATTTTCTACCAGCAGGAAACATTGTATTAAGCTTTGTCCTTGTAAGAACCAACCTAACTCTATTATTTACTAATTGGCTGTTCAGCGCTACAAATAAAGTAATCGTTCTTAAATAAAAACATGTCGATTTCTTAAAAACTATATAAATAAACCTAATTTTATTAAACTTTTATAACTTTATTTTAAGAATCTTGAGATTTAACTGGCTTATGAAATAATATTAAAATTGAATAGAGTATAAATTACTACAGTTTCAAAAATTCATAAAAATGTATATGCAAGTTGTTTTTACTGAATTTTGCAATAATCTTTGTGTATTAAGGATTTATTGGTAACATTTCAAATAACATATAATATTTAGTCAACTTTTGAAAAAACTGTTGTAAAAATATTTATAGGAGTGCAGAAAACTATTTTCCGTGAACTGAAATATATTCTCCGCACACCGGAAAATAGTTCTCAGCACACTAAAAAATAAAAATTTTTGCCACGCACCAGAAAATAGTTTTTCACACCACTTTTTTCATGATTAGTGTGGAAAATTTGAAATTTTACACTAAAAATAGTGTAGAAAACAATAATGTTTCGCTTATTATTACGAAAAAATCCTTTCAATTTAAAATTCATATTCGTGCTCTAGATATGACATCATATGTGTACATCAAATTCTTGTTGGAATCTTTGTATCTGACATGTAAGAATGTTTTTCTTAATTTTGGCTACCATTAAAGTAAATTAATATACTATATCTCATTAGGATTAAGCAAAACAATATACATATAGCTTTGTTTCATTGTAAAGTTATAATATTTTATTTTATTCGTTTTCTAGAGTAACTTATAATTTGATATTAAAATTCACCCATGCTTAACTAATTTCTACTGATCTCAAAATGTTAAAAATAATATTAGTTTTGATCATGTGACAATTTTTCTTATAATACATTATAGAAAACAGAGAATAAATCAATTAATAGGTAGGATACGATGGTTGTAGCTTTGCCTTTAAGGTATGACTTATTATTTTTAAATTTATTACGATTGTTTGTATAAGTCTATGTAACATATTCTTGTACCTCTATCATTATTTTCTATACTTAGAATTATTTTTGGCCTATCTGGCTTCCTTTTTGACATATAACATGTTTTTTTAATTTTAGGAGGTTATGATGTAACGAAAAGTTTTCGGAGATTTTGTCAACGTACGTATAAATTTTTTAAATATGCCGTACTCAATAAAAACATTTTTTGTCCTTTTTACAATTCTATCTTAAAAAAACGATGGATCACGTGATAAAGCCTGTTATATCGTTAAGTGATTGGCTGAGACTGATAAAGCTAGGATTGATTTAAAAACGATATTTTGAAAAATCAGTTTAAAGTCATTTTAATTTGTAAGTTGATAAAGATTACAACATTGCGTGTAACGACAAAAATAAAGTTGTTGTATTTTTCTTTAAGAATATAGAAAATAAATGTTTGATTAAATTTTGAGGGCTGGCACACGTAGTGCGCAGCGAGCGAAACCCTCTAGTACAGTCAAAAAATTGTAAAATTGAGGTTATATTTGTTCATAAACTAATCTCTCTCGATTTATGCACCTGAATAATGCAGATCCCTTTTAGGAAACACGTAGAAATTGTTATTTTCAGCCAATTGTGCTTCTCTTCCGTGATACAGTGTTTTTTCTGGTTCTCAACAGTTAGGTTGTTGTATTACACATATGTCATCTTGTACGTACGTTTCTTACATCCATATTTACATACGAAAAGATAAATAGAAAAAAAGAGCGATTTTTCTATGTTTTTTTAAGATATCAAAGAGATTAAACGATGTTTTATGTCAGACATTATTCCCCTGACAGTTCCTTAGCTGTAACAGAGGCCCAGTTTAGCCTGTATTACAGCCGCGTTACGATTTTCACCATGCATAAGTAGGTATTCCTACTACTGACATGGTGGCGCAGTGGTAGAGTTGCAGTCCCGTCGAACTGGAAAGTCAAGCAGAGTTGGCCGTGGTAGGTAGTTGGATGAGTGACCGCTCGACTATCATTTTGTTTTCTTGCGCAAGATGCGAAGCAAGAATTTTGACTTTTCTTTTGGCCTTTCGGACCACTGTACAATAATGATGGTGATGATGTGTTTGATTAGAACAGCAATAATTGAGAGCGACATTTACGACATCTAAGAGCAGCATTGACGGCACCAGTCATAAGTTCATCAGCAGTAGACAAGAGCAGCACTGATGACACACTCTACACAGATAATAAAAGCAAGCGTATGTATTACGTTTAATACTTCACATCATAATATGTAGCAGAGTTACTTTCTCTTGATAGTCTTATTTCAGTTACTTAATTCATATATATTCGAGTGCACACATATATACAGTAGAGGTGGATCTCTGTTAAGATGGCTCTAAGATACAGGTAAAGTGCGTATATAGTATGAGTACACAAGTGAGAAAGAGACAGAAAGAACAGGCCACGCAGACGACGTAATCCAGTTCTCTTAGACATCAGACCCGTGAAAGCGACTGCTGATCTAGTAAGAGAACTGCTAAAACCTCCATGTAATTAGCTTGAAGAGTATTTTCTCGTATATTTTTCTTCTCCTCCGATGACCTTCCGTGCTTTGGTTGTAGTCTCGAGAGACATCAACAGGATACCTGAAGTCGTCCGTCCCATGAGGAGCCAAAGCACGAAACCGACATTGGCCAAGTCCCAGGGAAGCCGAGATGACAGTAGCTACCAGGGTATGGCGAGAGTTAAAGTATGACAGCAGAGTATGTTAAGTGAATATTGGAACAGGGCAGTGCGAAAAAGTGAAATTTTTTAATGGATAACTTATTGATAACCTTTTTATAACTGATAAAAAATTACATCTTATTTTTTATCATAAACTTTCCTCATTACATGTATGTGTATATGAGTCGTTTATTAAAAATATTTCTGTACTTTAAAAAAACAAATGAAACGTTCTTTTTTATCACTGATTCATTAGGGATAAAGCTTGCAGTATCCAATTTAATTGAAAATTCATTTTTTGGCTCTTTATTCAAGTCAATTTAGAGATTAATTCTTTTTTCAATAAACTACTATTCCTAGCTCATGCTCACCTCTACTTTTTTTAATGGTAGCGTGTGTATGAATGACATAAGTAGTTTTGCGCGTAGATAGTCTCTGACCTCAGCTTAGTTATTAACACGATTCTGATGAAACATTCGTACTTTCACTACTGTATCAATTATATGCCCCACTTCTGGTTTCCAGCATGTTGTGATCTTGAACAGATTTTTAAAGCACGTTAAAAAAAAACTCTGAAAAGTGATACGGTAATATAATACTTTTATGTAAAGGACAACTGAATAAACACACTGTAAGAATCTTTTCATCTGATTAGAATGGTAAGAATTCTTAATTAATATTTACAAGAATGTTAAAAGTAGATATGTTTCCAAGTGTCAGTTTTTCAATAAGCATGTAAATTCATAATAAGAACTCCCTGAAGACGTGAGCTAAGAAAGGAGAACCAAACACGCTCATTAGCTGAAATTCGTTAAAATGGAATAATTACTTTAGTAGTAAGTACAATTCAAGTTTACACAGTTAGATGTCATTTGAAGATTATTTATTATAACTTGATTTCGTTTTCAAATAAATGATAACAATTTTTTTTACGCCGTTATTATAATTTGTTAACGTAACCCGATACAACAGCAAAATTGTTAAAGTACAGATTTTCGGTTAAGAATGATAAGTTTTACAAAATCATCTTAACGCTTTTACGTAAACAAACTATGTTTGAACCGTACAATAGTTCAAAGAAGTGCCACCACGGGCAAGAGTCTAAAATAATTTTTAATAATAAACTTATTCTCTATTGTATCTTAACGACCAGTAACTATTGCTGTTAAAAATTATTATGTTAGGTGAGTAAAAATCAAGTATGAAATTTCTATCTAGAGTGAAATCATTTTTTAGGAATTATTATCTAATCTGTTTTATTGCGGGGAAGAATGTAAACCTGCCAGCACTCACAAAAAAACAATGAACTTAAAAATGAAGCTGAGAACTTCCGCACACTTGCTCCCCAGTCGTATAATAAACAATGACACTCTACTAAAAATGGTGATTGAAGCATGACTTTATTTAAGTAATTACCAAAATTGCCAAGATTTCTATATCATGCTAACATCATCCTTAGCGTAGCTAATAAAAATGTCGACAAAAAGAATTACAAAATTAAAAATAACAAAAATAGCATAATATAAAAAGTTTTGGATGAATACCAATGCAAGTGTTAGGACAACAGATAACACTGCGAGTAAAGCAAAGCAAAAGAAAATTTAGTAAAAAATTAAAACATTACAAACATAATTATTTAGTTAACAATTTTTTTTTCTGAAGTAACGTCATAGATTGTACAAAAGTATAAATAATAAACTTTATATAATAAAGTAGAAGCATAATTTAACTTAGTATTCCAAATGTGCACGTACATTAAATTAGGCAACGTATTCGAGGATGTTGAAAAACCAAGGAAAAATATTTCACTGCGTACGACATTTAAAACGTATGATAATGTATAATACACATATAAACTGTTAATTAAAAGTAATGACGACTGATTTTTGCTTAACGTCTTGTATAATTTTTTATATAATACATCAAATATGCTTGTGTCAAGTTATCTATTTACATTGTTATAATACACAGAAATAATTGCCGTTTCAGAAGATTCACGTTTAAACTTATTCTTCTCTTGGTGTAAAATTTCAACATTATCAAAGCCAAATGTATGTTTAAATTAACGTGAATAGAGAGCAACGGCAGTTTTATTATCTCATTTTCTAACTATCCATAAGTGCTCCCTTGAACAAATGTCAAGTAGTCTCTTACTTTGACCCACATAGAAAGTACCACATTCACAAGAAGTTTGGTAAACCATGGCCCCCTCTTTAAGTTTAAAAATTTTATTTTCACCCAATTATTTATTAATTGATTGACAAAGTTCTTAAGCTGGCTAATCCTAAGTTCGGGTCCAAAAACATCCAGAAGGTTAGGAGGATCCTTGCTACTAATGCATACCCCTGCTATTTTGATAAAAAATGCATCAAAGCAAGAATTAGCTTTCCAAATGGACTTCTCAATTAATTGAGAAACTCAACTCTAGATAGGGTTTGTTACTGTTCCGAAAATCATAACTCCAGCCCCAAAACACCATTTGTTTTTCTCTCGTACTTTCAACCTTTAGAAAGTTCTTTGGGTGAGATTTTTTCTGATTCTAACATTAAAGCTTTTTGTTCTAATTGATAATAATTTACTGATATTATAAGATTGGATAAAAATATAATTCCTATACTTAGAAAGGGGGCCATAGTTTAATTTTTTAGAAATGTGGTACTTGCTATATGGGTCAAAGTAAGAGACGACTTGAAATTTGTATAAGTAAGCACTTACGGATGGTTAGCAAACAAGAGAATAATTCGGCCACTGCTCTCCACTTATTTTAATGTAAACACACTTTTGATTTTAATAATGTTAAAATCTTAGACCAAAAGAAGAAAAAGTTTAAACGTAAAATTTCTGAAACAGTATAAATTTCTGTTTATTATAACCATGTTAATAGACAACTTGACACTAGAAAATTGAATGTGTTCTATAAAAATTTTTTACGAGATGCTAAGCAAAAAATCAGTCATCATTACTCTTAATTAATTTTTTACATGTGTATTATACATTTTCATACGTGTTATATGTCGTACGCAGTGTAATATGTTCTCTTGGTTTTTCAACATCCTCAAATACTTCACGTAATTTTATGTACGTGCATCTTTTCGATACTAAGTTTAATTATGCTTTTACTTCATCATACATTGTTTATTGCTTTCACTTATGTATAGTCTATGACGTTACTTCGAAAAAAAAATTTTTTACTAAACAATTATATTTGTAAATTTTTAATTACGTACTAAATTTTCCTTGCTTTACTTGCAGTGTTATGTGTTGTCCTAACACTTGCATTGGTATTCATTCAAAACTTCTTGTATTATTCTATTCTTGTTATTTTTAGTTTTGTAACTTATCTGGTGGAAATTTTTATTAGCTGCCCTGAGGATGACGTCAGCATGACGTGGAAATATCGGCAATTTTGTGAATTATTAAAATCAAGTCATGCTTAAATTACCATTTTGTGTACAGTGTTATTGTTCCATAATAAAGAATTTATTATTACTAGTATAAATGTCTTCTAATTTGAAATATTTGTAAGACCTTATTATTAAAGATATATTGTTTTTTACTTCCGTCCATTATATCTGGTGACTTTAACTATCGCTAGAAGTATTTTACTGATTGTACTTCAAATTTAGCCAAAAATTTTGATGGGAGAAAATTCCACGTGCTATGAGAGGAAGTAGATAAAATGTTAGCTCGTCCATGCAAAGGAATTTTCACTTTTAAGAGCTATTACTCCTTATTCAAGTAATATTTTGGTACTACTACTACTGTCTTTTAAATAATGCAGAAAACTTCTTAGCATCCTAAGAAGAGTTCCTACCCATGAAAAATAAGTGTGGGTCTTGGGACTCTCAAAAGATGTGAATCATTAAAAAATATGTTAGTGAACTTAGTAGTATTTAATTGTCTATGATAAAAATAGTAGTTTTCATCAGATAAGTGCCATCATCTCCAGGACTATTTTGCGGCCCAAGGGACCTACAAAATAGGATCGCAAATCGTAAGAAGGCGATAGGGAGCCCTATCTAGGCAGCCTAGTCATCCTACCAAGCTTATAGTGATGCTAATGAACAGTGTTAGATGGCACCGTGTAACGAAGTACTAGGTATGCATTACATAGCCACTATCGTTAGGGTACGTTAAAGGTTATTTCTTTACATTTGGACAGTTATTTTCGTAGAGAACAAATGACTATAAGTGTTTACCATACATATAGTTAAAACTTATTATAAACAATTAATTAACTCAATAGATAGTATAAATAATAATTTACAATCTTCTAACCTAAATATGGTTGGTACACATGGTACAATAAATAATAATAAATATTAAATATTGGAATTACTCAGTTTGAGTTTGTTCTTATGCTTTTCTGGTTAGTAATAAAGAGCTAGCACTTCACTTTTTCACTTATTTTTCAGCAATCATTTAACTTACGATTTCAACTATTCTCAGATACACACAATACAAGTAGGTTATGTTACATGTATCGATAAATAGCTAGCGAGAGCACTAATACTAAAATAAAAAAATGCAATATAGCCAAACACATTCACGTGTACATATAAAGACGTACATATACGTACTCTGTGTATTTGTGTTAACAACTAAGTTATGTAAGACCAAGGACGTAAGGAAAATGACAATATATGTCTATGTGGGGCGTTTAACATGGAATGTCCGAGGCCCACCACGTGAGCGCTTTAAGTCACTGTTTTCAGCTCATTTTTTCGGCCTTATTCCTATCCTAAGAAAATGTTGCAAATAGCATTTTCGATGTATTTTTCAGTCAGTTTTCCGATGGTGTGGTAAGTTTTCCTAAAAAATTTTATTTTAACTAAAAAAAAAAACGCAAAACATGCTGTATCTCGAAAAAGGCATTTATAATATTTTTTTTGATAGTTTGGATGGAAAGCTGAAGTTTTTTTACATTAAAAATGTCTTTCTAAACAGTGTGCTCTCACTGAAAAATTCAAGTAAAACAATACCAAGGAGTAGACATTTGGCTGTCTAAACGAGCGCAAAAGCCGATGCCGTGCCAAGCACCACTTAAGTTAACTGATATTATAAGTTTTGTAATATTAAATTATTTATTTAAAAATCAAGTATGCTAATACGTTACTACTTAATACAGTATTGTATGATTAAAACAGAATCTTTGATTTTTTACATTGAACTAATTCATGCAGTTATAGATCTGGAACATTTAACGCAGAATACTGAATTGCCTCTTAAAAACTACCATGACTGTATTAAAGCGGTAGTGTACAGTAACTCTATTAAAAAATGTTTCTAAGGTGCAGAATATCTAAATTGTTCTAATATATCAACGTTACGTCCACATCTTCTAAAATGTTTTGAAAAACATAATATTTTTAGAATCAAATATTAATCTTAGTTTCAAACAGATGGATGTACCATTGCTACACAAAACTTCCAATTTTCATGATTTCATTGACTCACTAGGATAAAAATTATTGAAACTCAATACTCATGATTATTTTGCTGCGAAACAATCATTTTTGATTAATCAACTGAAAGAGAAACTTAAAAGTAGAGAATTTGTTCTAACTTGTGATTTTTCAGAAAGTTATGCGTTTGTTATACAGAATTCCACGCAATTTTTTCACTGGAACAATAACCTAGCATCCATTTTTACAGTTGTAATTTATTATAAAGAAAAAAATGAGCATAAAAAATCAAGTATTGCTGTTATTTTTGATAATCTAAATTATGAGACAATTGCTGTATACGAGTATCAAAAAGTTATAATAAATTATTTGAAATCCAAGTTTGTAGTAAAAAAAAATTTTTACATAACTGATGGGGCCAGTTAACATTTTAAAAATAAGAACAATTTTAGAAACACACTTTTTCACAAAAAAGATTATAAAATTGATTGTAGATGGCATTTTTTTGCTACTGCTTATGTGAAGGAACCGTATGACGGTATTGGAGCTAAATTGAAGAGAGGTGCAAGACGTGCAAGTCTTAACGTTTTCTCTAATAGAGTATCAACTTTTTCCAAAACAAAATAATAAAATCAAAAAACCTACATCACAAACTTTATCTTAAACTAAAACATAATAAAAAGTATTCGTTTATAAACTATTTCAAAACTAATATTATTCATAGTTATTGAGCGCGGCGTGGCGCGGCGCCTGGTTTTGGCGCGCATTCAGACGGCCGAACGTCTACTTTTTGGTATTGTTTCACTCGAATTTTTTAGTGAGAGTACACTTTGCAAAAAGACATTTTCAATGTGAAAAAACCTCAGCTTTCACTCTAGCCTATCAAAAAAAAAATACTAAAAATGCCTTTTTCCAGATATAGCATGTTTTGTGTTTTTTTTTAGTAAAAAAAAAATTTTTTGAAAAACTAACCATACCATCACAAAGTTGGTATATATATGTGTAATACTCTTCGCCGTGTATTGTTCTTTCTCGCTCTTGTTGTATATAAAAAAACGAAAAAAAAAAACACATAATTTGCTTTTTCGTAAACTGTAATATTCACTGATAAAAATACATATTCATAAATAAACTGTTTTTTAATACAAGAATATGAAATGAAAATTATTTAGAGTCAAAAAAATGAGTACTTGTCCACTTGGCACGTTTTTATGAGGCCACTGTGTGTTTGTTTGAAAGAATAGGATTCGCCACGAAAGTGCCATTGCTCCGTGGCCCTCGGGCCCTCCCGATTGGAAATTCAAACAAGGCTGCCTAGTTGCAAGGTAGGGCTTAGCTATGCGGCCTTGGTAAGGCTGAGGTAGGCGTATAACGGGGCGTGACATTGGCACCAGCTAGGGCCGTGCTAGGTAATATACATATAGATACATATGAAGAGTTTCATGCAAAACGTCCCAGGCTCGCCGTGCGAGCGCTGAAAGTCACTGTTTTCTGTTCATTTTCTCGGACTTATTACTATCCTACTTAATATTTCAAATAGAAATTTCGATGTATTTTTTAGTCAACTTTGTGATGATATGGTTAGTTTTCCGAAAAAATTTTTTTTTCACTGAAAAAAAACACAAAACATGCTATATCTGGAAAAAGGCATTTTTAGTATTTTTTTTTTGATAAGCTAGAGTGAAAGCTGAGGTTTTTTTACATTGAAAACGTCTTTTTGCAAAGTGTACTCTCACTGAAAAGTTCGAGTGAAACAATATCAAAAAGTAGACGTTTGGCCGTCTGAACGCGCGCCAAAACCGAGCGCCACGCCAGGCCGCGCTCAAGTTAACTATCAATAATATTAGTTTAGAAATACTTTATAAACGGTACTTGGTAGGCACTTTTATGTTAAAATTTAATGAACATATAAAAATTTATGAAGACAATTCAGGAGCTTTAAGCATTGCGAAGTTTTAAAATCTTACAAAAAATTTGAAGTATATTCAGGTGCATTATTATGATATTAATAAACGTTACTTTAAAGAAATTATTGATTTAGTAAAAGTAGAATCAGAAAGTAATATTGCAGATATTTTAACGAGATCTCTTGGAAGGTTGAAATTTGAAAAATTGAAAAGTGTGTCAAATTTGGTTAAATAAATAAGTTGCATTCGTATAAATATAAGATGACGTCTTAAGTATACTGAACATTAATAGAAACGTGTATCTACATACATATATATATAAGTATAAGAGACGAACGAGGGGTGCCCTCTCTGGTGTATTGCAGTTGTATACTTGTATGATATTTGTGAACGCTTGGCGCTCGAACACGGGTGCAAGATAGATCTCGTATGTCCGTCAAATCATGCGGTCATGCATGCCAGCTGCCGTTTGTTATTAGCTGTATAATGTAGGATTATAATTATATTATTTATCGATTTAATCTTGTTACCTATTACGAGGTGTGTTGGCTTATTTTCTGATCCACGGAGTCAATCCCTCAATATATTAACAAGAGTATATGTAAGTATTATTGCAGTTTTTTTAAGTAGCTCAATTTTAATTTATATGTAAAAAAGGGATCCAAGTCAATCGTTATGACTTATTTCATCTAATGTTCAGAATAAAAAGTACTTAATTCGTTCAGAGTTTTTCTTGCTAAACGAATATTACGCACAAAAATTTTTTTTTCAACTTTCGTTATATAATGTTATATTGTAGGCTCTTTTTAATTATTATGCACCAATTACTTTGAATTCATCGATTAATACACGGCAAGTGTTGCAGTTTTTTTTTTTAATAAAATATTCTGTTAACGTGGACTGTAGTGGATATTAACTTAATTTAATCCTTAATTTCTTACTTTGAACGGTTTTTTGAACAAACCTTATTATATTAAAACTTTTATATCATTTTATAAAAATTTTTTAAATTTATAATTATACGTAATCCATACCTGCAAAATAACATAGAACTCTCTATAACTAGTACAATGGAAATAGTAATAAATTCAGGTAATATATGACCTATCGGCTCGTAACTACAAATTGCAATGCAGTTGGAGTAAAAGATTTTTAACTTATTAATTTAATTGCTTTTAACTTTTCATTTTAAGCCACAAGTTTTCTGTACACTTTTTTTCTAATTAATTTGTAAAGCTTAACATTTCTTTTCCTTGATGATTTTTTTTTCTCTTGCTATTCTTCTTTGTTTTCTTTTTTTTTTTTAAACGTCTCTTATGCATATGAAGATTTAAATCTTTTTATTAGTTGTTCATTGATCTAGATTTTCTAATATTTTTTCTTCCAAAAATAATTGCGTGCTTTTACTTGACCTTATTTTTTCATTTCTTAGTTACACTAGATTGCCATTAAGAATCAGATATCACACAAGCTCAAGCTTTCACGAAAAACAGGTAAAAAATCATAAATGAGAACTTATCTAAAACTCATGGTGCGAGTGAATTTACAGCTCCTCAGCAGCGCAAGTGGTAGAACAACTGTCTAGTAAACAGGAGGTTGTGTGTTCGATTTGCACATGGGAAGGATATTTTTCTCATTCTTATTCATTTCTTAAGAAAATTTCTTGAAAAAAAAAATTATGTAAATTTGTGTTATGAATCTTAAGTATATTTAATATTAAGAAAAGAGGCATGATTTTAAGAGTACTTATATGAAAAATATCGTCATCTATACATATGTGCCTACTAATACGATGATAAATAAATCAATATTGCTTGTATACCTACTAGAATCATATTAAACTTATCAAATTATTTTTTTCTTACTGTGGGTACAAGTTCTCTGTGCCCTGCAGGCGCATTTTGCACGTTTAAATCACTTTGCATCACTCAGTGGTAAAAGGTTGCAAAGTGCAGCACTAGGGGGCAAAGTGTGCTTACAGAGTGCCAATACTTTGCCTCTATGGTAAGAAATAACAGTTCGAATCACATTCATGCTATTCCCCCACATTTATACTGGAAAATCATACCTGAATTGTCAATTTATTTGGCTGTTTGTGTTATACCATGTACTAATTTCTTATCCAATTTACACAGTTTATTGAGTGTACATTCCCATCTCTCCTTTAAAAAAAAACTATTCCTTATGGTAAAAAACAAAATGAAAACAAAAAACCAATCTGCAGGTATGTGAGTACGCAAGCCAAGGCGAAATTTTTGACTACATAGCTCAATATGGCCGAATGGGTGAGTCCCAGGCTTGTTTGATTTTCGCGCAAATATTATCAGCCGTCGAGTACTGTCACGCTACTGGTGTAGCACATCGTGACCTCAAGGCTGAAAATCTCTTGCTTGATGCTGAGATGTGTGTCAAGATCGCTGATTTTGGATTCAGTAACAGATTTATGCCTGGGGAGAGACTAACCACCTGGTGCGGGAGTCCACCTTACGCTGCTCCTGAGGTCTTCATAGGGAAACATTATGCTGGCCCAGAGATTGACGTCTGGGTAAGTTAATGTCTTTATTTTCTTTTGGTACTAATAACTTGATATCTTTAGTATAACGTTATTATTAGCATATCTTTATTACATACTGCTTTGTAAAAGTAAATTAAAGAAACCTCATTTGATATATAATCTGGGAGATTTTCAAGGACTTCTTTTCCTTACTTGTATTAGATAATAGTAAAAAAATCAATCATGACACATTATTACGTATCTGCTGAAACGTTGTTTTTCTATTTTATTTCACTAAATATACATCTATCACTTCATTGAAGACAAACAGCATGCATTCTTTCTTACAAGGTATAACGTGTTATATATGCTAAAATCCACCACAGCTTTGGTGTTTTAGTGATAAGCATGCTGGCCTTTCACATTAGTTGGAGAGACTTTGTAAAGTCAAGAATTTGAATTCTGTCCAAATGGACCAAGATTTTTTTACGGGCTTTTTCCATACGACAAGTACCCAGAGTGCTTAAAAATAGCTTCTCTAATATAAAAAAGTTAATAGTTAATTTATCTGGTATTGTCTGGATTTATAAAGGCTTTTTTTTTAGGGAAGCCAGTACTTGGCCAGCTTATTGATTAAATCACGACATAACATTAAAAATGGTTAGTGAAGCGAGTAAGAAAGTATATTGGAATATATTTCTCCATTAAACTTGATAGTGGCTAGGATATTATTGAGACTACTTTTATGCCTTCTAAATATTATTAAGAAGAATAAATAAATAAGTTGTCTAGAGGAAACTTTAAAGGAGTTTGCACAAAAGCTCACATACTTAAGAAAAAAGGAAGGTTTTTAAGTAAAAAAAACAAGGGTCATAGAAGTTGAGCATATTACGATACCTAATAACCCTTGGGTTAACACTTGAAGAATATATAGTTGCTACCTAAAAGCGCTTATAAGAACTGATGTAATTAAATCACTTTTTAATGAAAAGCGAACCCCCATTAGTAATAATGTAGGAATCGAAAATCAGTGACCACGTTAAGGGTTAAGCAAAAATGTAAATATGGCCTATTTAAAAAATCTACTAGTTTATAGTTCCTGTTAGAAGAAATTTTAAGCAAGAGAATCCCAATTAAAAAGATTATTTTTCTGAATTTCTTAAAATATGTACAAGGCCAATAATTTTTGATGTTACAATTCAATACACACGCGGAAGTGGATTTGTTCACTTTATTTCCTCCCTCATCCCAACCCATTTTTTTCACTCTACCAGTCTGCTCCTCCATGCCATGCCACGTTTACTACAGCACACATTTTAAATTTTATTTTATTTTGATGTTTTTCATTTTTTGACGAATTATCAATTGATATATTGTTGATACAATTAACTAATTTTTTTTTAGTCAATAGTTTTCTCTTAAACGTAAGAAAACTGTATTTTTAGCAGTGGCTCTCCTATGAATTGATAAATATTCATTAAGTCCTCACTTATTATTTAAATTTAACATAAAAAAACAATTATTTCTATAAGTTTTCTATTTTTTTTAAGTTTCAAAAAATTTGCAAATTGTTTTAAATTTTGTTAATTTTTTTTTCGTGTATGGTTAATTCATACAAAGATATATGAAAACACTTAATAATTTTAATTGCATCTCATTTCACTAATTTTTTATTTATGACTAACATAATGTTATTTTAGGTAGCAGGGTAAACGTTGAGAAATGTAAGAGGAGTTTGAATATGCATCAACTTTGGCAATTATTGTTCTCGTGTGGATATACTTACATGCTTCTATGTATATTTCCTTCTTGTTTTATGAAAAAAAAAGAAATATGAGAGTCTATTCAAAAATTTATGTTATCCTTTGTTAATAAAACAATATTGTTTACAAAAGAATATTAATAAACAACAGAATTATATGAGTTTGTTAACTATGTGAAAAAAATATAATCATAAGTATTTATCAATAATTGTCACTGTACAAAATTTTCTTATACTAACATCGTCTGCATTTCTTTAAGCAAGAGTAAGTGGTCCAATTTTTTTTTCTTGTTTTGAGTAATAGTTTTAAAAAATTTTCTCTAATAGAAGAAACATTATTTAAAAATCTTAAGCCTTCAAAGTATTTTTATCTGTGGATAGTGTACTGTACCATGCTATTTAGGACAATGCTACGGGGCTGTACCACTGTAAGCATAAACTAGAACCACGTAGCTGGCTTGGGTTACTTCAGCCTAACTTAGACTGACATCTGACTCTCACCTGGCAATCCACGTTCAGTACGCGAGAGCAACTCTCACAGTGATCTCACCTTTTATCTGTGATTTTTAACGACTAACATTTTAATCTATTAATGAAATAATTAGTGTACGTTTTAAAAAAACATAAAATCGATCCTTGAAAAGTTTTTTCTTCATTATGCTTCTGTTACTTTTTTTAATATTAAAAAAACGTCTCTAATATTTTTTCCTTAAAAAAAGAATCTACTTTCAGACTGTTTTTTGATACAGCATAGGTTCAGTAAAGTTCTGTCAACTGTTATTACAGCTTTCAGTGAAATCATGGATGCTTTGTTCTCGTTTATTTTTTTCAGCCTTATGATTGAGAAAGGCATCTACAATATTGCCTAAGCACAAAGGTGATCCAAAAGTTATACGATCAAAAAGTTCTATAATTAATTATTCTTTTGATGTGATGATAATGCAATACTAGTCCAAGCCATCAACAAAACTTTTTTATCTAGCTAAATAAAACAGTAAATCATTGTTTTCAATGAACAAATTTTAACTGAACATTCAAGGCTATATACAACATAAGTTTTGTTATGCTTTTTTGACGTACTGTATCACAAATCATTTCCTAATTGTAATTTTAATTTTTTATACCGTACATAGCTTATTCCTTAAAGGGCAGTAATTTATCAGTGTTATCTTCTATAAATGTTTTCATTTTTGGTGCAGGTCAATATTTTAATACATCGTATTAATATTTCAAATAAAGGACTTTGCGATAGATACAAATATGAAACTTAACCAAAAATGCAGATTTTAAGGACATTTATGACTCGTCAAAATCAAATATCTACTATTTAAAAGTAAATGAATATATGTTAGTTTTTGTTTGTAGGCGTTAGATGTCACGGAAAAAGTACAGAAGGCAGGGGCTCAGTTAATGGATCAGCAGTAACAGTACAAGGCTTTGCTTATACATCTTTGTTTGGATTCTCAAACCTCGAACACATGAAAATCTCTTTTTTCTTGAAAACTCCCGCACTTGGAAAAACTCTTCTTTCCACGAGACAACATACACGCTTCTCTACCGGGACTTGTCTACTTTTTAAATTACTCTGACTGACTCTGAAATTTACAAGAGAAACGGCTGGTAATAGTTAGGTTATAATATCTGCAATAATTTTATTTGTTGAAACCCAATCAACTCTCATCTTACCTGCATGTACACAATATTCGATAAAATTCCTATGAAAATCAGCCAAAGAAGATTTCTTGTCAGTTTTCTTCCTCTTATAATGTCTCTCTTTTATCTTTTTAACCTCGTAGTCAAAATCTTTTAATTAATGGTTACCTTTCATTTGTGTACATTTTCCAGCAGACTTATCATCACATTATCAGTCTATTGGATGCGTAGTTTTGCCCAAAATATCATTTACAGGTTTGTCTACAGCTATTATCTGTGCTTTATGGCTCCACAAATAGCGAGTTACTCTGCTTAGTTAGTTGAAAGAGATAGGTACGACTATCTTCAGCTTGTTGATGCTGTCTAGCTAAACCATTTGTTAAATAGGCTTTATCTGGTCTCGTGGTGCTTGAAAGGTGCATAAAACAACCTATTACTTGTCTGTAAGGTGCTGTTGTCGGAGTATCAAGCTTTGACAACTCTTGTGTATTCTCTTTTCCTTTAGTATTCTCTTTGTTACTTGTCTTGTTATCATAAGTGTCTCTTGTAAATAACACTATTTCATGTTAAATATTTCTGACATCTTTTCTGTATACTCTTTTTGGATTTTGTTTACTTTTTTTTTATTTGATCTGATTTGATTCTCGTGCTTTGGAAGTTTTCAAGATCTCCAAGCTCTTTGATTTTAAATGCATTTTAAATTGATTCGTATCCTAATCAATTTTCTTTTTATCTTTACCAGCAGTGATTAAATCGTCTACGTATAGTAAAATAATGACCATTTTACTCTTTTTTCTTTAGGTGAATAAGCTTGGATCGCTTGTATTATTTTCCAAATCTAATTTTAAGATCCCTCCTTTGAATTTCTCGTACCATCTCTTGGAACTCATCAGTAAGCCATACAATGCTTTTCATAACTTTGAACTCTTAACTCTTTATCTTTATTACTATAATTTGGTCTAAGTAGAGTTTTACTCTTGTACCTTATTACTAAGTGAAATGTAAAAATTAATAGTTTTAAGAAAAGTATTTTCATGTTCGTTAATCACTACCTCTATTGCTAATACCTGTATAGATTCAGGAAAGCTAGAATCTTTTATTGGGAATGCTGTTTTCTGTTAAAGAGTTCTATTAAGTTTCTTAGCTGTTTCGCTAAGTTTGGAAGCGTATGGTAGGGTATAAGCATCTTAAATGCTTTCTCTTTTCATAGTCACTTTAAACTTTCCACCTGTATTCTCTTTTGTAGTATCCATTTTTGATGTAAAACATCTATAGGCACGCATAAGCGTAGTAAGTAAACGTGAGTGATACAAGGAGACCGTAACGAAAAAGCGTTACGAAAAATATATAGATATACATTGCATACACAGTATGCTAAACAGGAGAGTGAGCGAATAAAAGAGTAAAAGGAATTGAATAACACGGCCAATCTCCAGTTAAACTTGGCTTGGCTCGGCTCTCTGTCTTTCTCTTCCTGCGCTTCACATATACACGTATTAGCAGCCCCCCGTCTCGGCTTCGCCCGAGACTTACTGAATAGAACACGGTAGTGTGTTGACATGTAATGGGAAATGTTCTTAGTTAGAAGTTTTACATGTATTCCTAACACTTCTCAGAACAAAAATTTTCTTATTAAAAATATATTTGTTAAGAATCCGTACAATTTATTTAGTCAAATAATAAGCAGTAAGGTTAAAAAAAAAGTTATTATGTTAAAAAGTACCGTGCGTTTCTTATGCCATAAAAAATCGTTGGCCATAAGGAGCCGTTACTTTGCAATTTTTTCCGTATAATTTACAAAAAAGGTATGACCAGTCATAAAACTTTTCACTTACCTTTGGATTTAAAAAATATTGAAACTGCACGTTTTGAATTCGAATCTGAAAAAAAATTACGTAAAATCGATATGATTAGTTTGGATGAGGCTTCTATAATTCCGAAGAAAGCTTTAGAGATAGTGGACAGAACTTTGCATGACATATAAGCAATACACAAATATATTTTAGAAATAAATTGATAATTTTGAATGGAGATTTTTGTCAAACACTTTCTATTCTAAAATATGGTCATAGAAATTAGAGAGGGAAAAATAAAATCACTGATCATTCTTGAAAAATTGAACGTCAATAATGCAGGTTTAAAAATATTTAGTATAAATAATGAATATTTATTAAATAGTGTTTTTGTCACTTCTTGTAATAAATGAACTATTTTTTTTAATAAAAAAATTTATATGTGATGAAAGGAAATACGACAATTTATAAAATTATACATCATACCACGTACAAATGTGTCCATAAATCAGATGATAACATTAACGTAAATTTCCTTATTGAAATATTGAAAATATTCGTGAAAATTTGCTACTGCATGAGCTAAATTTAAAAGTTGGAGCAATAGTTATGTTACTAAGAAATTTGTGTATAGCCGATGGTTTGTGCAATGGTACACGACTAAAAATTTGAATATTATTTAAGAATAGTATAATAGCTTGAATTATAACAAAAGAGAAACTTTAAAATATTGTATTTATACCGAAAATCACTTTGAGTACAGGTTACATCTCATCGTTACCTTTCATACTTTATAGAAAGCAGTTTTCTTTGAGTTTCGTATTTGCTATGACAATTAATAAATCTCAAAATTTCGATAAAAACGTTATTTATTCAAAAAGCCTTTATTTCCTCATGGACAACTATACGTATCGTTATTAAGATGCAAAAAAAAAAAAAAATATTTATGCATATCTTTAAATGATTTATAACATTATTTATTTAATTTATTTAATATATAAAATCATGATTAGGATACTTATAAAATTAAGATTCGTTACTAAAAATCTTATTTTATGAAAATTAGAATTATGTATAAAATAATAACTTTTACTTATTGTACAGTTGTTTTCTGATTTGTACAGATAAAAAAGTTAAGACAGGCGGGTTTTTTAAGAAAAAAAAATTACAAGCATATGTATAAGAATGCAAATAAAGTTTTATTTAATTATAATGTATATTCATGGTTAGTTCTTTTTCTTTAAATTGAGCATCGGGGAGCTCTGTCTTTTTGTGGTTTCATAGGGCAACTGGCGATGACTACCACGGTTTTTATTTATTTTTTACTATTTGAGTTTCAATGAATATGTGTGATCATGTTATGTGATGTAACTACACGTATTTATTCAAAACTCAATGTAAAAAAGAAATAATACAAACAAAAAAAAAATCAACGCACCTCAGATCTTACACTTTTTAATATTTATATAAAGTCATAACTACACTGGGTGTTTTATAAACTTGTTGTCGACTAGTACAAAATTGATCCATTTGTCTCCTGGGTGGTGTGGAAAAAACAAATAACTGTATATAGCTAAGAGATCGTTTACCGTAAGTTGTAGGAGCTGTGGCTTGCGATTGCTAGCTACAGCTTACATAACATATAGTGAAGGGGCTGTGGAGGGACTGTGAAGGGGCAAGGGGGTAGGGGCGTGAAGGGGCTTAGAAAAAACTAAAGCAAATTTTTAATGGGTTAAAATTAAGGTGAAACGAACGGAATTTTCCTTTATTTTGTTGGGGGGTTCATGGAGGCGTTTTGAATATTGTGCTGTGGGGCTGCGAAGGGGGCAGGGGAGACTCAGTGGGTCTTTGGGTATTTTTTTTTTTGGGTTAAAATATCCTTGACAGTATACAAATTTTTTCTTAGTTTGCGGGAGGGGGGTGGTGTAAGGAGTATTGTGAAAAGCCCCGCCCTTACAACTATAGAATGTAGGAAGATATATGTATGTGTATGTATACATATATATATAGACGTGTGTGTATATGTGTGCGTGTGTGTGTGAAATTAAAATTTTCAAATTTAACTGACTCCAAAAATCGAACTACATCTTTAGGATTGGAAGTCAGGGATCTAATCAATTGTCATATGCAGCAGCAAATCCAATCCTTGTTTTAATTATTTACGGAGACAAACCAAGACACTTCGGAATTAGAGAATTGACTTCTTATGTCATATACAATTGAGTGTCCAATTAAAAACACTATAATAACTATAATATAATAAAAAATACCTCATAATAAAGCTTAGCTTGTAATTTCCGTGATGTCTGTATGAATAGATCAGCTAGCACTCTCTTTTTTTTTGCATGGTAGTTCCTTCATATTTAAAAATTCACAAGTTTCGCAATCCTATATACTGCTATTCAATGCAACGTTTTTTAAATACTTGTTGGAACTCTTCCAGTATTTTTAAGAAAGTTTTTGTCTTATGTTTTTCTATTAATTGTTTGTGCATAATTATTAAGATTAGTAATCTCTTGCTCTTCTGTTACTTAACTTTTAACTTTTTCTTTGTCTCCCAATCTCTGATTGTATCGCAATGCTTATAATTTTCTGATGTACTCTTTTTTTTTAAAACATTTCCGATTAACTCTGAGCTTGTTTAGTGAAATCTGACTCTGAAACAATCTCTGCATCGCATATATATATGAAGTGTACTCGTGTTGCTTTTTGCTTATATTTTTAATTGAAAAATTCAATTTCCAGTTTGGTTTCTTGTTATGTCTTAATAAGTGAATCTCTTTTATTATTTTATCGAAAACTTTTAATTTCTTATCATCTAAATATATATCTTAGTTAAAGTCAGCAAATTGTCTCAAAGAAATTACATTTTCTAATGTATTTTTCACGCCTAATACATTTCTTAGTCTCCTTTTATTATTTTTACACTTAAATTAAAGATCTCCTGTAGCACCTTTCCCAATATCTCCAGACTGATTTTCTTGCGATCCTTATAATGGCATTTTAGCATTTTTAAAAATAACCTAAAATTAAACTCTTATTTACAATGGCTATGTTGCTCCTAAATCTGCCACAAACGTTGTTATATTCATTATTTAATACTTTAGTATTATTGAAGTGAAACTACTAATGTTGGGGCGTAAACAGCCAGATAAGGAGAAATGCGTTACAAAAAAACATAGCCACCCACTCTGCGGCCCAAGCCCTTTCCTCAATCTCCTCTCTTACATACAAGTTGCTCCCGCTTCGTCTCTCTCTCTCTCTTGCATGTTATCTGCTTGCTCCCTTCCTTTTAGGAGGAATGATAAAATACTAGAAAAACTACAGCTGTACCTGTACTATAGGCAAAGTATACGTTTGTATTTTGTGTACGTACACATATATGTGTTGCATGTGCTGGTTATTACAGACATGTTTATACGTATAGATGTATGTAAGAAACGTGCATAAAGTATCAAACATGTACAATACGACAATCTTACCATTAAAAAGACAAAAAATGCTGTATATCGGAAAGGAAGCAAAATTGGCTAAAAAAAATAATTTTTACGGGCCTCCTAAAAGGAACTACATGATTGAGGTGCACAAATATAGTAGGGTTGGACTATGCACAAACATAATCTTAATTCTCTCATTTTTAGACTGTATCTTTTATTAGTGTTTTAGACTGTATGATGTATCATAAGAATAATTGTCACGTGACCACAACCTCTGTAAAGAAAACGAATTTAATAACAAATTACAACCTTACAATAGAAAATAGCTGTATACTAATTTTTTTTCTTTATTTAAATTAGAGGGAGTGAATTATCTTATTTTTACGATACCCAAAATTTGAAAAAATTTGTCTGATACAATAATTCTAAAAAGAATCGATTGTACGTATATCAAATCGGATCAAATGCACGAATAAAAAATTTTAAACAAAAAATTAAATTTTAATTCAAAATTGCACCGTAAATTCAAAATTGTAGCATTAAAAATTGATTGTACTCCTCACGCACACCAGTACGTGTAACACGAACATTCTTCTACGCTTTGTTCCCAAGCACCGTAAACGGAAAATTTTTTGGGGAGAAGTGTACGTGCACTGGTCATGTACACTTCATGCTTGCTCAAAAATATACTTAACCTCGAGAAGATGCTACACTTCTACCTCAAGTTTACAACAACTATGTGTATTTTACTTTCAAAGAAATTTTATCTTGTTTTTCTATTCACTGATTACACAATTAATCCCACGATACAAATAGCCTCTTTCTCTTTCCGTTAGTTACGACTTAAAATATCAATATAATATCAATATAACTTCAAAACAACATATACAATGATCAAATAAACAAGTTGAACGATTAAAACTATACAACGAAAAAGAAAATTCAAATTGGCACTATACGTAAGAGCATCAACACTGTCAAGAAAATATAATGCATGTTTTCACGAAAACGGAGCACGGCTTTTGTCAGAAGATACCAAGCGTTTAAGCCAGCTTACATCAGCTGGCTATCAGTGCCTATGTACACACACACACACACACACACACACACACATGTATATATATCTTCCTATATTATATAGTCGCAAGAGTTAGAGCGAGATTTTGCTCCCCCCCGCTCCCCCCCAAATAAGGTAGTTATTCTTTCATTTTCTTGCATTTTTCGAGTAATCCTACTTTTTTGATAGCTCCCCCCCGCCCCCCCAACCACCCCCCCGATCCCCCTTAGCTCCCCCCCAGCCACTAGAAAAAATAATGAAGCTCACCAATAAAAATTTAAGGGCACATCTCTCTGTCTATATAAATTTTAACATTTTTATTTGAAATTAGCAGCTTGTTCTTCATATTTCTTTGAAAACAGACCAGTGATCATACCCCAGCATAGAAAATTTATTCCCAAGTATTTTCAAAAAACGCCATAGTCTTCCGAATTCTGTAAAATATACTTTAACATATTATTTTCATACTAACAATTAATTTTGTTATTTTTTAAGGCCTTAAAAAATATTAATACAAACCTTATTTTGAAAAAATTACACTTATAACACAATAAAAGGGGGGGTTGGCACTCGGAGCGCGCAGGAGGGCGGAGCCCTACTAGTATATATATATATATATATATATATATATATATATATATATATATATATATATATATATATATATATATATATATATATATATATATATATATATATATATATATATATATATATATATATATATATATATATATATATATATATATATATATATATAATAGTTATCTTGGTGGGTCATTCCACATAACCCCCCACTACCTGCCCACACCGACCCCCCACAAAATAAGGTAAGAACCTGTCATTTCTTCCCTTATTTTCACGTATCACAGTTTTTTTTAAAACCCCCCACTCCCTCCACAGCCCCCCACGCATTTTTTTGTGACCCCTCACTGCCCCCCACTACCACCCACCGTATGCCGCACTTCTTTTTGATGGAAGTTTTTAAAGTTTAAGGGATTTGATTGGTCAATCACTTGCAGCTGCCTAAGTGGGCAAATCTACTTTTAATTGGAAAACTTCTCTGCCTTGTACGTTATTTGATTTTTGGGTTATGAGCGATTCCACGTTTTTTTTGTGTTGAGCAATAGCCTCGTATAAACGATCATCTTCCTGTTCTAAATTTACTATGGCTTGTGTTTGTGTTTGATTAAGTTTTTGAAATGTTTTCATTGTTTTTCCTATATTTACTGTAAGTTGATCGAATTGTTTACTAAAATCATCGAGTATTTCTGATGGTCTGATAAGTTCTGCCTGACGTTATGAGTTTCTTGTACGTATTTAATTTTGTGTTTGTGTGCGTCCTTCTATATGGGTATCTCGTGCATCGTACGTATGCGTAAGTCACATTGACTGTTCTTTCAGTGTGTTTGTTTGTGTAATGACTTGATTTACTTTGTCAATTATTTACTTCAGATTATTCTCGGGGTTGAGAGGTGGAATTTCAGCCATTAGTTATTTTTGCACCCCTATCACTTTAAAAAGATTTTTATTATGTATACCCACTATATTTAAGTCAAGTAGTTCATTTAATAGAAAAATTCCACTTAAATGATCGTTTCCGCTAAGAATTTCTACCATCACTTGTTGTTTTTGGTTGTTATTATTGCCCCCTCGTCATGTTTTAACCATTTTTAATGAATGTAGTAAAAAAAAGTGTTAATCAAATCTAACTATGGATAATTTCACAATATCTTGCAAGATTTTACTGTATGACATCTTTTTTACTTTGTTTTTTTACTTTACGTTGTGTACTTATGTAAATACTCCCTCTTAAGATTGCAAGTTCCACCAGGGGTACCATTTGTGAACTTCATTTCTTTCAGTGTAACCCCGTTAAGTTGGCGGTGATTAAAATCGGTTAAGTATTTTACGTGTGTCGGGAAAACTTAAAGATTAGGAACCAACACACAGCCAATGACTATGACAATATGTCAGAAAGTGGGTTTGTTGCCCAGTGCAAAAGAGTGAAGCCGTTTGGATTTCCAATTATATATCAAAAAACATTTTTAAAATAACTATTATCAAAATTCCAGTTTACGTGTTGAATAATCTATTGATCCCTGCAACTTATACAGCGTTATTATCTATTATTTTTTTATCGATTTTACTTTCTTTGAAAGTACATGAGGACAGTTCCTTTATATAAATTGATTTTAAAGCTTAATCTTAAATAAGTCAAATGCATTGCCGTTAAAATACATGACCACTGAATAAAAATGTCTTATTGTTTAAAAGCATAGAAGCGTTATCCTATATGATTAAATCAACTTCCTTTAATTTTTTTTTTTCAGTTTTAAATTCTCAGAATACACTCTCCATATTATCTAAATCTAAAAGAAAACAGAAAGTTCTATGAGTGGTCATACCTTTTGGTAGTAATACAGATGCAATTCCTGTCCAAGCCATTGACAAAATATTTTTACCTCTAAAAAGAAAGTAATAAATGAGTGTCTTATATAAGTAGGTTTTTCGGGATCCTACAGGACCATCTATGAAATACACTTTTTTTTCTTGTTCACAAATAGTTTAAAAAATTTTCTTTTGATCTTGATTTAAATTTATGTACATTATATCAAACATTTTTTCTTGAAACATAATGGAAAGTTCTAAAAAAAACTCTTCACGTACCACAATAGGACCTTCTGAATGGTGTGGAAATTTATGGATAAACATATAACTAATACTTAACCATGTAAATCAAAAACTCTTTTTTCTCACAAAATTCTGGGCACCAACCTTTCCCCACTAAAAGATAAAATTTTAGGACTCTCCTTTCAAGTTAGAACAGTAGGAGGTTGGCGTGCAGAGCGCGCAGGGGGGTGAAGCTCCACTAGTATACATATATATATATATATGCAATTATTAACGGTATGCACGTCGATCTCTTTCTTGTTTTTCATGGTTGCATTACTTTTTTTAAATTCTATCACTTTTCGCATTGTACACAAGCTATTTTAAACTCACTTCTTACATTTTAAGCCAATTACCAATATGCTTTACCACGTATTGGGCTAATAATCTGTAAGATGCCATGGAAAAGGCACAGAAAATTATGCTTGACTTCGTGAATCTAAGAGCTGTACAAGACCATGTTTACGCTTTTTTACTCGAATTTTTAAACTTCGTATACATTAAAGTCTGTTTTCTCTAGACAACTCTCGGGCTTAGAAGAATTTTTCTTTCTACGACATAACATACGCACTATGCCACCAGAAGGTGTCTACTTTTCAGATCAGACTGCCCGCTAGACTCTTTCTTTCTCTCTACGCAGTAGCCGTACGCTTGCACCCTTTATACACCTAATGCCTTGCTTACAACAGTAGGTAATCAAATCGTACATTTATAAAAGTTGTGGTACAATATTTATAATAAAATCAAAACTAATGATATTTTATGTCCAGCCATTTTTAAAAACTCGTCTTAAGTTTTTTTTTTTAATTCTTTGTACTTGTAGAACTTGTGGAAAAGTGTTTAGGTAGGTATTACAGTGTTTTATGCTAATGAGTTTTTTTAAGCGATATATTTTAACACTGTCTAAAATGCCGTTAAAAAACACGTTTCCATGTAGTGTTATTTCTTTAGGATAGTAGACTATGATGATACTTTTTGTTTTATTTATAGGTACACTCATAGAAAATTCAGTAAAGTTTAATTACAATGTTCATAATTATAAAGTAGTTTTAAAAATATAAAAATTTCAAGAGGTTGTTTTAAAATGAACAAAAAAAAGTTGTTATTTTATTATTTACTACACTAGCAGTCATTCAAAAGTAAGTAGATGCTTTGTGTATTACTAGGATACTTAACATTTTTGCAGAATTTAAATTTTTGAACCTAACTGAGATCGCCGTCAATTAATACAATTTAAGATGATAAAAATCGTACGAACAATGTTAAAAAAATAATAAAAATATCATATACCCTCTAATTTGCAGGTAATCGTATGGTTGATTTAGAAAAACTCGTTGTAATCTTGATAATGATTACACATCATATCAATGTTAAGGGTTTTGGTGGTCTTATTGAAACTGTTAAACTTATTTTTTTTCAATCCAATACCCGTCTTTATGGCATCTAAATAGAAAAGTTCAGTTAGATAGTGTGTTATAGAATTCCTTAAGCAGTCTTAACATACGTTTAAGTTGCAACATTTAACTTTAAATGCCATATTTTTACGAAAGAAGCAGTAAAAAAACTATTTAGCAATATCACCAAATATACATATGTAAAAAGGGGTTACATAAAATAACCATCTGGAACTTTAAGTGCATTTATATAAAATTATGATGATGAATTAAAACGGGAGATAAAATATTTTTGGAAATAATTACTTTTGCACTAACAAAACTAAAACTAAAGTAGCATTCAAAGAAATACATCAGCAAAAATATATGTTTTAAGGTATTTATCATAAATAAAATAAATAAACGAAAATTTCGTATATGAATTTTAGGTTACGATAAGGAGTAAGCAACGTAAGTTGATAAATTCTTAGTACTGCACATTAAACGCGCTTTGACGTGAGACGTTATTAGGACAGATGTACTAATTAATTTAGAATTTTAAAAATCCAACGAACTTTAGTAACACTTATGTATTTTATTTATTTAGCACTAAATTTTTCCTCTTGAATGTCAAACTCTTAGCGTATAATTAACTGTTAGAATGTGAGTACTTCCTTGTTACTCCTAGTAAAGGTGGTATGAATACGGTAGGCACTCACATACGTGTTATACGTGCAAAGTAAAGCTATTTTATGTATGATATCAATGCAGTGGCAAAGCCTTATTTGCGTTTGGTGCGTTACGATCTCGATTTTTCGACGATTTCATAAGAGCCTGTAATGCTTCTTTTTTTTGCTAAGAGCCCACAACGCTATCTCGTAACGATACAAAACGTTTTGTATCTTCACTGAGTATTAGCTTATTGACTGGAATAGTATAGTATATAATATTAGGGACAAAGTTCATCGTACAAGACAAAAATTAAGTTGAATTTTCACTGTAAGTGGTATCATCATGATTTTAAGACGATTTTTCGAGTCCGTAACGCTGCTTGCTTTGAATGAATCGTATCATATCTTTGTGCAGTATTTTATTATTAACTCAGTAAGTCTAGTATATAATAGTAGGGGCTCAGTTCATTGTACAACTGCAAGGATATGGTTAAATGTTTATTGTAAGTGGTACAATCATGATCTTAAGACGATTTTTCTAACCCATGACGTTCCTTTTTTTCTTAAATAAAATAAGAAAATCATCGTAAAAAATTTTCTGGTGCAGATGTAGCAGGGCCCAAGAAACTTTTGCTCATTTTGTTTATGGACAATACAAAAATAATTTTAGAAAAATTAAAAATCTTTTTTAAGTGTTCGTCCATTCCGGTCCTCGAAACATGCCGTTTTCTATAGAATGACCCATTTGTATACCTATGTATTTATGTTCTTCTGTTAAATTTCGTCTACAGGTTATATAATGTTAAAGAAGGAACATGAAACCAAATTTTCAAAACTTAGTGAGTCAAGACTTGACTGCGTGATTGACCTGACAATGCTGCTGAGGCAGAAGAACCTGTCTGATGCTTACGACGCGAGTCAGATGCAGTTGCTGGAGGCATCACCTTTCTTGACACTTGACGTGAACCAGCCTCCGGGCTCCCAGGATGAAAAAGTATGTACTACGTGAAGTAAAGCCTGTTTTTGTTGATGACAGGAGCTTGAAATTTTCGATCGATGTGATGTGGGAAAGGAACATTTTTTTCTATCTTATAATGAACTAATGAATTAGCCATCAAAGACGTTGCCTTTCCATTTGCATTCAACTCCACTGGAACCATCTTTCTCTTTAGAAAACCAAATAAATAGAACACATAATCTGGTATACTACAAAGTACTAGAGTTGAGACGTACCTTTAGTGTCAAAATTAAAAAAGTAAAAAGATAGTTAGACTTATTGAGAAACAGTATGTCAAAACTACAGGACGAACCAATACCACCGTGTCCATGGCATAGAAGTGTTCAATCGGAACCTTCAGGGTGTTAATTTCATTTTCTTACCTCCTGCCTTCACAAACCCTTGGTTTTATGCACGAGAGGAGGAGACTAGATCTACTGATAACGATGTGACTACATGACCTGGACAAACTCTGGTAAACTTAAGTTTAATACTTGGAGATCCTCAATATTCCATGTTGCCAGTCAGGAACGCATCGATGATGCGTCCAAACTTCGAAGTGTGTTCAGATCATAGCGTGAACCAAAACGATTACAAACTCGAAAACAAGACTTAATTTCAACTATTTCTAGATGTATTTGCACCGGTCTAAAGAACTCTTATACGTGATCGATCTAACCGTCAATTCTAGAACCATATACAATGTGAATACACTAGAAACTCGTAAACACAAAATAAGAAATAGTTTGATTAACTGGATCGACCTAATCTACCACTACCATACAACAAGTTTAAAGGACCTGGTTCAGATCATCGAAAAATTAAAATCAATTAAAAAAATAAAGCGAAAATTTTCACTAGTCAAATTTGGAAACAGATACAGGAAATTATGTCTAAGCCCAGAAAGGACAGTATACTTAAGTTTAAGGAACGCTTTGACGAGTTGTTGCGTTTCTACGAGAATTTATCAACACCCGAGCCACTGTCCAATATAGAAAAACGCAATGGTTTGTTGAATGCCGTGGTTTTATGCATTTCTGAGATGCATGATTACATGAAGTAAATAGAGTCAAGTGGTTGAACTGTCAACTTTAACATGCTAAAGACATCCATTGTCAAGACCAATCATAGGAAAGAGGCAGCCAGGAAAACTTAGGATGTTCATCCTTTCTAGACTATTGCTAACAATACAACCTCCTTCTTAAGATGCTACACCAGCCATGGCAGAGGACACATCACGGAAACTGTCCTCACAGGCTCTCTAATCGCAATGTAAAATCAAACTCAAAGAAGTGCTATTACTATATACGGGATATTTGTAACTGCCCGTGTGTCAAAGACTCTCCCTGCACGCAGCCAAAGACTTGAAGGTGAAAGCAGTAAAAATGAGCATATAAACAGCAACAAGAATAACAAGAACAACAACAACAACAAAAACAACAGCAATAACAACAGCAACAACAACAATAATAACAACAACAACGAGGTGGCTGAGATAAAAAAGGGCGATAAAGAGAAAAAGACAGAAGACAAAAAGAATAACCTTGGGGGTAGATCTAAGAAAAACAATAGTAACAAATGTGTCACTTCACGTAACAAGATGCTCACTGCTGCTCTGCTCTTAAGATCGGACAGGTCGTCTTAGAATTCAGTCTCGCTAAGTAAAAAATATTGATTAGATGTGGAAACAATAACAACTCAGCTGACTTAAGGAAGAAAGGTGTGGGCACCATTTGCAGCTCCAACAATAATAAACTTAGTATAATGCTTTATATGATTTATGCTTATTTGCTATCAAAGAATGAGTTTTCTCTCAAAAACTTCGTTGATGTGGGTATGAGAATTTATCTCGACACTTAATGTATAAACACTCACGATACAGAGTCAAAAAGAACACTGTTGTCAGGCATCTATGATGAACTGTTCCAAAAAATCGAGATGCAAGTTGATAAAAAGGGAAAGCAGAACTCTTACAATGCGTTGATTGAAGCACTAATGGCAACTGATGGAAGTACCCATAAATATATGACGTGCAGTATGAGTAAAGTAATGGACCAGCAGAGGAATCACATAAATAAAGATTTATGTGGGATGAGTATTTTAAATAGCACTAGGACTCCTTAAGTTGACGGTTGCTTAACGGTGGGAGTCAACAACGAGAGAAACTAATTCTCGATTACAGAGGTCTCAAACTTTGACGTGGCAATAAGTGGTTGAGACTTATATAACGATACGAGTTTGTCTGGTGAGGATATTTTTAAACGTGAAAGAACCGTCACTAAAAATGTAGCAAGTCCAAATTGAAAAACAAATATTTGATGTGGCATGTTAGATGTTCTAACCTACCTAAGACAATTTTATAAGAGATTTCCTGATTTGAATAATTTTTACTACGTAAAATTCAACAAAAAACTACAGAAATGGGAGGTATGTCTGTTGTCCAAATTCAACAGGCTTTCTTACTCATCAGTATGCACAAGAGATGACAAACCTCTTCTGATGATATACTCAGATGTGATAGGACTAATAAGTCCTTTGACTTAATCCCATCGATACCCATACATATCTGTGGTCGTCAACAATTACTCTCACTTGGCTATAATTTATCCTAAGCCAAGAGCTACATTGGCGATTGCCTCGAGTGGTTTGTATAAAGTGCACAAAATCTGCTGGGACAAGATACAAAACTGTGCCATCTTGGATCTGATAAGATAACTGAGTTCACTAGAGTTCATAACGTTGAAGTGCTAGACAGTTTGGGAGTGGAACTTCAGCTGGCAATCTTGGACACTCTTTAGTACAACGGTGCCTCACAGAGGATCAACCAGAATCTGCAAAAACAAAGGAACTAAGTTTGCCAGTATAGGAGAAAGTGCTGTTTTAGTAGACTACATAAAAACTAAATACATCTTGCTGCGACCTGTGAAAAAATGTATCAAAGCCAAAACGTTAGATTTAACAAAAAGCTGACTTATAAAGACGTGTATGGTAAGAACAGCATTATAAGTTGGGAAAGAGTAAACAAAGATATATGCTATACGCAGCAGCGTTGTTCTGAGTATTATTCTACGTTCACAGTTCATGCTTGATCGCACAAAGCGCCGCTGCCTGGATCTCACCGCGAACTACTTGGCGCGAGAATTCAAATTCAAAATCGTATGAATTTTTCAGCAGACAGTAGGAGCAGAAATTTAAATTTGAAAGAAATCTTTGTATGTATTGGCTAATCAATGCCTGAAAATATTGGATAATGTTGTATGATTACATACATAAATAGTATACTAAGAATTCTTTCGAATTTGAATTTCCGCGCCTACTGTCTGTTGAAAAAATCATACGATTTTGAATTCCAATTCTCGTGCAAAGTAGTTCTCGGTGGGATCCAGTCAGTGGCGCTATGTGCGATCAAGCATAAACTGTGAACGTAGAATAATGCTCAGACCAACGCTGATACGCAGTCTTTGCATGGGCATTCGTTCGTGCCCTCACGACAGACGAGATTGAGAGTTTTTTATATTTATTTTAGAAATGAATAGTTAACGGAAAATTTGTTTACTTAAATATTTCATTTGACTTGTGTTGCTGCTATGGTATTGTGTTAAGAAAATTAATTAATTTTGTATTTACTATTTACTAATACTTACTCATTCAAATAAAACCACTTCCTTCGAATATAGTTTCTATATTATTATACTTCATGTCCATTCAAAAAGTGCCCACATTGCTTTGATAAACTTGATTTTTTATGTACAATTTCTCATGTCACGAGCGCACCTAAAAATGCTTACCCAAAAAAGTGCCCAACGCGCCATAAGTTCAAGTTTTCACTTCTGCCTGCACTCCCGGAGTACTACTTGTACTTGGTTTTTTTTGCTTATCGTGTCTTTAATTATTTTTCCGTGTCTCTGTCTTTTTATTATTACATCCATGATTTACATCTAAGCCTTTTTTTTCTTATTTACTTATTAATATACCTACTTTATTTAAAACTTTAACTTGAAGGGCTAAAAATTCGCTTATTTCTGTCCATCTCAAAACAAAAGACTTCAGTTTTTCTATACTCATAACTTTCATAAGCAAACTCTAAATTTACCAAGCATCTAGTATCTTTTGATTGAGATGTTAAGAAAAATTTGCTCATTGATTTGTATTATACTGGTATCACATCTTTAAAAAAGCCATGAAGCTCTGTTAGTATGTATAAACAAGTGGGGCCTCAACCCGATGTGCGATTTGCACACCAATCTTCCCCTTTCTCTTACTAGGGTTACAATAATGACTTAATGTTTAGTACTTAAAAAAAAAACTTTATAAGGCCCTTCTCACCTTAAGCATTTGAGTGTATGGGCGCTATTAATAGTACGCATGTGTAAACAGTCACTACGGGTACGTCAGTAAATTGGAAGTCCCATGTAAAATAAAGAATAGGTGGTCTCAAGGGCGTATAATTTTTGTAAAATATTTGTACTGTTTCATTTTCGATCCAACAGATGGAAAATGAGAGTCAAGGACCGTATACGTCGTCATACGAATTAAAGTATAGTGTATTGTCTGCTTTAAAAAAAATTCTTTTACATCAACTATCATAATACGCTGTATAATGAAATAATTAGAAGGAAATATACGAAAAGTAACTAGTAAACTGTGTATTAATACATGTTAAATATTTATTGTATTAATTATTTTAATTTAAAATGCCATTATTAAATATTTTTGCCTATTGCCCTTATTTTATACAAACTTTATAATGTAAGGTTTTCACAGTAATTTGCTTTTTATATTTATTAAAAGGGAAAAGAAAATTTTCATTTTAAGTAATGCTTTTAGAAATTGCTTAATACACATTATTTTCATCTTTAATTATGTGTTAAAAATCATATTTTTATGTATATTGCAGCATATCATATGAATTACTGTTTACATTTTATAGCTCTCCAGTTTTTCTTTATGTTAAACAGCATCGCCGTTGGAAATTTCCAGTTTTATAATGTTAGCTGTAACAAATTTTTTTTTTTTTTTTTTTTTTTTTTTTTTAATACTATACATAAGTTAGTGTAAAATAAACAATAAAATAGTTACTTTTGCTTTAAAAATAATTTTTTCAGATACTTTTTTGATAACTTTTGGACAATTACTGTTTTCCTCCATTAAATTTTTATCCTAATTGTAATTGTTTTTTTTTTCTTTTTATTTTTTAGAACTACTCCACAAGCCACTGAAATAATCTCGCATTACAATGTAAACAGACTTTTACCATTTTTTAGTGCACTACATAATATTAAGCCAGTCTAACAACTTTTTCTCATTTTAATTAATTTATATTTAAATTAGTTAAGACAAAATTTAATATAATGCGAAAAGTGCACTCATTTTTTTTCTTTTTTCTGTTCAAAATTTTTTTACACCTATTGGATACCTGGTGCGAGAAAGCGGAAACGACACAAATATAAAAAAAAATTTCCTGTGGGTGATATAAATGGTGAAACCACGTATTATGTATCTCACACCACGATTAGAAGCTGAAACAACGTAGGTGGCCAATTTACAGCAGTGCGCTTGTTGATAGTATATTCGCAAATGCAAGCAGCCTCATTGTGCTCTCTAGATCATTTAATGCGACGCTTGTATTGGTCAAAGCCATAGACATATAAGAGGTACAGACTGATCGTTCTTATGTACGGCACTGAAACACGGCTATAAGAAGACACAACATTGAGCGTGAATATTTGTCTCTTTTGCAGATTGCCAACGGTGGGGAGGTTGCATCAGCCAGACTTAGTTTACTGACGCACTCACCATTAGCAATGTGTGAGAGAAACATATACTCTCACTAAATGCTATGTCTTTTTTTACTCGAGCTTCAGTGCCGTGCATAAGAACGAGCAGTCTATACTTTGTATACGTCTATGGTGAAAGTAATCTGCTGAATCGTTAAAAATACAAGGGGGCTGCGCCCCCTTGGCACTCCTCGCGCCAACCCCCAAAATTTAATTAAACATTCATTTTCAATATTTTTAACAAAATATATTATAATTATATATTTATAGTGACACGCAATGTTGTATTGTTTATCAATTCACAAATTTAAGTGAATTTTCACTGATTTTTCAAAATTTCATAGTCAAATCCATCCACGCTTGATTAGTATCAGCCAATTACAGGACAAATCCCGTGACCCATAGTTTCTTTTTAAGATATAACATATTCAGTGTTATTGTTTGGTCAATTGCAAAGAAAAAATATCTTAGGTTGATTAAAATTTTGTAATCTAATCAACATTAAGCGTCAATATAACGGTTTTACAACAAAAAGTGGTAAGAAAAAGTTTTCTTATTCTGTAGTAGTAAGATTTTGCCTTAGCTTTTAATCTCGGGTGCTAACTTTCGTATATTCAGTATATCTAAGTATAAGAAAATTTACAGGTTTAAAACATTCACTTAAATACGTAAGTATTTCAATCTATTAAAATGAAGAAAATTCGAAAAGTTTGTCTCATCTTCATCTTTAAAGCTATTCCTACAGGTACTATATTATTTAATGTATTTTCAACGTATAAAAAACAACGCAAGAAGTAGGCTACTTTATTTAAATTTAAACTTACGAGTTGATTCCACATATAGTTTACAGGGATATGTATAAGCTTATACTCCTTGGAGCTGGATTTTAGAAGGCAAGTTTAACGAAATTATACTGAAAGTACTTAAATTATCTATTTTTACTTTATTCTTGCATTCAGTTCAGTTCTTCTGTAGTTTTTGTCTACACTGCTTATGTAAAGCTGATTATATATAGAAACATGTATAGATATACTATGAAAATGCAAGTTAGCACCCGAGATACGAAGTCAAGACGAAATCTTACTACGGCAGAATAAAAACTGCTTTTCTACGACTTTTTTAAATAAAACTATTAGATTGACGTTCAATGTTAACCTGCTTACAAAATTATAATTAACTTAAGGTTTTACTTCTTTGCAAATGACAAAATAACAACTCTGAATATGTACTTTTTATGCTTTAGCAGGTAACTTTTATCAATGCAGGCCTCAGATTTACTTTACAAGATGGTGCAATAAGGCTGCCTGCATTACATCGGATCAATTGCAGTGTGGCAGATGCTAGAGCTTCTTCTGATTCACTCTACGGATATTCAAGACCAACATGCACACAATCCTAATTAACAAATCATTGGCTCAGAATCTGACGTCTGTGAGCTTGATATGTTGTGTGACATACATCGATATGATTTAAGTAGTGTGGGTAATATATGATTAGTCGAAAACGACTAAAACGTACGGGCCGCCACGTGAGCGGTAGAGAAGGAAGCCTCGCAGCACAGACATGTATCGCAGCACTCCGAGCGCCCGGCAAAGGATTCGTTTCATGCTCGTGTTAATTCGTTGTCAGTCGGTATTGTTTCACACTATTGTCCTGAAACATCGCGCTAACTGGTGGGCATCATTTGATAGACGCAAGACAAATCGATGGGAGAGGGGTTGTCGCTGCCGACGGCCGAGACGAGAAAATTAAGAACATGCGGTGGGGACGCGGTCATTCCGATGCTATAGTTTGTATCGAACGGTTAACAGTTTTCACTGCACTCTCGAGTACTTGCTCATTTTTTCGGATTTTTTTGTTTCGTTGTGCAGAGCGAGTTTTTATTTAAGTTGCATACCGAGTTCATGTGTTTAATATCACGCGTTAATATCCCTTATTCATTATCCCCAGTGTTCGTTCATTTCTTGTCGACGTGCTGCGAGCAAACACGGCGGAAATCCGCGTTAGCGGAACCGTGTCATTGGTGATCACAAACAAGAACAGTGCGGACGCGCACTACACACATCCTTCACACATACTTCACACACATACACTCACAGAGTTTTTTTGATACCAGGAAGTTTTTTGTATCTTAAAATTTTATATTCGCTTGTATCGGTTGTTCGTTCGTCTAAAGGGTTTTCTCTTCGGAGTTTCCTCCTTTGAGTCACAAATATATCTTCGATGTGGCTCATAAACAGCGTCTTTTTTATTTACCTGATGTCATCCCTTTCTTTGTCCATACGATAAAGTTAGTGAATTGCATAGATCTCAAGTCGAGTAAGTTTGATTCTTTCTTGAAACGCGTGTGAATTTTAGTGTCTATCTTAGTGTCTAATTAGTTTATTGTAAATTTGTGTATCAGCCCTAGTTTAAGCTAATTTTAATCTTAACGTGACCCCTCGATTTTATTAAGTAGTCCATTTATATCGTGGTTTTCCCCATATCCATTAAAGGAAAAAAATCAGTCGGCGACGTCACATAGACGCAGTCGATAGGGCCGCAGAGGGTTGTACTCTGCTAAACAATATACATAGACAAACAGTTTTTTAATCAAGTCCTGAGTGTCAATATTTTGTTCTATTGCTATGTGTTGTGTCGAGTAAGAATAGTAGTTTTCATATATCGTGCCCTAGAATACAGAGCATACCCAAGTTCCCCTTACTGTGAGTCAATAAATGAGCGATAGCTTACTGGTAAACGTAAACGACCATAGAAATAAGCACCTGCACGATATGCATCCACTTTATATGTGATCTTAGTGCTTCTGCAAAGCTAATGTACGCTATATTGTTACTTTGATTGTACGTTGTTTATTCCAATCGCCTTGTCTTATACTAAATACGGCTATAAGAAAGTAATAACCCTGTGTACGTCTTATATTTTCTCAAAAAGCTATTGCTATACACTGCTACAAATTTCTGCTATCAGTGCTACACAGTGGTATCGTTATTTCTTATTTTGTGTACTGAAAAAAAACAATTATGTACATTAGCTGCAATCCTCAGTTAAAGTATCACACGTTTTAACATTACTCAATATATCTACGTTTTTATTCTGCTATGTAATAACCTAATGTAACATCTTAAAAAGTACACTTTCTCTAGACATTAGAGAGGAAAAATGAAAGCTTTGGTGTTGTAAAAAAAAAAAAAAAAAAAAAAAAAAGAAATATTGAAAAAGCAGCGAACTAAGTCAGCAAATACGTCTAGGGCATCGAGAGTGGTAGTTGACAAAAAAAAAATACCCTTATAAATTCTTTCCCAAATCTGACTACGTAAGAAAAGAGATTGGAGGAGTATGAGGAAAACATTATATAAAAAAATGTATGGATAAAAAATATTGTAAATATGTACGATACAGCTCAAAACTTCACCGCCAGAAAATGATTTTTTTCATTTATACCTCCAAGCTTGTCTCGACCAAAAAAAAAAAAAATACTAGTGAAATGTAAGGCAACCAATCGTCAAACTATCTGACTCTACAGTGTTCTTGAATAGGTTCCATGACCACTCAGGCAGAATGGAGCGCATAATATTGTATCTGACTATTCACAAACTCAATAAGCGACTTATATGCGCACATAGAGCCGATGCGAAATAAAAGATTACGTAATGAAACATATTCACGATAGAGAATTTTTTTT
This sequence comes from Copidosoma floridanum, assembly GCF_036245765.1. NCBI lineage: Eukaryota > Metazoa > Arthropoda > Insecta > Hymenoptera > Encyrtidae > Copidosoma > Copidosoma floridanum. The sequence continues at coordinate 3,927,427 of NW_028321910.1, read as the reverse complement.
AACTAAGAGAAAAATACTTACATTGACAAAGACACTAAAAAAAATTACAACAATTAAACAAAAAAAGTAAAGGAAGAAAATTGAAAGATAAACGTTAATTACTATATACTTTATATGTGAGGAGAGAGCCACACTCGCAGCTCAACGCTAACCGAATAAAGGGGAAACATAAGAAAAAAGGTAAGGTACATACAATAATACATTTAAATAAATACCTATCGATAAAGTATAAATAGTGTTAGGACAAGTATTTACCACAGAAACCAGGGTTGGCAACTAATAGCTATTATCTTTATATATAACAGGGTTTATAAATTCAGCATGGGGCTTCTTTTTCTTATGTATAAGTGCCTTCTCCATCGGGGGGGCCCTTCTACTATTATGTTATAGAATGTTAACAGGTTCAACCGTTTATGACATGTACTTAGAAGTTGATTAACAAGGAGTAGACACAAGTGCTTTATTTGTGACTAGCAGCCCCCCGTCTCGGCTTCGCCCAAGACTTACTAAATAAAACATCGTAATATGTTGACATGTAATAAGAAACGTTTTCAGTTAGAAATTTTACATTTATTCCTGACACTTCTCAGAACAAAAATCTTCTTACTGAGAACATATTTGTTCGCAATCCGTACAGTTTATTTTATCAAGTAATAAGCTGTAAAAATTAAAAAAAATATAATTATGCTGAAAAGTACCGTGCGTTATCTATGCCATAAAGAGATCAGTGGCCATAAGGAGCCGTTGATTTGCAGTTTCTCCCGTGTAACTCACGAAAACGGCTTTTTTTTTAAGCTGTTAAGATTTTAAAATCCCATAAAATTTATATTGAAAAAAATTTTTTTTCTCTTATCTCACAACTTTATTACCAGAGCAACATTGTCCTGGACCTTAAACCCTACATTTTTATTGCCACAAAAACACAAATACATTTTTTACTCATTAAAAAATCTGAAGTAGGATATTTAAAGATTTCAGAGATTGCTGTGAGGGTACAATGAAAAGCTGATCTCTTACGTAATGGATTTTTTATTTGTCTATTTTGACGCTGCTGTTTCAATCTTGATAAATTTTCTGCGTCAGTTTCTTGACGCCTAAGTAAAATCATATTTATTGGATACATTTGAAGTTTTTCTTTCAATTCACCCTCTTGTGACTTTTGGCATGCTTAAAATTTTTGTGACCCCTGAAGGCTGTTTTCTCTTGACTTTGTTAAGTTCTAACATATTTGTTGGCAAGGTACTTAAGTCAACTCTTCCTTGACTGCAGTTAATAGCAATTGTGACTACCTGGAGTCCATGGAATGGATATAAATGATATTTATAAAACTAAAATGTTTTTTTCTTTTTTTTTTTTTTTTTTTCTTTTAACCACGAAGCCCGAGAGTGGCAAGTTCAGCAGTGCAACAGTGAAACTCCACCTACGTGCTGTTTGCTGCTACTTTGCAGTAATGCGTGCAGAAAAGAGTGGAGGTATAAGAGTGGCCGTAGGGACCCCCACCTGCAGTAACATGAACAGTAAAGCGAAAGACGCAGTAGAGTGATGGGACTTAATGCAGTAGCTCTCTCAACGCAGAAGCGTTTTGGCTGCCATGCTGAGCAGCCGCCAGGCCACAAACCCCTGTAGGGATTCAAGGACAATGGGAATTCTAGGACAATGGAAATTCTAGGACAGTGGGGATTTTAATCCACGTTTAGTTAATTAGAAACCCCACTGTCCTAAAATTCTCACAATCCTTAAATCCCCGTAGTTTAGCTACTGAGGTAATTATCTAGTAGTTGATATTATTTTTAAAATAACCTTAACAAGCTATCGGTTGAAATTTTAGATATAAAATGTTGGGCAGATACCTCTGAATTCTAAAAAAGTAACATTATTGTTGCGAAAGCTTAAAGTGTACCACCTGTACAAAATAATCTTATAAAATTATACTTTCTTTCTTTCTCTTCTTTTTTTTACAGCTCATTTAGGTTATGCTTTAGATTAATGTTAATCAGTGGATGATTAAATATTCATACTAGCAGAAGACTTATAATCCAATACCTTTTCAGTTTCAAAGCTTTATTGCAGATGCTCTGGCAAGAGCACAAATACTAAATCATTATGGACATAATTCAACCTTTCCTTGCTCCAAGTATTATGACAGTGGCTATTGGTACGAAGACCGCACACTGGTATACTGAGAAATCAATAACACAAAAAGAACTGATGCTACTTACTGCAGTCAGTTTGATGAAGAACATCAAAAAGGTTGCACAGTTTTTTAAGAACTTGATGTAGCACCTATCTCAAGGGTCCCTTTTGAAGTAATGCACTTGGTTTATCTAGGTGTGGCTGTTAGACTATTGGATGCATGGTTTACTAGTAGATTTGAAGTTAAAGAAAAATAAATGCATCCTTAATAACGCAATTAAGTTCACGATATTAACAATTACATCTCAGCTGTCTAAATGAGTTTTCTCGTTGCCCAAAGCCATTAGCTAAGTACAATAAGTTTAAAGCTACGAAATCACGGCATTTTATACTATACGCTAGTCCAGTAATTATGTACAAAATTCTATTGCCCACACACTTTTTCATTTTTTTAAATTTGCATATTCTCATGCAAATTTTAACTAGTAACATTGCACACAGAAAAGAATCTATAAGTTGTGGAAGTGTGTTCAATATGTTTGTTGCAATAGTGTGCGGGAAATAGGTGTTTTCCACACTGATATTAGTGTGGAAAATTGATTTTCCCACATAGTGTGCGGAAAAGGTGTGCGGAAAATATTTTATACACACTTATTGCAAAAAAATAAAAAAAATAAAACAAGAAATAAAGAAAAACGAAACAAGAAATAAAGAAAAATAAAAATGAAAAAAAGTAAAAAAAAAAAAAAACAAACCAGAGGGGATAAATGGGTCATGGGACCCACGGTAAGAACGAAGTTCTTTAAACATAAGATGAGTATAGACACAATTTCTTAGGTAACAAGGGGGTCGCCAGACCCACAGAAAGAACGAAGCTCTGTAAACGTTAGTACTGCATTCATGTTGTTTACTAAAACAAACACTTGAAAAACGAATAAAAAAAATAAAAAAAATAAAAATATTTTACTACTCACGATGGTTGAACTTCGTGAGAACGTCGTGCATAAATACAGTACTCACGAAGTGTAACCATCGTGAGTAGTAAAATATTTTTTTTTTTTTTTTTTTTTTTTATTCGTTTTTCAAGTGTTTGTTTTAGTATACAACATAAATGCAGTTCTAACGTTTACAGAGCTTCGTTCTTCCTGTGGGTCTGGCGACCCCCTTGTTACCTAAGAAATTGTGTCTATACTCATCTCATGTTTAAAGAACTTCGTTCTTACCGTGGGTCCCATGACCCATTTATCCCCCCTGGTTTGTTTTTTTTTTTTTTACATTTTTTTATTTTTTTTTTCTTTATTTCTTGTTTAGTTTTTCTTTATTTCTTGTTTTATTTTTTTATTTTTCATTTTTTGTTTTATCTTTTTTTATATTCCATTTAATTACATTTTTTTTTATTTTTTTGAATTTCCTTTATTTAATTTCTTTCTTATTTCCATATTTAATCTTTTTTTTTCATACATCATTCCTTTTTTTTCATATGTAATTTTATTACTTTTTTTTTATTCTTTTGTATTTTATTTATTTTAATAATTTATTTATTTATAAAATAATTTATTTATAACAGTAATCAGTAGCATTACTGTAATGCCAAAAAAACCTCAGGTTTAGTAAAAAATTTTGTTTTAGATGTATTATTTAGAAAACAAATACAAAATTTATAAAACAAATATAATTGAATGTATTATCAGTGAATACATTTAAAAATAGAATGTTATAGTTATGAACCACACCATAAGTACAAGAAACCAAGTACCTATAGTTGGCAGCGCTCGTAGCAGAGTGGGTAAGGTACTGGACCTCACATGCAGAAGGTCGAGGGTTTAAATCTCTTTATTGGAAAGTGTTTTTTTTTTTTTTTTTTTTTTTTTTAGAATTGTAAAAGATAAAAATTCAAAGTGAAAGAAAAATTATTGTGGGAGAATAAAATTAAAATTTGTTAAAAAATCAATTGCTTAGTGTGAGGGGGAATGGTGGGTAAAGGTGTGTAGAAGAAGAGTATCATGGCAGGGTTGGCAGATATACATATATAGTCAGGAGAGGGGAAGTGTATGGAGAACAGTTGGTTGGTGAGGGGGACGGAGTAAGAGGGGAAACTTGAGAGAAAGAGACTCTGGGTAAACGACTTTCGTTTCAAAAAAAAAAAATCTGTCGGTTTTAAAATTCCAGCCCCCCGAGTAACGCGACATAAAGAACTTCGTTCTAAAAAACTTGTACGTAACTCGTGCGAGACGATCTCCCGCACTCGTGTGATAGACTAACACTCGTGGCCGGTGACGGTAACTCGTGCCGTGTGATCACACTGGCACTCGTTCTTATTAACTCCAGCCACTCGTGTGAGTCAATCATGACTCGTGCGGAAAATCGTCTTTTCCGAACTTGTTACGTAAATAACTACTGTAAAGTTTACTCCATATTCGTATGACCCGTCATCCATTTCTTTCAATGTGCATAGTTTACTGCATCTTGTTGAAGATACAAGACTGTTACGACTATTAGAAGATAGCTCTGCGGTTATCTACGTATATAATATACCATTTTTTCAAAAAAAAGTAGAAATTATCAGACACCCTTGTAACAGTTACATAAATTCAATATTACTGACCTTAATAATATTACTTCTAACGAAAAAATGAGTATGAAAAATTTTTACTTCTCGTTGGATACAGCAAAAAAATTTTGCAAATTAGAAAACGAGACATCTGTCAGTTCACATTGTACGTGTCAACGACTCAATAAAATTTTTAGTTCACATGATTAAAAAACTAAAATGTTTTCATAAACAACCAGTGGAAACAGGTAGCGTTGGAACGTATGTATGCAGTTAATTGAACAAAAAACTGAGACTAGTGTCGTCCACTGATATCTGTGCCAGATGCTACGTCATGCCATTATGAAATAACTTTTCACAAGCACACAAATCCCACAAAACAGAGGAAACTATCGTCCATGTTGAGTTGCATCACATGAAATGATATTTGTATATAAACAGATGGTAATTACTACCTGGTACGTACTTTGTAATATTTTGAAAACAAAAAGTTGTATTAAAAAGTTAAATCCATAACGCAATAAAATTGGTATTTTGTTGATCGTATAAGAGACAAAGAAATTGTAAAAAACTACTTGTGTTGATACTGTCATGTATTATATTATTATATAATCATTATATATTATTAAATTATCATGTATTATCATAACAGTGACAGTATTAACATGAGTCACATTCTGAACCAGCTGAGAAAGAGTTAAAAGTTTCATCTAAAAGTACAGTAAAGCATCCTGACGAGGTTGACTAACCAAGCCAACGAAACTTTGATTTATAAATATTCAATATTGTGTTGTACTTATTTACAAGTACAATGTCCCTTTCATAATTAACAAAATACCTATTTCATTGCTTCAAACATTGAGGGATAGCAAAATGTTTCAACATAGTTCAATTAAATTTACAACTTGTAATACAGCTGCAAGTTTTTTGTTACATTATCGCATAATCAGCAATAAATATGAAAATTTATGCTGAGGTTATGGTAAATATGGTACTTTGCTAGTCAAGCACAACTAACAACGTAGAATCTTTGATTTGTTGTTAACATTTACTTGTTAACGTATTAATAGGTTGCGTATTCTTACCCCGACAAGCACAAATAAAATAATTATTCACTAATTAGTTAATAAATGGATCTACAAATAAATTTATTCTTGGTTACCAGATTAGCCTCCTCAAATAATTAAAAGGATTACAAATGTATTTTATACTACCCGTTTAATGAAGGCAACCTGTATACTACGACATAATGATTTGTATTCAGGATAAAAAAATATTAATACTTTCTACATATAATAAAACTAACGTACTACTACTAATACTTAAATAAGGGCATATTGTCAATACTTCAAAAATACTTATATTTTTCAGCAACATTCAGATTTTTGTATAAATGCATAGCACGTTGGAAAAAATTTTATATACAATCGGTATTCGGGACATCATAGTAAAGAACTAAGTTCATGTCATTATTTAAGACAGTTTCATAAAATTCATAATCAGTGGTACCTGACGACATAGTATTTAAACACGAGAAAATTGAAAAATAGAGTTTATGTTATAATACTATTAGACTATTACATCTCAGTTGATAGTGCATTTGTAACGCAAAAACAATGATTTCCGTTACAAAACTGGCGAAAAGGAATTAACAGAGCGATGAAAAAAAAAGAAGACTTGCTAAAAACTATTTCAGACATTTGAAACATATCATTTAAGGAGAAAATTTTGATACCCATGTTATTTACATCATTTAAATTTACATACTTCAGTTTGAAAATAGTACCCTATTCTATTTTAAAATTATCTACATTAAACAAGGCAGAAGACCCAGTAGTAGATCAACGTCTCCAATATAAAGTAGGCAAAAGTAAAGAAGTCACAGAGAAGGTTTGTAATCAGAAAAACTTATCGTTCAGTATTATTCAAACATTCTCTTTGAAGTTTACTTAAAATAACTTTAATACTATACATCGTTGAACAAAAAATTTATATGGCATCGAGTGTTATTTTGCAATACGTATAATTGGGTAACATAACCTTTCATGCCAAATGTAAAAGTTAGGTTCATGCTTCCAATGCATAAAATTACGTGGAAAATTTTAGAATAGGGACTTCTTACTTTTACCAAGCCTAGAAATCAAAAAGAAAATGTCAATTATACTTCACATAGGGGACATTATATTTTCAAATCAATTTTTTTTCAAGTGTACCACAAACGTATAAAATTCGCACATTTGACTTCAGTTCATTGTATCAGATAACATTATGATCAACTTTTATGTCAACAATAAACAATAAGAATAATTTTTATTCAACCGTAAAGAAAAAAGTGGAACGGAACTTCAAAGCTTATATCCATAACAATTTTTATTCATGTTTTAACGTGAAAATGTAAAAAGTTGATAAAAGAAATTAAAAAAAAAAAAAGAGAAAAAAACAAAAACTAGAAGCATAAAGAAGTTAAAAAAATTTGCTACAACCTGTGAAAGTGATGACAATATTTTAAAGAAAATAAAAAGTAAAAACGATAAGATCCTAGACAAAACATTCAAATTGCATGGCAATGGTAATAAAAAGCCAATTGCTACGAAAAAAATTCTAAGAGTGGTAATCATACTGATTACAGCAGTACAAATTATATTGACGGCAGTGAAGCAAATTCTACTTCCACAGACGATGACATGGACGGGGGTGCAGTAGATGCTGGAGAAGATGAGTAAGAACCCGAATTACCGAGTACAGTAAGTGTTAATAAATCGGTGACACGAAGCAGTCCCGAGAATCTTGACAAAGTTGACCTTTCCTACAACGAGCTGGAACTAAAAAGTAATTATACTTGTATTAGAAGATCAAGGTAAGCCGTACCTGTTGCAATTTTCTTAATCAGTAACCTTTATTATTTTTATAATACAAATGGACTAAGAATCGAAAAAAATGTTCACATAATCATTAAATTATTTTCTATTATTTGTGTACTTTAACAACGTTTATTTTTTCAAGTGCGTGTAAGCTTACAGGCATCAAAAATAAAAGTTAATAACACGATAAAACCTATAGATTGCTGTATAAAAAGTTTAAACTTTTTTCTCTTGTTATTTAAAGTACATAGTACCAAGTGGCTCAACATAAGGCCATAAAATACTTGGAAATAAGTCTTTACCTAAGTTTTGTGGACTTAATCGCGAAGAATATTAACCAATATTTGAAAAAAAAACTGTACTACAATAACTCTTTTAACAATATCGAAGATGGTTTAAAGGAAAAGATTAAAAATACATACAATCAAAATGACAGTGACTGCAAATTATCGCCTTAACTTATTTACTGAATACGAAAAAAAAGTTTTTACATCAGTTTTAAATTTCCTCAATGATTTTAAAAAAAACAACACATATTTATTACTTTTAGATATACTAAGTAGTAGTCAAGGAAGAACGTCACCTTTGAAGACATTTGTAACAAAAGCAAGAATAATAGAAAACAAAACAAAATTCTAACTTTTGAATTTGTCATGAGAATTTATCGTCCATTATAAAAAATAATGTAAAGGAAGTAGTCAACGAGGCCAAAAATAAAATTACCAATGCAGTTAAACAATATATAGATGATAAGTTCAAGTGCTTGAACAAGAATGAGAACAACTTATCTATATAATTACTTAGTAACTTAAAATAAATCATTGGTTTTAACCAGTGGATCCAATAGGGTCTATGCTGCATCTTGTTCCTCATTGCCTTATTTTATTTAAATGGTAGCAAAGAGAACCTTTACATTAAAACTATTCTAAGATTCAAATAATAGCTGATGATGAATGTTGAAAGTACTAACTTGGGTGCTAATGCAATCAAGTATTTATGAATATAATTTATTCATAGAACCCGAGTTATTATCAACGTTGAAATTTAGTAATATTTTGGATAAACATATATTTTTAGGTTCTGAATAATGGAAAAATTGAATTTCTATAGAGACTTAGGAAAAGCCCTACCTTATGTAGTTTTACACAGGACGTTGGCTCTAAAGTCTCAAATTCTCCTATGCAGACTTTTGGAGACTGCCACTTTTAATAAGTTTGTATGATTTTGTATCACAATTCACAGTTATTTGATAGTTGTGTTAGTACTCAAAATCTTTCACATTTCATATTTACAACTTTAGTGGCAACAATATGGTACCATGAAAGTAGCAATACGTTGTGTGCAGGTTGAGGGAAGTGGATTGGTGCTAATTGTCATTAGCCACATACATTAATCTTACTCTATAAAATTTCACACGCATAGTTCCAAACATGGAAGCATTAGTACACTTGCACACAGATAATATTCTTATTGTCATTTTTTTAGAGATCTAGTACTTTTAATGCTCTTATTATATCTTATATGATCTATTAAAAGTAACCCCAGTAATTTAAAAAAAATAAAACAAGAAATGAAAAAAAAAATTAATAAAACAAGAAATAAAGAAAAAAAAAAAACAACAACAAACCAGGGGGGATAAATGAGTCATGGGACCCACGGTAAAAACAAAGTTCTTTGAACATGACGAGTATAAAAACACAATTTCTCAGGTAACAAGGGGGTCGCCAGACCCATTGAAAGAACGAAGCTCTATAAACGTTAATACTGCATTCATGTAGTTCACTAAACAAAAACTTAAAAAACGAATAAAAAAATAAAAATAAAAAAAATAGTTCAGTACTCACGATGGTTGAACTTCGTGAGTACTGTATTTATGCACGACGTTCTCACGGAGTTTAACCATCGTGAGTACTAACTATTTTTTTTATTTTTTTTTTTTATTCGTTTTTCAAGTTTTTGTTTAGTGAACTACATGAATGCAGTATTAACGTTTATAGAGCTTCGTTCTTTCAATGGGTCTGGCAACCCCCTTGTTACCTGAGAAATTGTGTTTTTATACTCGTCATGTTCAAAGAACTTCGTTCTTACCGTGGGTCCCATGACCCATTTATCCCCCCTGGTTTGTTGTTGTTTTTTTTTTTATTTTTTTATTTTTTTTTCTTCTTTATTTCTTGTTTTATTTATTTTTTTTTTCATTTCTTGTTTTATTTTTTTTCATATTCCATTTTATTACATTTTTTTCATTTTTTTGTATTTCCTTTATTTCTTTTTTTTATATTTTTCTATTTATATTTATTCTTTTGTATTTCCTTTATTTCATTTCTTTTTTTATATTTTATTTCATTATTTTTTAATATATTATTGTATTTGTTCAAATTTCATTAAATTTCATTATTATTTTTTTTCATATTTCATTTTTTCATATTTGGTTTCTTTTTTTTTTTTTTCATATTTAATGTCATTACTTTTTTTCATTTATAACAGTAATAATTAGCATTACTGTAATACCAAAAAAACCTCAGGTTTAATGAAAATACAAATATTGAATGCGTAATAACGCTGCTTATTATATTTAATCTACATAACCAGATTTATGATATTTAAATTTTTTTTTTTTTTTTTTTTTTTTTTTTTTTTTTTTTTTTTTTTTTTTAGATGTATCATTTAAAAAACAAATACACAATTTATAAAAAAAATTCATAATCAAATGTATTATCAGTAAATACATTTAAAAATGGAATGTTAAAGTTACGAATCACACGATAAGTACAAGAAACCGACTTCTACAATCGGCAGCGCTCGTAGCAGAGTGGGTAAGGTACAGGACCTACGTGCAGAAGATCGAGGGTTCAAATCTCTATATTAGAAAATGTTTTTTTTTTTTTTTTTTTTTTCTTTTAGAATTGTAAAAGAAAAAAAATTCAAAGTCAAAGAAAAATTACTGTGGGGAAATAAAATTAAAATTTGTTAAAAAATTAATTGCTTGGGAGTGTGAGGGGGAATGGTGGGTAAAGGTGTGGTGCAGAAGAGTAACACGGCACGGTTGACAGATATACATACATAGTGAGGAGAGGGGAAGTGTGTAGAGAACACTTGGTGAGGGGGGACGGGGTGAGGGGCAAAACTTGAGAGGAAGAGATTTCTGATTAAAAAAAAAAAAAATCTGTCGGTTTTAAAATTCCAGCCCCTCGAGTAACGCGACATAAAGAACTTCGTTCTTAAAAAAAATTTTCCTACCTTGGGTGTTTTTCAAGACATTTGGACGTTTACTGTGCCCTTAATAGAAAAAATAGAATTTTTCACATAAGCGCCATCCAATCAGGGCTAGTCTATGGACCCTTGGGCTGCAAAATAGCCCCAGGGCGATGGTACTTATGTGATGAAAAATACTATTCCTTACCATGGGCAAAAAGTGTGGCAGAGTTTTTGCACCTTCGGGCCACACTTTGAACCCTGACTCTGAACCCTGACTTAATTACTTAGTGCCAATAAAAAAAAATACTTCATAGCCTTCCGTGCCCAAAGTAGTTTTCCACGCTACGTCATGAAATAATTTCATAGTCACCAAGTGTGTCCATTAGTGCAGAATTGTATTTTGCACCCTTGGTAAAAAATAGTAGTTTTTGTCACATAAGCGCCATCGCCACTAGGGATATTAAGTAGCCCAAGGAACCACGTAGGGTTGCCCTAGTTGGATGGTGCTCACGTGGCAAATTCTATTTTTTACAGGGGGTGCAGTAAACGTCCAAAGGTTGATAAAAATTCCTGAAGTATAAAAAATAATAACTGCAACTTGAGTACGAACGTACAACAACGGCGATCTTTGGGCACTTCAGTTTATACTTTGTCCCCTTGAGACGTAATGCATTTTTTATATTTTTTGCAGCTACCACAGAAATGAGCTGATATCTTTCGAACTGTATCTATATCTTTCTTTAAAGTCAGTGAGAGAATCCCAGGAATTTATACAAAATCAGCCGAGATTACAGGAAGTGGTATGAATGTACTTTAAGTATAAATATGAAATGTCAGTTGTTTCTACTAGATACTTTTAAAATTTATTTCAGTATTCTTATCGAAAACAAAAGTGCAAAGGGGAGATTTCAAGAGATCTATGCTGACAGTTAGTCACAGACGCTTAGCCCAATTAACTCTCTACAAAATTTAATTGGACTCGACAAGAGAAAGACCAGATTATCTTATTGGAGACTAATTTTTTTCAACTCATGTTCTGTACGTATGAACCTTAACTTTCTAATTTTTATTTTTATTTTTATATCTGTATTTCCAGATTAGGGTATGCCTGTCTTAATATATATCTGTTTTGTTATGTGTATTTTTGTTTGTCTTTATGTCTCTAGCCAGAATAATAAAATAACGTTAATTCTTATGTTTATGTCTTATTAATAACGTTACAGTTGTCTGCATGTAGTACATACCATTATCATACTTATCTTTTTTAATACTGTTAGTTTAAAGAGTCTTTTCGGCTACAATAATAATTAAGGGCTTTTTTATAAACACATAACTTTTCTTTTCTCTATGAAGTGATTGGAAGTAAGTTTACTTATAATTATTTCTTAATAATATTTATTTTCAATGCTATGTCAACTGTTAATACACTTTATATCTTAGAATGTCAATAGTCTATTGTTTTGATTTAAAACATAAAAGGATGAATGTACTTTCGTTAAGATACTAAATATTTTTTGGATTGATAATAGCAGAAAAAAAATTATACAGACTGCTGCAAATTATACTGTTGTAACTCTCCATTTTAAAAAGTATTTGAATATAAATGAATGAAAATTAAAATTGCAAGATAATTAACTTGGAAAAATAATTAAAGCAAAAAATAAATGTATTTAAAGTAAAGATCGATTATGAAGAGTACAGAAAAATATTTACATTTCATTAAATCAATGCATGCTTACTTCACGTCTTTTTCCGTAAAAACATTATGTCATGCATAATACAGTCCACCCCGTTGTAGGATCTAGGATATTAATACTTACAACAAGATAATTTTCCAATGTTATTTTACAAAGGTTAATATGACTTGTCTCTAGTCTCGATCTTAACAGTTCGTATACTGTGAGCATGGCTATGTGACTAAAAAATAACTTTGCGAAATAAAATAAATATAAGATTTACAAATATTTGACGTAGCATTTACAAACCTCTGAGTCATGTTATTATCAAAAACAAAAATATCAACACTTATAATAACTTTAATAATAATAATAATGATAAAAATAATAATACAACTTTTTACTTATATATTTGCTTCGGTTTTTAATTATAATTAAAAAGGGAACCTTTAGGTATGATGGATAACATACACTTGAATACCACCCACAGACATCATTACACATTCTTTCTATTATTTTCTGTACTAAAAAAAAATTTAAATATACAAAGTGGTTCAACGTTAAATATCTTTGAAAAAAAATCAAAAAGAAAAAAAATACATTTTTTATATAAAACCTGTTTTAAAAAACTCAACAGTTTTCAGTTAACTAAGATACTGCATCTTTTATTCAAGAGAGTAATGAAAGATACGCAAAAACACCAAAATGTATAGAATTGAGAGATCTAAATTTAAAAAAACAGATGATTTTTTTCACAAAATAACTTACTTTATATGAAATTGTGTAATTCTTATTGTATTGACAAAAAATGGTAAACCAGAACTTTTTTTCAAACAAGTATGAATTTCTAAAAAGAAAAATTTAACAATAAACTAATAAATTTCAAGTAGTAAATGACATCTTGGAATACAAGTGTAAATTTACATACACACACACAAGTTCTGGTACATTGTAATAAGTATCAAGATATGCGTTAAATTAATTTTTTCTATAAAATCACTTGTAACAAACATTGTGAAATTAAAGTTTTTAATAAGCCGTGCTTTTTCAGGTAGTTCACGAGTGGGTCTGTTCACAGTAGCAGAAAGTCGATATATATACATACATTGAGGTCTTGCGCTGTCGTTGTGCGCATGTGCAAAAAACTTAATGTATGCAGAGCTGTATAACTATTATATAAATGGAAAGATATCAAAATCCACAAATAATCCACTTCTCCGTTAAATATCTAAGTAAAATCCATGCTAAGCCATAACGTTTGAAGTACGAGGAGAAAGCTCATGATTTTAGCTATAAGTCTGTTATTTGTATGTTACTGTCATGAGCGTTTTTATTGTTGTATTCATTTGGTTTGGTGAAAACTAATTACAATTTGTGTGTCAACCAGCTTGTAAGTATAGTTTTTTCCAAGCTTTTACTCCAAATTTTCCACACTAAGCAGGTCTGATATTTTGAGTGTAGGTACATTGGGACTTCAATAATGATCTCTTGAAATTTCATCCAGTTTGTGAGACATTTAGGGTTACTGGTAAACGACCTCAAACAAAAGACAAATACAATCATAAAGTGTAAAAAAAGTTTTCACATTGAAAATAATCTAGAAATGAGCTCTGATATATTGAATCGACTCTGGTGAACATAATTTTGGTGTACACATATTAAAATATACGTCACATATTTAAATATTAAAGAAATTTTTTTGTTTTAACAAAATTGTAATTTTATGCTAAAGTATTTCTTTTTTGATGTGTGAATATCATATCAAACATGAAGTATTGATTTCAGCTGTGGTTAAATTTCATTACCTGGATAAAATTATTAAGGATTTTAACGAGCAGATGCAAGATGTCATCAGAGTAGCTGAACAGCAATTAAGAGATCACGAAGCAAGAGGCAAGAAAAAGAACATCTCTTCTTTCACTAGGTTACAAACTTTTTAGAAAATGAGAATTTTGCATAATTCTAAAGCTTGACCAACTTAACGCATTGCAATGCTCCCAGACTAAACTTTTTCTGTTTCAATATTAAATTTGTTACAATAAATTTACAAAACTTTTGTTTACTACGTGCAGTAATCTAAAACAGCGCTGCCTATAAGCCTATATACTAGGAAAATCAAAGGAAAAAAAATTTTGAAACAAATATATCAAAATTTAAAGAAAAAGATTATTGAACTTCAAAACAGAAGTTTGCAAAGGCAATTACACTCCATCACTTATTAAAAATTATCTTTTTTTTCATGTAAAAGTTAAATGATTTAGAGAAAAAAACATGTTATAAGTATCACAAAGTCTAATATTGCAATAAAATATTATTCTACAATCATTAAGTATTTCAATAAATAAATTAATTTTGAATGCTTTCTTCTAATATTAAAATTATTCATATCATAGTATACAAGTATGAATAGAATATGAACAACTTGAATGTTAACAGCTCATTATAAAACAATAAATATAATTTTAGAATTTATGTAAGGTATAATTTTCATTTTTCTTACATTACACTCTGCTTTTCATGAACATTTGGTTTCACACTTTTACAAAATCGAGACGACCGTAATTTATGGATAGTAATCAAAGCAGTGGCAGTGATTGGGTGTCAGTATAGTTAAAGCTATGACAGTAATTAAGTGTCAGTAATATAAACACAGTGGTAGTAATGACAGCACTTGGCTTATTAAATAAAAGTTTAATTACAACGATACCACAATTTTCATCATTTAAATGATTATTACATGGTTACTGAGTCTGAAAGCTTTTAATTAAACAAGAAATAAGGTTTCTGTATTTATACATGCGAATGTTGAAAGTTTTTACGTATATCTGAAACAAAAAAGTGTCAGTAAAACCTTTATTATCCCTTTGCAAGCATTTAAAACACTTGTCTGCAAATCTCACACGAATCTGCTGCAATCAGCAGTACAATGCGTTAGGTCCGACAAAATAATGCACTCACTCTAATGCAAGATCTTTGCACTTTTCATGCAAGCGTCTGACACAGCCACCTAAACGAAAATCTTACGCAATTCTGCTGTAAGTAGAAGCACGTTTGGTCCGATCAACCGATGCAATCGACCCAATGCAAGATTTACGCACTTTCCATGCAAGTGCCTGTCGCACTCGTCTGTATGAAAATCTTACACAGTTCTGCTGCAAGTAAAAGTGCGTTTGGTCCAATCAAATAAAAATAAGGTCATTTGTAGACGATTCTGCACAACTATAAATAAGCTTTTGAAGTATATAAAAGTCTAGATTTAATAAACTAAACCCATCGAAGATATAAATGTGCTCGCAACAATTATAAAATAAGCACTTTTCTTGGGAAATAGTGCTATAATATGCTGCAAGCTTTAATTATTTAGTCATTGGTGCATGCCCTGACAAAGTAATTTACACTACTATAAAGTAAAATGAAAAATTCTACAAAAACTTGGTATATACTTCTGTATACTGAAACATTTGATTTTTAAGAATTCAATCATACAAAAGTATTACGTTATCGTAATAACTCTATCTTTTTGGAATGTAATTAAAGTGAATTAAAGTAAAAGACTATTTTTTCTAACTAATCTATCATATCTTACAAATAACTTTTGGAACTCGCTTTGCCAGACCAACTTGCTTATTGCGAAAGATCCTTCATCAGGTAAATCTGATGCCACTTCTACTTCTTGCTCTCCTTGCTAGTTTTAACACAAAATAATACCTGATTTTATTTATTAACTACAAACAATAATTTTTGCTACAAAAAAGAATTAATAATGCAAGAAACAAACATTCAGTCAGTTTATTTCAAGCAGCAACAATTGAAGTAATATTGAACTTATTGATTTGAGATTTTTTACATTTGCTTTCAGAGTCTAGGGGTCGTCCTTTACGTACTTGTCTGTGGTGCTCTGCCTTTTGACGGTTCAACCCTTCAATCACTTAGAGATCGAGTACTCAGTGGAAAATTTCGTGTTCCATACTTCATAAGTATAAGTAAGTCTTTAACGTACACTTTTTTTTCATTAGCTAAGCCTGATTCCAAGTTTGATTTACTGTAGCTGTACTGAATAAATTTTTAAAAACATGAATGTAAGAATAACATAAATTTAATAATTTTATATGCAGTATGTAAAAAATTTTTTAAAAACAGTAATATTTTAACTCACACTTCTTATACTCAGCTACACTATTGCTAAAGCCCTGTTAGAAAGTGTGTAGGCCGGTTACTATAAGGAATCTGCCCTACCAAAGAATAACTTCGCCTTTGGCACCAATTAATAAGGGAGAGATAAAAAATTATTGATGCTAAATTTTTAGCTTTCTACTAAAACCGCATGCGCAGTTATGTCCAAAATTGTATTTTTTCAAATTTATTTTTTCCATACTTTAATTTGTACCCAAAAAATTGAAAAAAAAGTTTAAACAGTAGATTTTACTATGGCTAACAACTAAAAAAATTTTTATTGAATGTAACTACTTAAATAACGTTTAAAAAAACGCTTCAACCTCACAATCAATTTTTTTATCATGGTTGATAAGAAAGATCTACCCTTACTTCAGTATTTTTTGATATACTTTTGGATTCTCTTTGCAATTCCGCTAATTTATCTGCGACAGTTTCGTAGTGTATACCACAAATTACCAAAAATTCGTTGTTTTGAGATTATTTGCAGTTTTCCATAGCTGATAAATATTATCAAAAATTTTTAGTAGCTTACAAAGATGTGTTGTTTAGTTGTTTTTTTTTCACGATTTCATAGTTGTTTTTACAGCATTTTAGGTGGCACGAACTGAAAAACTCGAAAAACGTATTGTTTTAGATGGTATGTATGATTCTTAATGTATGACATGTATCTTAAATACGTTTGGAATGTCTTTCCTAACGAACTTTTTGGTACTATTTATGATTCAGCTGTAAATTTTTTAAATTTTTTATTAAATGACACACAGTTAGACAATAACCTATTTTCAGGTTGGGTACAGTTTTCCGAATTAATTTTGCTTCTTAACAATTTTTAATAGTATAGTTTAATTAATTTCTTTTAACAGTTTAGATATTTCAATTCTGTTTTGGTAATGTTAATTTTAATCACATACATTTTTTGTAGTTACATCAAAAATTCACTTGAACATATTACACTATTTAAGTACATCAACGGTATCGTGTAATTATTGGTTCTGTTGTAAAAATACCAGTGACGCTCACCAGGTGGGTGTAATATACAGCTTTATACTGAGTGTATTGTCAGTTATATTGCCTACATTGTTTAAAACTTTTTTTAATAATGATGTTTTTAATCTGGACCACACTCTCTCTGATAATTCTTTCTCATTCTATCAGCTTATAAAGTCTAGTATAACTGGTATTCTTAATAAAGAATTCAAATAATCCAACAGTTCAAGATTGTCTACTGCATAAAAAATCTCATTTTATATGTTTTGACCTTAATAAAACAGTGATGACAACACCCTATATAAAATACTGCTACACAATACAATGTAATACAATACAATACAGTAAAAATAAACGTAAGCTATTATGCACTGATCGTTTGAGCTATAGAAAAGGTTCTTATACGCGCACGTATGCGTTTACGACCTTGCTATACTGATGGAAGACGAGCCACGAGACTCTCTCTTCCTGCTGTACATTATTCTTAAAAGATGCAAGTAGCAACATTAGTACAACAACGTACTGCTGTACGACTATCTGATTGTACTGTGCATCAATGATTTTGGCAACCCACTTTCCATGCGATGTGATGTGGGCATGCCGCATACCCAGTGCAGATTAGCAGCAGCACTTAAGTATGAGCCGTTAGAAGTATTTTTGATGGCGTGGCAGGCTCCTTTTTTTTCTAGCGCATACTATAACAGATTTTAGGGAGCATTATGCTAATATTTTATGACTATGATTTATCTACCGTAAATAGATTAAGTTTATGTTATTAACCATTGTTTGAGAAGATAGATTTCAAACTTTTTATTTTTAAGTTCAAATCTACCTAAAATACATAAGACATAAAAACCAATTTTATTAGAATATGATACTAAAATAATTTTTATATGACTCAGTGTCTATATCAGAATGATAAATTTAGAACATTGAATTTTTGAAGGAAAAAGACAGTCATTGTAAATTTATAAGATAAATAACACGTTTATAAAATATTCACGAAGCAAACAATAATGTGTCAATGCCTACCGTACAGAATTAAGAAAAATGTGTAAAATTTTTTAACCAGAAAAAAAAGTTTTAAAAGTACTATTTTCAAAAACATCAAAAATAAACACAAAAACATTACTTGTACACATTATTTGTTTTTATTAATGAACAAAAAGTATATAAATGGTAGATTATCGATAAGACAATAAAACTTGGGGTCTGTTATCTTAATTACTTAGTCACATTCAGAATTTTTTAACATTTAATGTTAATAAGACACCAAAACCTAATAAATAGACAACTATTCTTTGAAAAAATCATAAATATAAGGATTTCTACGATTACAACTTTGTTGATCTAGTTATATAGCAGCCATGATAGATATTTCGTATTTCATCACATTAGTTAAAATTTAAATCTTGAAGTTGGATAGTTCTTTAACTGTAAAAAAAAAAACTAAAGTGAAAGTTTTTTTTAAATCCAATATTGTATTTCCTTTTGTGATTCTCAGCTTTTTTTAGAACTGTCTTTTCTCTCTGAAGCCTTCAGTAGAAATTGCTTGTTAAATAAAATTTTCATTAGGAGAAAATGTTACATTTACAAATATAGATTGTGACCGCTAGGTTACTATTAAAAAAAAAAGGTATAATTTTTTTCTTTTTAACGTACCTAAAAATGAAAACACGTTAAAGTAGAAACAAGAAAAAAATATAAAAATAAAAATAAAAATATAGGCTTAGGCAGCTACAATACTTCTCCAAATAGCATTTAGTTTATTTATCATTTATAGCCAGTTGCTGGTATTGTAACTAGGTATGATAAAAAGAATATTATTAAATTTAGTATACAACTACAATTGTGTGTAAAGTTCTTTCATGTGTCTAAGCATTTATTTACTTACACTTATACTTGATTACCGCAGTCAAGGACGCGTAACCTTAGCTTCGATACATAATTAAGTACATGGTAAGTGTTGATGTGGGGGTATGTACAGGAGGGCAATCATGAAAAAACCTTCCAGGTCAGTTTGATATGTTATTCTATGATGATGTTGACAAACTCTTGTACCCAAATTTCCATTTCTCCCTGATCGTTTCCAACTGCGAAATCTCTATGGGAAGGAAAATTCAAACACATACTTATCGCAATATTGCTTCACGCGAGCTGATATCCACAAAATATTTGGAGAAACATCCTAGAAAAGCTTAGCAGATGGACTTGCAGAATTCATGGCCCCATTCCTTGTTATACCTTCCAAAGTGTTTTGAACATTTGCGAGAAAAAACGTCACAAGATTAAAATTAAGGTTCATTATTTAATTGTTTACGTTATTTTTAAATTGTTGGTATTTTGTCTTTAGAGAAACAAGATGTAGTAGAAAAATTGTTGTTCAAATAACTACCATATGGAAAAGTTAGCTCAAGCTTGCGTAAGTGGTTCTTTTCCATCTCTTTGTTTATATTTTATAAGGACTTATAATTCCATTGTTACGATACTGCTGTTTCAATTCAACTTCTTTATTTTAATTTATTCACAGATAATTGTAACCACGAACGGAAGACAAAAGATTGCTGAACAGGCACACTGACTATGATTTGAGTTAATATCGAGGATATAAAATGCAGGCAGTCGTTAAGTCGTTGAGAGGCTTCGTCTTTCTTGCTTCTTTTCTTGTCACTCAAGTTATAATGTACAAATTAAACTTAGTTGTATGTGATACAGCACGCAGTCAGTGGTGCCTACTGTTGTCTATCTGATAAGGGGAGGGATGACGAGGGGAAATCGAGTGCAAAAGATGAATTTCGCACAACGCGTACGCCTTGTTTCAGAAACGACCTTAGCTCCCACCCCCCGTGCATGGGCCAGATTTGTACCCTGAGTTTTGCAATATATCCTCGCTAGTGTCGTTGGTCTGGATGGGCAGTTGAGACAGCTTGCTGACAGGGTGGATGTACTCGCTGGTTGCAGTCCTGATGGTGGTGGCCTGGACGGATCCATTGAAGCCAGGGTGGACGAAAATAATGTTGCCAATTAGCCAAGAACTACTTGATTGGAGGAGTTTGTCATCTAACGAGGCAGCGATGTTATCAACCTTGAGGTTTTGACGAGGGATCGTGTTTAAATACTCACGAGTCTAGAGGCCTAAGAATTCATATAATGCCATGGACAAGCTTTCAGTGAGCTAAGCAGTCAAGCGTGCATGACGTGGGCTTAGCATCAATGATAGAGTTCATGGGGCCGCTAACTAGAAAATATCCAGGAGTGAGAATGTCAAGGTCGTTAAGGCTGCTGGTCAACGGAGTAAAGGGGTGCCTCGCAATCTCCTCACAATCTCCTCGCATCTATTAAGGGCTGCCTCGATGCTAGTAAGCGCAGTGATAATTCATGGATTTGACACCAGCCTCCCACTACCTACCATAGTAAGGTGGTTAAGAAGGAATTAAGTGCCACGTGATTCCTTGGTTAGCTAGTGAGCAGCCTCTGGCAGTTCTCCGTCAGCAGCGCGGAAGCAGGTGGCGTTGTCACTCCAGATTTCAGATGGCTAGCTATGTTTGGCGCTAAATCTAGTGAGTGCTGTTAGGATAGACTCGATTGAGAGGTTGGCAATGCATGAGAATACGGTGATATAGCTCTTGCTCATTCAGGTGCCACAGCCCTTAGCGCATCGGATAATAAACGGTTCAGCATAGTCGACGCTGGTGTAGAAGAAGGCACAAACAGGAGTGATTCAAGCTGCTGGCAAATGCACCATAAGTTGCTTGGTTGGCTAAGCCTGTACTCAAGTGCAGACAACACACTTCTTCAAAAGGCTCCTGAGCCGTCACCACCCGTCAGTGAGTCGAACTCCTCCATGAAGTGCTTGGATGACAGCCCAACGGATGACCAGCTGGGCGAGCGTGCATTGTCTGCCAAGAATTGGGGCAACGCTCGTCAAAACTGAGGGCCGAGTGCTGGAGATGATTGCAAACTCG
This sequence comes from Copidosoma floridanum, assembly GCF_036245765.1. Lineage (NCBI taxonomy): Eukaryota > Metazoa > Arthropoda > Insecta > Hymenoptera > Encyrtidae > Copidosoma > Copidosoma floridanum. The sequence continues at coordinate 3,905,883 of NW_028321910.1, read as the reverse complement.
AAGAACATCGTCAACTACTATGAGGCCCAGAGGTAACAGCGGCTTCTTTGTGGCCACGTAGCGTACTTTCTGCAAGCTTTCAAATTTGAAAGTGAAGGACTGCCGCTGGCTGAGATGAACGTTGGCGAGATAGGCGTCACGCAGCTTAATGAATATTACGGTCATGAGGAGCGGAGGAACAGTGTTTTGATGTGTCTAGCAGCGGATTTATCTACGCAGCCAAGCAGCAAAGCGCAGAAAGCGATACAGATCCAAAAATAGATCAATGAAACTTTTAGCGTCAAGTCGAGTGGCACTGCACATGTAGACAGTCATTTCAAAGGGTTCGCCAGGGCTTGAGAGACTCGCAACTTCGACTGGCCATAACTCCGTAGATTCTGTGAGCTAACTGGGGCCTTACTACAACAGACAAATTTGTCGCCAGGTCAGTGCCTCGAGATGCCAGGTCTGCTTGATTCAAGTCCATGGGAATATGTTTACAGGCTTGTGAGGGCAGGATCTCTTGAGTGTGGGCCACGTAGTTGTCGATTATTGAGTTGTTCATAGGTTCCGATAAGCAAGGCCAGTGAAGCTCGATTAAGAAATTTCTTAAGGCGTGGCAGCACTAGAAGCTAACGGCGTACTCTTCAGCCAACATGAGCAGCAATTTTGCTACCATTAGGGAAGCTTGCAGCTCTAGTCTAGGAATGGTGATGCACGCTGGACGAGAAGTGTTGGGCTGCAATCTTTTAATAGTATCTAATTTGGTGCGAGATATCACGACACTCACTCGAACGCCCTCAACCGGATCCTCAGCTATCTCCAAGTATCTTGGTCCCACTGCACTTCAAAGGAAGGTGGACGATGTAGCGTTCGTCAATGGCTCGGCGATGATGAGCGACTATGGTCGCGCACTCGGCATCATCGGGAGACTAGCAGATGATTCATCGTACGTTTTCAAGATTCCAAAACCGTTGCATCAACGCTACCCACTGATTGTGCCAAGGTGGGGTACCAAAATCTTACTTCGTAAGGCAAGTAACAACCAGGGGGCAGATAAGGTGGCACAACTCCTGATGGGTCAAAGTCCAGCCTGTGGCAATGAGCTGCCTGATAAGATTTTCATGGAGCAGAAGCCCTTGGCCACAGCAGATAAGGGTACACGTTGGCACCGAGAAGTATGTTCACGTCATCCAGGGTTCCAAAAGCCGGGTCCAAGAGATCTGGTAGGTCACGCAATATATCCACGATGGCCGGAGGCAGCGTCATCGAAGCAGTGTGGAGTCTTAATCGAGGCAGGCAGTATGCAATTAGCTGCAACGATTATGCTAAATTTTAAGTTTACACTTGTAATAGCGCGGTCATCGGCAAGCGCTTGACCCCGAATGCGATGATGCCTAAGATGTTCGTGGCAGCTGGCTCAAGCCAAGTACCAAGATTTCGAGTGAGTCCAGTAAATGTGATCGTGATTTTCGAGCAGGCATGACAAGCGCTCTGACTATAATTGCTCGCTGTTAGGCCAATTTCAGTTGGACCTTGAACGTTGGATGGACGGCTAGTCACAACCGAGAGTTGACCGACAGGTCGATATTTTCCTTCGAATCTGTAGTGGATCGTGCTTGCTGGGTCTGAGCGCTAGTTGACTAACACTTGGCCTTACATTTACGACTCCTATCATGAATTGAGCTGTTATGTCCCACGCTGCAGTACTGACATACGCCTTGGAGGGATAGGAATGAGCAGTGTCGCCTAACCTCAGGCAGTTGAAGCACAGATTCGGTTACGCAACGAGAACCTGGCGTGCTGGCCTATCTAGCTGGAGGAAACGACTTCAGTGGCCAATGAACTGAGGCCCACTGTAAAGCAGGAAATCGGTTTCGACCACCTGTGTGGCAAGAGTCCTGAGCTTGTGGCCAATCAGTGCTAACCTGGCAGGACGACACTCGTTGAGCGCAGGCTGCGTAATGCCGTAATGCCTCCACTGAAATTAGAGAGCGGCAATGTCTCCACAGGAAGCTGGACAGATTAGCAAATGTGGCTACTTCTCCAGGAGCCAGAGCCGTGGCGTCCAGTTTTTCAAGCTCATCTTCTCAGGCTCGTTGAGTCAATGGGTCCATGGCAGTCAAGGCAAAGAAAATCATCCACATGTCCCTTTGCTTTACGGGCTGCTTCAGCACTTTCAGCTAATCGCGATGCTTCTTCAAGGTATCGAGCAGACCCTGCAGATAAGCAGCAGACTCCTTGCGCAGGGTTTTGAGCGTCTTCAGCGCCATGATGTGATCCTGCAAAAAAATAGGGTCATACTCAAACCACGAAAACAGAACACTCCAGGTGGTTGAATAGTTAGAGCCAACGAGCTGCAATATATCCAACACCACCTTTGCCTCGCTGTGTACGTGCAACTTTAGATAATAAAGTCTTTCGACATCGGTACGACGAGCATTTTGGTATATAAGTGCTTGAAACAGGTTACAAAATGACTGAAAGTTTTCGTGACAACTGAAAAAAGCTGGATGTTGATGGTTGGCAGACGAGGGCTGGCATGAGGCCCAAGGAGGGGGAGCACTTCACCAGATGATGGAAAGGGAGCCAGAGCACCACTGGCGTCGGCAAAGCAAGTGATGATGCTAAGGTAGTATCCCTCTATAGATACGTATAGGACTCTGAGGGAGGCAACTTTATCCTTAGATGCGCCCAGAATCAAGTCTCAGAATCAAATATAATCATAATTTAATATTTGCTTTTTTCTAATCCATAGAATTCAATAGTAAAAATACCATTTATAAATTCGTAAGGTCTCCACAGATCCCTCAGACCAAAAAAAAAGCCTCGGAGACAACAGCGCTTATCTGACGAAAATCACTATTTGCATCATACACAATCAAACACCACTCAATTCAGTAAAATATATAAAGCAAAGTCGCTAAAACCATTGTAATCGCTAACCACGAAAACTACTCCATTGATTTTGCTGGAATTTGGCATACCAATTCTTGACACTTTCTTATTTATCTTAGGATAGTTTTTATCTTAAAAAAAATAATTAACAAAATCAACAAATAAGCTTAAAGTTTTGCAAAAAAAAGCTAGTTTTATACTTTAGTTCAGCTTAATCCGCTTTGTAGCGTCAAAGTAAAATCGAAACAACCTGCAACTAAATTAAATAAGTGTGGTTAAAACGGGCTTGAGCAACGAAACATATACACAGTTGATCACTGACAGTGTATCAAGCCTTAAGCTGTAAGTCGTGCAGCTGGGTATCCTGGTTACCTACGACATTGTTCTCTGATTGTCAAGTGACTTACGTTGAACTCTATCCTGAACCTTCGTGATTGATGAGTATCCACCAATACTAAGACCTTATAAACCTAAGAATAATAATAAATAATGGCTAGAAGTATCACTATTGGTTCTTTTCAGGGTCATCATAAGTATTTATTTTTTCTACTTAACCATGAATTTCATAAGCTCTTTTTAGGACCACCTCACTTTAAACTACCTTGCCAACAAATGCATGTTTGTTAGTGCTTTCGGCAACTATTCGTTAACTAAAAAATTATATAAAGCTGGCCAAAAATGAGCTCAGTCAGTCATTTACTGGCAGACGTCACGAGCAATATTGCTCATTGCAAGGCTAGGAACCCTAGAAACACACACTCACCCGCGCCCGCTCGGATCGTCCCAACGCTATCCCGTATACCACTTGGTGCACTATTTACAGCACACTTACCTTCTGGTTATCCTTACAGGGTACGACTACCTGGAACTCGTCTCACTCGTCGTGACGGCTCGGCCGTGCTCTCGGCCTCGGGCGATCTCCGTTGCTCTTGCCCGATGGTCTCTCGCAAATTCCCCTTTTTCCTAGCCTCAGCTTCTCTCTCGTTACACTCGACCTTGACCCCGCTCTCCTCAATCTCTTCCTCTGCCCTATCACTTCCCTATCTCTCACCAATACTTTTATTTAACCTTCTTTGCTCTGAAAATTCTCCCGTTGTGGTCTCGCGGATACTCGTCACTATTCTCGTTTTCTCTCTATCGTGGTTGCTACAATCCTCCTTGACTCTGATCTCTCTGATGGCTCTCGTGGTACTGACTGCGTTATGGCAGTGCACTTCAACAGATGCGCGTGCCCCTCCCATGTATACGAAAAATCTCCAACACGCCTAAAAACCGGTAAATTCTTGGAGGTTTCAAAAACAAAGGAATCGACGCGGCTGCTTGGTGCTCACACCCCTCCGACGTGTCGCGAGCCCTTGCCTCTCTCCTTCTCTACCTTATACACATGCTCACCCAATCATACCTCACACACTTTCAATCCCTTTTCTGGTCTTCGGTCCTTCTCTCTCCTATGGCTCGTAGTCCACGGCACCGAGAATACACATTAATAATGTGTTGTAAAACGATACATATGTAAAATATATACAGTATCATAGGACTCAGTAGCCGCCAATGACTCGCCCAAAAATATAGGTATATAGCGACGTGATAGCTTCAGCTACCACGTCACATCCTTTATTCTGTTACTGTTCCATAACTTTATGTAAAGGGTTATCTACGTTGACAATACTCTTTATTGTTATTTCATAGTCAGGGCTCATCTTCAAGCCTGGAGGAAAAATAGTTTAAAATTACTATCGATTCATGAGTCTTTTTCCAACGTTTGGGGCGTATAGTGTGAAAGTATTAAACTTCGTGTCTTTATTATAGGTCTTGTTTTAAGTAGTTCAGGTATGGGTGTTAATAGATGATTTTTATTTCTTTTCAAATTTGACATAAGATTCAGTTGGTTTGTATTATTTTCTAGAAACTATGTTTCATAGTCTTTTTAAAATAGTTTTTTCTTTGCTGATAAGTATTAAAATTATAGTTATCATAATGATAGCTGTAATAATATAAGGTAATACATTTCAAAAAAAATTTGTATTTTCTCCAATTTTTTAGTTCATTTTTCCTTCATTCGATTTATTTAATTTTTTATTTTAGTTCTTAATGTGTCCATGCTTGTTAATTAAAGTTTAGTTCTTAAATCTAGTTCATAGCATCATGAAAAGAATAAATCTTTTTTAAGGGTTCGTAATATGCTGTTAAGTAAGTTCACTTCTATTTAATAGGTATACTGTATGTGAGTCATAATCTTATGTTCTCTAGTAACGATAAGTTCGTGTTTTTTTTCCTTACATCCATCACTCATTCGCAAAAGACCGACAGCTTCCAGTTTTTCTTATTAATCTATTTTATTAGGGCTGATAATATATATTTATTTTTATAAGACGTTAGAAATAACCAAAAATCATTTATCAGCTAGTAAGTAAGTCTATTGACTTAATGTTGTTGGTGTTAATACAATTTTATTGTTTTTAAATACTTTTGTTTCTAACTGCTATATCTAAGAGAATATCTGTTTTCAATTGTTTTCACAAAAGAATTAAAAATCAAACATTAATTAAAATCATCCATATTATTATAATAATTATTTTTACTTGACTGAAAAGAACAAATAACGCTCACGACCTAAATCCTAAGAGACCCACGAATAACATTAAAATGAAACGGTTAAGACCATACTTTAAAAAAGTTTGGTCATAACCAATTGGCATTCCTTGCATGTTCTTTAAATCTTGGTTTTGTAAAAGAAAAGAAAAATTATTTTCATTAATTAAATGAGTTATATATGAATAAATAAAAAATAAAAAATAAAAAAATATGCCCGGAAATAGTAGAGAAAACTTATCAGTGGAGGACTCACCAATACAACAGTTTTTGAATGTTCCACAAAAATTAAGTAAGACTAATTTATTAATATGTATTAATCAAGCATTTCAACACATATTTTTTTATGACGGACACTCAACTCTCTTGAAAGACTTTTTACAAGATGTAGAGAATGAACGAACTCTACTAATAGCCACTCAAGAACCTATGTACCTTCACACAGTTATTTCTAGACTCAGAGGCAAAGCTCGAGAGAGTTAAGCAGGTTCTACTTTTGCATCGATTGATCAGTTAAAAAACATCTTAAAAAAGAATTTTTACCAACCAAATCTTATCATAAATACACAGCAGAACTTTTAAACACTACAATGAAACAAAACGAAGCAGCTCAAAATTTGCATCATAAAATAATTTTTTTTTAGAAACTACCTTAACAGCCCATCTGATTGAATTGAATGATGACTAACTCAAGACAATACAAAAATCACAACTTTTAAAAATCAGCACTTCCAACGTTTATTAATGGTTTACCTGGCTCGTGGAGATGAAGTATAGTACTTTTGAAACCCAAATATAACCACAAAGCTTTAGAAACTGCTTTATTTACTAAACGCTCTTGCCCACCAGTATACAATCTGGCCAAGTACGTTGACAAAGCTGGACCCACGACCTTTACTCCTACGGCTCCTGAATCTTCAGTACTAAACGTTACCGAAACTTCTGTTTCTGTCCCTGCTCAGATCAAGCACCAAAAAAAATACATCAGTTTTTACGATCGATTGACCCACAATAGAAATTTTTTTCCACATACCTACGATAAAAATGATGTCAAGATGACTCAACCCAAATACGACGAGGATGGTTAAAAAATCGTACATCCTGCACTTAGTTACGCACTTTAATACTGATCAAGTACTCCATAACTAAGCTGTACGCCACCACCACCTTCCAATATTAAATCTAATCACTATTATTATCCTCCAAATTTTAAAGAATTTCCATATTTTTAACCAGCAGCCTTTTGTTCACCTCACTTATTACAAATGTATTATCTCTATCCTCATACGCAAGGCTTTACATACAATCAACATGCTCCATTTTAAGACTACAATTAATATCAATATTAAAATTATAATCAAGAACGATACCAAGACTCTCACCCTAACTCTCTAAAAAACGAGAACTAGACCCGCCGGTTGGACGGGACTGTGAGTTTGAATCTGATCGCGCGTCGAAAACTAATAATGGTAATGAAATCTACAGTGCCTTTTGAGCAAGAACAATAGGTTATTTACCAGCAGTTAAATTACATTGCAAAACATTTCAGAAAGATTCGGAAATTTTTATATTAGATTCAGGCGCAGAAGTTAATTTCATCAGTTGTAACGCATTGAAGACCGGCACAGTAATTAATTGTAATAGTACACTTGAATAAGAAGGAATAGCCCCACATCGAATACTCCTTCTAGGTACCATAACGGTAAATCAATTTGATGCTGATCACGAATTTCACGTTATGAGTCCAGAATTGCCAATAAATAATGTATGTAGTTTAGGAGATCCATTCATTTCACAAGAAAACGCTAGAATCAATTATAGATTAAATGCATCAATAGTAGGAAGCAGACTAATTGAACCTATACCTTTTCTATACCGAGATAATAAAATCAACTCTATAAAATGAATTGAAAAACAAGAAATGATGTCATAGAATTTGAAAACTTTTTTGACGCTGACTTCGAAGTAAACAATTTAAACGATATAAAAGATTGCATTGAATTTATAATAAATGAGCTAAAAAGATCTTATCAATTAAAAGCTGGCTTATCAGAAATAAGAAAAATCGTAAAAAAATTACGCTCACTTATCTTATATTTCAGGTGACCTGGCTCCTCGTACTTCTAGTATGACACACAAAATACCTACGACAGACGACCAACCTATATATATCAAACAATACTGCTACCCCTTATCATTACACCAAGAAATTAAAACTCAAATAGAAAAATTATTAGCAGACGATACAATCATGAAATCAAACAGCCCTTACAGTAGTCCTCTCTGGATGGTACCCAAGAAACAAGGACCTGATGGAACAAAAAGATACAGATTAGATTAGTAATAGATTACCGTAAACTAAGCAAAATAACTATCCCTGATGCTCATTCACTACCAAACATTACTGAAATATTCGAATAAATCGGAGGCTCAAATTATTTCTCCGTTTTCCATCGAGCCAGTAGATAACATCATACATATTATCATAGTAAATATTATCACATATAGAAGTCAACTCTGCAGATAGGCATAAAACTGCTTTTAGTACACCTAACGGTCATTGTGAATACGTAAGAATGCCATTTAGACTATGCATTGCACCTGCAACATTTCCACGACTAATAGAAGTAATTTTATTAGGACTGCAAGGCATTGAGTTATTTATATCGCTTGATGACATAAGTGTATGTTCAAAAGCTTAAAAAGATTATGTAACAAAAATTACTCATTGATTTGAAAAACTTTTAAAATTAAAGTTAAAACTACAGCTTGACAAATGTAAATTGTTAATGCCCGAGGTAGTTTATTTAGGACATAAAATAGGAAGCTACGAAGTCAAAGCAGTTTAAAAAAAATTAGAAGCTGTTGAAAAATTTTCGAAAACAAAAAATCAAACGAATGTTAGACAATTTTTAAGATAAGCAAACAATTACCGTCATTTTGTCTAAAATTTTTCAGAAATTGTGGAGCCTTTAACGTCTTCGTTAGGAAAAGGAAATAAATTTGAGTGGACAGATACGTATCAAAAAAGCTTTAAAAAGTAAAGGAGATTAATTAATGCTTGCGTTGATTTAAATAAGCCATTTATATTAACAACAGACGCATTTAATATACCTAGTAGGACAGTATTAGGCCAAGGAGAGAAGACCACCTAATAGCGTTTATGTCAAAAACTCTAAATAAAGCTGAAAGAAATTATTCTACAACGAAAAAAGAGTGCTGAGCAGTGGTTGTAGCAGTCCAATATTTTGGACATTACTAATACGGCAGAAGATTTACGGTTTACGGAGATCATGAACCATTATCTTGGATTGAGTCTATCAAAGATCCTTTTAGTAGGCCAAATAGATGAAGTGCAAGACTTCGAAGTTTTAGCTATACTTATGAGTACAAACGTGGTAGACTAAATACAAACTTTGATGCATTATCAAGAAACTCAATAAAATGTAATAAAGATGAAAGTGATAAAGATAACTTTTCGGACGAAGAAGTATCATTAAAAGCTCATTTGCTACCTATAAAACCTAAAACTTCCACAGCTCGCCAAAATATGTCAAAAACCAGTCGATCTCATTCCAATACCATTGAGAGCATACAATCAGCATCTAGAGTGAGAAAAAATAAACCTAGAGATACTTTATTAAAAGTACCTGGGGGTATTAAAGGTGAACAAGATGAATTAAATACACCGACAATAGTAGAAAGATTAAAAGCCAGACGAAGAAAAGAAGCATCAAGAGCTCAAATAAAAGACTTGTCATCCGAACATGACACCGCGTCTACTTCATAGTTTATTGACGTACAATCTGACGTGCCAATACCATTACAGGAACGATTATTTAGGCCAAGCTTAATAAATTCTCTTGCAGAAAAGACCTCTCAAAATACTATGAAAAACTCAAGTGATGAAAATTTAGAAATGAGTGAAATTAATAAAATATTTAAAAAAAATTTAGGCTTTTAACCAAGATCAACTAATATTTTAATTAAACCTAGGACATCTGGAGTAAATGACGTTGATCAAAAATCTGTAATTTTTCAACAAGATAAGTACTCTACTTTTTCTGATGAAAAAATTTTTAATTTAACTACAATGAAACCTTAATTTTAATCTTCTTTTTAACGCTCTGTAGAAGATAAGGTAAACTATAAAAATGAAAATATAAAGAACAGTTATTAGGTTCAAAAAATAAAACTTTCAGTCATAAAGATTACAACAAAGAAAGGTTTATTAAAGAATGGAATTAAAACTTATTATGGCGGGATAGTTACGATAAGAAAAATGAAATATTAAGTAACAGCGTTTTTGGAGAAATACAGTCTTCACCCACATCACCTACCAAACGTCATGACAGCAGTTACTCAAATCAGTAACAAATAAATTTTACTGTCGTAACTTTCATTGTCACTTAAAAATTCAATCTCTTCTTCTAAAGGTAATGAACGTATCGATAAAATAATGAACGAATATATTGCAAATGGAGATTACGTAAGAGCAAAATCTACAATTAAATCACACAAAAATGGTCCTACCAAAAAAAATTATATAACTTTAATAATAACCTATGCAGAAGAACTTTATCTGCTATAAAATAAAATAGTAATGAAGAAAGAGACGACGACCACTTCCAATCAGAAAACATAGAAAATAAAACTGATTACGATATTAAGAAAATTTCCAATCAAAATATTTTACTGCAAGCAAGCCATACAGTGGAGTTAGAACCCATACAGCAAAATTAGAACTTGGCTCGTATCAAAAAAGTAAAGTAACAAGAAATATAAGTCCCGTTAGAAATCCGTCTAATATAACTCATAAAACAAATTTGTATTTCTAGAACAGGTGAAATCACTGATTATCTCCCTGAAAATGAAATGCCATGAATTTCATACGAAGAATTACGTTACCTTCCCCTTACAGTAAAAATTTGTTTTTGCGCATGTTCTTATCGAACCCTAAAAGATAAAAAGGAAAAATTAGTTGAATGTCATACTAGCTTATTTGGAGATCATAGAGAAATAGTTAAAACTTATAAACCAATGAGAGAAGAGTATTATAGGAACGGAATACAAAATGACATTCCCCAGTACATACAAAAATGTAAAATTTGCCAGGAACCAAAATTAGCCCCCACAAAAACTTAAAAAACCCATGTTAGTTACAGACACACCATTAGAAGTATTTATTAAAGTCGCAATAAATACAGTAGGCCCTTTTCACAAAGTACATCTGGAAATAAGGACATTTAAACAATGCAATGCTTACTAACAGAATTTTTTATTGCAGCTCCTAATATACAGGCAATAACTATTTCCGATGTTTTGTCAAGATATTTCAACTTTAAATATTCCTAGAATTATTATTAGTTATAGGTCAAAAAGTTTTACTTATCAAATATTGATAGAAGTATCAAAAATTTATGGATTCTGTTTGTCTTTGACTAGTGCATATCCACAATTAGATGGTTTGTTAAAAAAAAGCCACGCTGTGTTAAACAATTTTTGAGAACTAACGCAAAAACAAAAATGACTGGGATAAAATGGTTCCCTGTGCAATGCATGAGTAGAACACTTCAGTTGATTCAGCAACAGATCTTACACTTTTCGAACTTGTCTTTGGTAGACATAAACGTTCTCCCAACTTAATTCTGGACGAATTCCATCTAGAAGCAGACAGCTCATATGTTAGTTACCTTGCCCACTGTTAACGTACGATCTAAGAAATAGCCCGTGATGGACTTAAAATGTGAAGAAAAATATAAAATCACGTTATGACAGTAAGTCAAAGCCACAAAACCACAAAAATGACAGTCTATGTGCTCAAAGAACTTCAGAAAGGAAAGTTAAATAGATTTTATAATGGAATCTTCAAAATTAGAGAAATACATAGTTATCATAACGTAGTATAAGAATCAAGAAACAAAAGAGTAATTAACAAACATATTGACGAAATAAAACGCAGCTACCAATAAAAAATGTTGTTGTTGCAAATTAATCCAATAAATATGTTGAGTGAAAACACTGCCTTTTTGCTTTGGCTAACACTAAGGCCTGGTATAATAAAAAACAAAGAAGAGATACCTGAAAAACCTTACGACAACGTGCTTTTTGTAAATAATCTAGGTATGTATTATGAATACACTAATAAAATCAAACTCATTTGTACTAAACGGCACGTTAGTATAACGTTAGATATTTGAGACATTGAAGATCAAACTGAACTTTACCATGAACAGCCAGAAACGGTATTTGAACAGAGTACTAGAGTGCTTGAAAATCATGAATGCAAAAATGTAATACGAAGATACACGTTAAATAATATGATTCGTTTTACAAACTCAACATACATAGATTGTTAACTACTTTTGCGACTTAAATACACGTACATAGTAAAGAAAAAAAATCTAACAATATAGTAAAAGTTATTCCTAGCTATATGATAATAAGACAAGCACCACTAGAATTCGTGGGGTGCATTTTAAAAAAATTATTTGGATCTATGGATGCGGATGATCGAGATGAAATAAATGTGGATATAAATAATCCTTACAACTCTACACAAACAATTCCATATTTAAAAGAAAAAATAATTCATATTGTACGCTCAAATCTTAAAAAAATTTATATAGAATTAGAGAAAAGTGAAACACATAATGAGAAAGTTATAAAAAATTTGGAAAGTTTAACTGAAAAAGCATGCCGATTAGATAATGATAAAAGAAGAATTGAGTATAGAATAGAAATATTAGAATGGACTAACTCTTTTAAAAAATCTCTACTTTTTATAGTAAATTCTTACAAAACGATTATCAGTGCAGTGGAAAGCACATCACAAGGACACCAACATTGGCTTATGATACAAAACAAACAACCATCAAAAATTTGTTTTGAAATTAATTCATACAAAAAAGAGCCAATGCTAATATAAGACGATGCAACTGTAACTCTTGAACGCCTGCACACACTGTCCAAAACAAAAGCAGTAATAATAGAAGGTGAATTGGCAGTTAAACATGGTCTCCCGCTTGGAGAAAAAGAACAAGTAAGTAATTATGCCATGAACTCGATTCCAGTTCCGAAAAATTTACACTCAGATTCAAAAGGATATGTCAGCATTGAGCCTCGATATAGTAACATGATCGTAAGCAATATTCTTCAAAATCGTTTTCTTACCGATGAAAAATTTCAAATGATTGCATAAAAGATAAGAAAATTTTATATTGCTGACCAGATATGCCTATTTATGAAAATAATATAAATAGTTCTTTTAAATATTTTTTATTTATGAATCCATCAACACAAGCATTAAAAACTTGTCAAATAGCATTATATAAGTCAACCAAAATTTATTAGATAAGACTAAAAAAAACGAAACAATGGTTATATTCTGCACAAAATACTACCACGATAAAAGTATTGTGTAAAAATAATACTTTAATCACACAACGGACTGAAATTAAAATACATGGTATGGAAATACTAACAGTCAAAAGTTATTGTATTACTCATGCTCCCGGCTACACTTTGTATAGAGTTACAACACTAAAATTGACAGAAATTTATCTCTATAGATCAGAGCTTCCTTACGGTTTAGCAAACTTATTGAACCTCTCTGATTTCAAAACAATCTAAATCAGCAATAATAACTTAACTCTTGACCTACAAGAGTAAGAAAAAACCAAAATAAATAAATGGGCAGAATAAAATGACGCAATAGCATTTACTGGAATGGAGAGGACCTAAAAAGTTGTAGCAATAAAAAAACAAATAAACTATCAAAATACAGCAATAATTTTTGGAAGCCTAATAGTAAATTTAATTGTAACAATAGTCATTGCTTCAATTTCATTAAGATGCATTTGAAAATTAAAAAAAAAATCCACTAATTCATCACAACTTGTATATAGAACTCAACTAAGTCGATGAAATGAGTCTCAAATATTTATACTGCAACATAATACTCTAAAAAGAGTACGAAAAATTGTTAAAAATTCAGCACCACCTATTCTAAACAGATCAACACATGATTTCTTGTTGATAGAAAGTCACTGCTAATTTCTTTAATATCTGACCAATTGAATTGCATAAAAAATACCTTGTCAACAAAGAAAAAAAAAAAAAAAAAAAAAAGTAAAATCAATAAGCAACAAAATATAACACTTCAATTCCTAGCCAACGAAAGTACTGACTTAATGAAAACTTACCTTAATTTTACCTAGAAAAAAAAACGCAGCAGGAAAGTTCATAAATAAACTTCACTCACGAATTTAGTAGTAATACATTATTAATATTATATTAGATTTCCAGAAAAGTTTGAAACGTTTGATCTTAAGCAAAGTAGGTTTTCAAGGAAATCAGAAATAATAATTGAATCACAAAGCTCCTCCTAATTTTTTTTAATTTCTCTGTGGTATTGTATGAATCACAATCCTACACTTTAAGCAAACATAATCACCGCTATATTCTTTGTATGTCACTAGAAAAAATTATAACTATACCATTAATTGATTACTTTAATCTTCAACTAATAAAAAAAAAAATAAAAAAAACATACGATGTAATAAACATCTAATGCACGCAATTTTATTAAATATATATTTAACAACTGGATACGTACACTGCTTTACGATGTAAGCAGGAGTGTAAGATAATTGATCAATTATTTTTTTAACAAAAAGAAAACAAATGGAAATTTATATCTATAACGGTATTATGATAGTCTGTCTTATCAAGTCGCGTGAATTCTTGATTAATCCGTAGTTGCTGAGGGCGGCAACAATTTGAGAATTGGGGTGTTACATTCTGAGTTGATACTGACAAATTATATCATAACTAAAAACTATCCATCCATCAAATTCAGGTAAGACGTATTGTAAATATAAAGCAAGCTCATATGAGATGAGGAGCTTATACGCGTGTGTGTAATAGCTTAAAAGTAAATGTTTAATAATGTGCTGACATCCATCTACTATTGACTTCCGGGACTAGCGAGTACCTTATACATGTAAGGCATAACGTATTGGCTGAGGCAACTTGGGTGCAGTTCGAGAGTATAAATAACATCAGACTACGCTCAAGATTGAGAGACAATGAAAGGGGCCCGCCAAAAGTGGTTCCGACAATAGCAGAGAAAACAGAAACTGCAACCAGTTACCAGCCATGAACTCACTCTCGTAGTTAAAGTAATCACGAGGAATTACTGCATAACGCATTAGGGAACTACGAAGAAGCAATAACAACAGCCAGTGATAGATGTAAGTTTTTTATTAGTAATAGAACTAATATAAAAATCTGTGAGTTAATCTGAATGTACTATATTCAAGATAGTACCTGTTTTGAACTGTTTTAATATGAGAATTAAAAATCAAACATTAGTTAAAATCATTTATATTATTTAAATAATTGTTTTTACTGTACTAAAAGAAACAAATAAAGCTCACGAGCTAAATTGTTACAGACCCACGAAAAACATTCAAAAAAACCGTTCACATCATACTTTAAACAAGTCTGGGTACAAAACGATATACTATTTTATCACACTGGTTGAATATTATTGTGTTCAATCGTTTATACGAACAATGGTTTGCTGCTATTGCTAAGTAAGGGTATAATGGTTTTATATCAGCAGATCCATTTTATCTAGGTTAAGGTACTGTGATTAGATGAAATGTATATAGCTTATTAGTGGTTCAATTAACGAGTGGCAAATAAAATATTACTGTGGTTCTATTTTCTTGATGTATAACATCTTATTTGCTTAAAATGCTCATGTCGCAAGCATAAAGATTCTATATTGGTACAACAAATTTTGGATTCCCTGATAGGTTCTTTACATCCTGAGTTTCAGTTTTTAATATATTTAGAAAAATAGTTGTAGATGTACTTAACCTTTTTATAAGTAAGGCAATGTCAATCAGATCTTTAGTGTAACGAATAATCTGATCTGAGGTAGCCTTAGTCTTTGTCCAGTACGTTGATAATCGTATGAGATATCTGCCAGAAATTAAAGCTTATCTTGAAGTCAGTATATCAGCAACTTGTTTGAAAATATGCTTATGGCGTTTCGTCGTATTATACACAGTGATTATTCCACATTGTATACCCCCTTCAGAACGTCATTAAGGTATAGAGTAAAATAAAACGTATACCAAGTAAGTAAGAATAAGTGTATAATCGTTTGGCACTATCCAAGCTTTTGTAACTTTAACGATTAAAAAAACATTTACTAAAAATCAATGAATAATAAATTTTTGGTAACTAGAGGTTGCAAAGTTGAGTTCTCCAGTGCTTAAAGCATGTTAAAACACTTTATAAGGTAAAATACAAGCAGATTCTTTCAAGTACATGAATGTCTTGTTACCGTCAGGGGTATTATTTTAATAATTATTATATATTTAAATAACTATTTTCTTTAAATTCGATTGTTTAATATAAATTTGAATTTTAAATTTTCGCGCGCAGCACCGACTTCCAACTAGTACTTGATAGTACCACCTATCACTCGCCGGGTGGTGACCAAAATCGTAAGTAAGAAAGCGAAGTAAAGTATATAAGAAGGACTGTGCAACGACTGATTGTATCGATCCGAGTTATGAAAATATGTGTAATGCATACCTCTTAAGCCACTCAATTACTTAAAGTACATATTCAATAAATATAACTGTACCAATACAAAACACTTGTCTACACCCTTTTTTTTTCTTTCCTCTTAAAAAAAAAAAATATAACAACAAGAAACACCCACTGGTCAACCTGGCGACCAACCCATCGAGGCCTCTACGCATCACTGCTCAAATGCCACATCTCTACGATGAGTTGGATTCCGAGGAATGAAACGAGACCACTACGCTAACAACATCGGACATAGTACCACCATCGTTGTTTAACCTATAGGAAAGGCTTGTGACACTTAAGAGTGACTCCAATCTCTTTCAACTACACCCCCCTTGTTCAAAGTCGCCCACCCCCAAAGGCCACTTTTAACAATTTGGCGCTCGACGTGAGGCCTCCTCTAAGGAATTCTCTGCTGCTGCAGGGAGGTATCTGCGAGCCTCAGAGTCAATCATCACCGCCAACTGACACACGCCTATCAGCAACCAACAACACTCCTTCTAGGTGGGGAGAAACACCTAGTGGCGCTTGACACACCTAACCTACAAACCCAGCATCAAGCACGGGAAGGATATGGACCCGAAAGACCAACCAACTCAGAAACTCGTGAGCACCAGTTTTATAGCAGGTTCTTACGTCTTGCAACGAGCCTCCGTAGAAGATGGAAACGGGTATCAGCCTTTGTAGTAATCGGTGGTAACATTGCCACTGAAGTCTCTTGGGCCCAACTTAGGTTGAAAGGCAATTTCTTTACTCAAGAAGCAGAGAGTCGACAGAGGGCATGGTCATCCTTTAAGAAATAGGCAGAGGCCATTATTCGCCCAGGTCAATGAACTTTTCAGACAATTCGGTCCACAAGCCGAACTGACTCAAAACTACACCACCTCAACGTAAGTTTGTCCGAATAGAGGTCGCCGTTTATGCTCGAACACCCGCTTCGACATTACGCCGATGCTTCTCTACGGGCCTCACGCTCCAACACCACCTTGGACGTTCCACCATCCGAGCTCGCCCAAATAAAGGAAACTGATCGTCATCCACGCTTGAACACCACTTTTTGACACACCGGCCTCAGTGCTTCGTATCACACCGAAGCTCCTCTACGAGTCTCTCGCTCCAACTCCACCTCGGATGTTACACTACATAAGCTTGCCCAGAGAAAACTGATCGCCTTTGATGCTCGAACCCCCGCTTTAACACACCGACATCAGTACTTTGCATCACACCGATGCTCCTCTTCGAGTCTTTCGCTCCAACTGTACGTCGGATGTGACACCATCCATGCTCGCCTTAACGGAGGAGGCTGATCGCCATTCGCGCTCAACATCCGCTTCGACATACCGGCATCAGTGCTTCGCATCACGCCGAAGCTCCTCTTCGGGCCTTTCGCTCCATCTCCACCTCAGATGACACACCACCTAGGTGTGCCCGAAACAAAGGAGACTGATCGACGTCCATCCTCGAACAGCTACTTCGACACACCGGCCCCAGTACTACGTATCACGTCGATACTCCTCTTTGGGATTCAAGCTCCAACCACACGTCAGATGCTACACCGCCCCGGCAAGCCAGGACTGAAGAGATTGATCGCTGTCCATGCTCGAACCCTGTTTCGACACACTGGCATCAGTACTTCGCATACGCTGATGCTTCTCTTCGGGCTTCACACCCCAACCACATGTCGGACGTTACACCATCCACGCTCGCTTGAACTGAGAAGACTGACCACCATGGACGCTTTAACACCTGCCTCGACCCCGGCATCAATACTTCGCATCATGCTGGTGCTCTTCTTTAGGACACATGCTGGAGATCAACACCATCTAAGCTCGCCCACACAGAGGAAACTAATCGCCGTCCACGCTCGAACACCGGCTTCGACTCACCAGCATTAGTGATTCGCGCCACGTCGATGCTCCTTTTCAGGACTTTCGCAGCAACTCCACGCATATGAGGCACCACTCAAGCTCGCCCGAACAGAGAAGATGGATTGTCGTCCATGCTCGAACACCCAACTCGTCACACCAGTATCAGTGCTTCGCATCACGCCGATGCTCCTCTTCGAGACTCACGTTTCAACTACACGCCAGACGTCATGTCACTTGAGCTTGCCCACTCGGAGGAGACTGATCGCCGTCCGTGCTCGAACACCCGCTTCGACTCACTGGCATCAATGTCTCGCATCACCCCGATGTTCCTCTTCAGGATTCGCAATCCCATTTCACGTTAGATTATAGTACAAAAAAAAAAAAAAAAAAAAAAAAAAAAAAAAAAAAAAAAAATTAGACTAGATTAGAAGATTAAGTCCATCATCACGCAATCATCAGAACGCTGCTACCAGGATATCTCCGGCTCAACTGCTGTTTGGTCACAATACCTCTCAACCAAGGGAATGGAGAACCCATAGTCGGCAACTCAACTCCTACCAAAGGAATACATTCAGGTTCTAGATCATCAAGCACGATGCCAGGAACAACACCACTCGACTGGTCAACCCAGCCCTACCTACCTACCAACCTCCACGGGCCGAGCTATCACGAAAACTCTACGTTTCCAAACTCGCCCACGCGAAGGCTATCGATCGCCGCTTACGTCCGAATGCACACTTCAACCTGCCGGCATCGACAAATCCACAGCACGCCGCAGGCCCAGAGCCCTCTACAAGGTCCAATCAGAAAATCATGATAAACAATGCTAGTGAAATAAGCAGAGCGGATAAGTCCACTAGACCATTCCGAAACAATTCAGAAGAATTAGGTGACGTCTCAGTACCACCACCCGGAGGTCCCGATAGGCCAAGCCAACGTTATAATTTGCGACCACGAAATAATAAGTGAAGTGAAGTGAAACATGTAAACAGACATTGAATAAAGTAGTATTAGTGTGAGTGTGCAGGAAATCGCGGACCTTTGTCAATCGAGAATGGATGAATGAATGACCGTGAACATTTATATCGAGAGTGATAACTTCTCCGACTCCTGTAGCTCTGCCACTGCTTTCTCAAATTTATTATTAACTCTTTAAAACGGGGGGGTTTGTTACCGTCAGGGGTATTATTTTAATAATTATTATATATTTAAATAACTATTTTCTTTAAATTCGATCGTTTAACATAAATTTGAATTTTGAACTTTCGCGCGCAGCACCAACTTCCAACTAGTACTTGATAGTACCACCTATCGCTCGCCAGGTGGCGACCAAAATCGCAAGTAAGAAAGCGAAGTAAAGGATATAAGAAAGACTGATTGTATCGATCTGAGTTATGAAAATATGTGTAATGCATACCTCTTAAGCCACTCAATTACTTAAAGTACATATTCAATAAATATAACTGTACCAATACAAAACACTTTTTTACACCTTTTTTTTTTTTCTTTCCTCTCAAAAAAAAAATAACAACAAGAAACACCCACCAGTCAACCTGGCGACCAACCCATCGAGGCCTCTACGCATCACTGCTCAAACACCACATCTCTACGATGAGTTGGATTCCGAGGAATGAAACAAGACCACTACGCCAACAACATCGGACATAGTACCACCATCGTTGTTTAACCTATAGGGAAGGCTTGTGACACTTGAGAGTGACTCTAATCTCTTCCAACTACGCCCCTCTTGTTCAAAGTCGCCCACCCCCAAAAGCCACTTTTAACAGTCTGAAATAGTAAATTCTTTGATTCACCGGCTTACACATTCTAAAAAAGAACTTGGAATTTTATGATTACGTGAGCTAACTTCTGTTATGTAAATAAAATTCGATTTATTAACACACCTTAAAATGTCGTAAAAATTGATGCAAGGTAATATGTCAGCAAAACGATTACTGAACCGACTGTGTAAACTGATGCTACAAAATATTTTTGAGATGTATGATAAAGTAACAAAAAAAAGTGACCTTATTTTACATAATGCTTTATCAGCTGCACCCCAACAACATCTCTGGAGGGCTCAACTTGATTAAAGGCCTCCACGCAAAGATCGTTAATCATGTGATGCTGTGTAAGAATCATAGTAAGATAACTCTTATTCGTGCATAATGTAAACAGATAAACAGCTTACATCAAAAAGTAATCGTTTGATAAACCTAGTTAAAGACATGTAGAACAAAATTTTTATTAGTGCCTAGCTGTTGTTTTTGATAAGCTTAACATAAGATCTAAAATCAATGTTTTTCGTAAGATAATATTCTATTACATTTTTTATTGCGGGAAACACGCTAAAGTAACTTTACTCGGTGCAAAATTTTTGTGCAGCAGAGATCTATTATTTTTGTAGACTGGACTCAAAACTTACCGCCAAAATCACTAGACAGGAATCGTTTGATAAAATATTTCTCCGTGTTTAACACGAAAAAATAAGTTGTCTACTAGAGCACCACTGACGACCCTGGAAAGTTAGACTCATGATCTTAAGTCAAAGTTTCTTATGTGAAAATCTTCGATGAATGTGAGACTTAAGGCTCAATGCCAAAATTTGCTAAATGGAAATTGTTTGACAGACTTTCTCTGTGCATACAACACTGGAAAATTGGATTTTTAGCAGAGCACTACCAACCACCTTGTAGAGCTTGATTCGTGGGCTGAAGTCGAAGTTTTCCGTGCAAGAATCTTTGATAACGTGTTTTTTGATGAGAAACATGCTGAAGTGACTAACTTTATTTGTTGCTAAATTTTTTTAACCAGAAGCTGACAGTTTTGAAGTGCTAGATTTGAGTATTTATATCAGAGTTTTAGGATTGTTAATCTTTCGATAGAGTTTCTTTGTGTGATGATACAGGAAAATATACTCTTTAAGTGCCCTTCTCATGTTTCTAGTGAGCATGACTCTTGGGACAAAGACACGATTGTGTATGTGCTTACGTCTAAATGTTCTGTGGTGCCCTGTCTTATTCAGAGTTGGTAAGCAAGGAACGTGCCAACACTGGAAGGAGCAAAGACTTATTTCGTCCTAACGAGAAAAAAATTGTCAAATGTATGGCCTAGAATGCTTTATTTCTTAAGCCTTAAGTCTAGCATTTATCGAAGATTCTCGCACGAAAAACCTTGACTTTTGACTAGAAATCTAACTTTCTAGAGTCATTGCCAGTACTCTACCAAAAGTCCTCTTTTTCGTTGTTGTACGCACAACAAAAGTTTATCAAATGATTTCCGTTAAGAAAACTTTGGCGTTGAGCCTTGAGTCTTGCATTCATCGAAGATTCCCACACAAAAACTTTAATTTTGGCTCATGACTGTAGATCATTTCGTTCATCAGCACTGCCTTACTAAAAATCCTACTTTAAAGTGTTCTACGCATGGAAAGAGTACCTGTAACGATTCCTACTAGGCGAATTCTTGCATTAAGCCGTAAGTTTAGCATTAATCCAAGATTTCTTCACATAGAACCTTGATTCTGGTCTACTAGCTTAGCATTAGGGTCGTTGGCAGTGCTCTGCTGAAAAACTTATTTTTCAGTGTTAAACCCGTAGAGCATGTCATCAGATGATTCCTGTCTGGTAAAATTTGGCGTTGAGCTTCGAGTCGAGTTTAAATAATTATCAGCTTCTGCTGTGCAGAAAGTCTGCACCAAGTAAATTTGTCTAAGCATGTTAACCGCTACGAAATACGTTATAAAAGATTACCATACGGAAAACTTCAATTTTGGACCTTGTGTCAAGCTTATCAGAAACAACAGCTCGGCACTAATGGTAATTTCGTTTGACATGTCTCTAAGTAAGTTTATTGATCACCTTTTGATGTAAGCCGTTTATCCACTCACATTCTGCACAAATTAAGGACATTTTACTATTCTTTTAACGCAGCATCATATTATTAACGATCTTAGCGTGGGAGACTTTGATCAAGTTGAGCTCTACAAGGATGTTATTGGGGTGCAGCTGATGAAGCATTAACTAAAATAGGGTTACTTTTTTTTAATTGTTTTATCACACGTTCCAAAAATATTTTAAGCATCTGTGTATAAAGTTGGTTTCGTAATTGTTTGGCTGATATTAACTTGCATCAATTATCATGACATTTAAAAGCGTGTTGATAAATCGTATTCCATTTACATAATAAAGGTTAGCTTGCCAAGTCACTAATTACAATATGTATTCCAGTAGATCAAAGAATTTTGTATTCAAGACATTTATGTGCCTAAACAAATCTGCTTGAAACTTACCGAATATAGTGTGTTAACACGTTTTAAGCACCGGAGAATTATAGTTTGCAACGTATTCTAACAAAAAAACTATTTTTTTTTTTATTTCTGGTGTGTATCTTTCAAATCGTTATTGTTAATATAGTTTTGGTGGTGCTGAAAAATTTCCCGTTTATTTTTACTTACTTGGTTTAAGTTGGCTTTTTGCCCTAATGACTATAATGACTATAATTCTTTGAATGCAGCTGCAAAAATATGACTATCGTGTTCATACAATTCGAATTATTTTTTGATCAGCACGCCACTTGTTAATAATACCGTACGTAACGTAGATATCATTTTCTGTAAGTCAGCCAAAAAGTTCTTTTGCAATGCTTTTGATAACTTAAAAACGTTTCAATCTTTATGTTTGTATGCTGTGAGGTATAATAATGCTTTTTTGCAAATAGTTTCCCACAGTATTTGTTTTATTTAATAGTTTCGCTTTTATATTTTTCAACTTTATTTCCTTTAAATTCAGAAGCTTAACTTTCACATAGGTAGTATAATTAGAAAAACCAATTCGTTCGCTACAATATTAAAAGATCTTGCCATAGTTTTAGGTTTGTCTTATAAAAAATTGTCATGTAGTCACATAACTACTTTTTTTTCGTAAAAAAATAAGTGTTAAGCAATAACATATGTAAGTTCCAGCCAGATCAGTTAATAATCAATGGCTTAGGAATTAAGGAAAAATAAAAAATGGTTTCTGCTTCTCAGCACGCTACGACACTTTTTTTTAAATTCATTAAGAAGTAGCAGCTTTTGAACAGTACAAAAGCAAATCCTCAAAATGTTTATACAAAAAAGTTAATAGATTCATACGAGTGTCAAAAGGTAGCGTCACTTCAAAGTCGTCATAAAATCGGTCAAAATTACTATTCTTCTAAAATTATAACGGAATAAAAAACTTTGATGGTTTCTTAAATTTTCAAGTTTGGTTTGAAAAGTCAAACTGATTTAATTAATTGTAGAGACGTTTTACAACCAATAAAAAAAAATTGTAAATCACTTAAAAAGTTTAAAACTAATTCTGATGGAACTTAGTGCAGTTGTTCATATTATTACCTTCAAAAATTCAAGAAAATCTTAATTCTCTAGTTATGTTTGTATTGTTCTTGAATTATTCAATACTAAAAAAAATCACTTTTTTTAAACTTGAACGCTATTTACCGCTTCACAAAGGGGCTCAGTAACCTTTACAAGGGTCTTGTTCTTAGATAATTAAGTAATGAATAAAAAACTTTATAGAAATGTCTTCAAAAATTGCACAGAAAAGGTGATATAAAGAAAAACATTTAAAAAGTCACTTTTTTAAATCAATTGTAAATTAGGTAAATTGTAAAATTTGTCAATTAGGCACAAATTTTTTAGAAAGTGGGTGAGAGTGGGTCACGAACACTACGGCTCAGACAGTGAATATTGCAATGGAATCGAAACAGTTTATGTCAATACGTGTCAAGAACATGTTGTAGACGACGAGCCTACAAGCGTAAGGTTATTAGTTCCAGATGGAAAAAACCGTTTTATTACACTTATACTTTCTAATGGGGCCACCACAAACCTGATTAAGTTAGACTATTTTTACCCATACTCACACCTAGAGATAAGTAAAATTATTAAACTTAAGAAGAAACATGTATAACTGTACAAAAAAAATTTGCAATTTTTTATGTAATCCCTAACGATTTTCCTATAAAAAACAGTGATTTATTATGTCAAAACTTTTGTAAAGAACGATGAGCCACATTATTGTCTTATTATAATGCTATAGTATCAGATAAGGATGCAATGAACTTTATTTCTCTTTTAAAAATTTTTGAAGAAATACAGCAGTTAAAAAGGAATAAAAAACAACAAAATGATAAAATTAAGATACAAGTGCAAAAAATTAAATTTTAGTTATTACTCTTAATAGAAACAGAAAAACAGAGTATCTTAGGTAGAAAAATTGACTAACAAAAAATTTATGACGAATAAATCGTAGGCCGGTCCGAAAACTCAACTATACCTGCATACAAAACATTTGTAGACATAAAAGCTGATATGCATTTTTGAGATAAATATGGCAGATCGATTTCAAACGGAAGGGGTGATAATCTTATAAGGCCCACTGATGATAAAACTAACAAAAGTGGCATACATAGTGAAAATAATGAATTAGGCGACCAAGACCTACTCCAACCCCAGACCATTGAACAGAGTGAGAATACTCGTAGTGTTAAATAACATGGTCTTAATAAGTAACTAGAAACACTTATAACTTAAGTAAATATGTGATTAAGTTACAAATACGTGAAGAAGTAAGGATTAATTCAATTAATACCAATTTAACTATACAATAGTTATAACGAGTCAACGTAAGACATGATGATGTGTATCTAGAAAAAGAATGTTGTTACACATAAAATTTCGACAGAAAAAAATGACCTTAGAAACACTAAGGAATATCGTCACCCACCAGTATACAGAGAAGTCTTAGAAAAACATGTTGCTAAAAACTTAACGAAGAAATAATGAAACCTTCACCGTATAATTCATATTTCTAGATTATCACAAAAAACCCCCATAGCTATGCAGATTTAGCATAGAAAATTGTTACTAATTTACAAGAATTTTACAAAAAGAACATTGGTGATGCATATTTATTGCCCAACATTGCACATAATATACAACTTAAGAAGGATCTGTACATTCTCCAGTTTTTGATTCGGCCAGTGGATTTTAAAAAATTTCTATGGTTAAACATAATAAAGATAAGACAGCATTTACGACACCTTATAGACATTTTTGTATAGACAAAATCCCTAAGGTTTAAAAAATGCACCTGCTACGTTTTAATGAAGAATAGATCTCATACTAGAAGGTTTATAAAATGTTTAGTTGTTGGTGTATTAAGATGATATTATGATACACGCAAAAAGTCTAGTAGATCACGACCGTAAAGGTAGCTTACTTTTTGACTGGTTAAGATCAGCGAATACGGAACTCTAGCCAGATAAAATTTAATCTTTGCAAAAAGAAGTAATATTCCTTGGGCATATAGTAAGCCCATGAGAAATTAAATCAGACCCTGAAAAGATATGGGCCGTTAGAGAATTTCCCCAACCAAAAACTATGAAAAATACTAGATAATTATGCGAACGAGTAGAATACTGTAAGCGTTTTATCGCAAACTTTTTCAGAACAGCTAAGCCTTTATCACATTTATTAGGAATAAGAGAAAAATTTGAATGAATTTAAGTGAAAGGAAATACTAGCAGACCATCTACCTCAAGAACCTATTCTACAAATTCTCGACTTTAGTAAATCTTTAAAGTTAACAACAAATTCATCTGACTAAGCTATTAAAGTGGTATTGAGTCAAGCAAAAGATGGGGTTGACTATCGAGTCACCTTACCTTCAAAAACTCTAAATAAAGCCAAATTCAATTAATCCATGACGTTTATATTAGTTAGGAAAAAATATGTGTTTTTATAACTGATCATGAACCATCAGATAAAATGCATGTAAGGAAAGAGCCATGGCAGCATTTAATGTGCTCGATGTTTGAATTCACTGATTATGAATACACTTTCAAGTACAAGCCAAAAAGTCTTAATACCAATGCTAATGCATTATCTAGAAATCCAAGAGAAGCATTTTGGTATTTAAAAAACAATATAAAAAATAGATAACCATGATAAGAAGATATGATAATGGGTCAAAAGAAATTAGAGAAAAAAAAGAGAACAGAATTACAAAGTCAGAGGAAAGATAAAGTAAGAACATTGAATTTCACAAGTATAAAACTTAAACCACTACCAACAACTTGGAAGGAGACAGTTGATATAACAAAACCTAGAAGAATGTCTTAATTAGAAATAAATTTACCTAGATTGGCCCAAGATTCTAGGCGACGCTATAGTTGAAAAACACACAAGGAATGGCTAAAGTATAATAATAGTGTAATAGCTTAAAAGATCCGAATGTAAGCATTTCCATAACTGTAACTCAACCTAGTACTTTGAGAAATGTTACTTAAAATACATCAAAAGATTTAAGCTCATAAGAAGTAAATTTTTCAGAATCAGTAGCCTTAACGTCTTACGCTATAGAAACAAATACAATAATTACCAGAATAAGACTTAATAGTCTTACAAACAAAGAAATTCTACAATTTTCAGTCAATCATATAACTTACCTTGGTGCATAATTGACATAATTAAGGACAAGTATGTTTTCTAAAAACGATTCCAGCATTACTGGAGAATCATCAGAAGAAGATACAAAAACACTCGTGTATGACTCTAGACGAAGTGGATTATGGCAAAAACTGACTCAAACGAAAGTAAATTCGAATACGGATACTGATTTAGACTTAGACGTAACAAGTACTTAAATCTTCGTTGAATCCATTTCACTCAATATAGGTTCGAATGACAATTTTTTATAAGACCGACCTTAAACTATGACAAGATCTTTTGATATTGTAGCGAACGAATTGGTTTTTCTAATTATACTACCTATGTAAAAATTAAGCTTTTAAATTTGAAGGAAATAAAGTTGAAAAATATGAAAGCGAAACTATTAAATAAAACGAATACTGTGGGAAACTATTCGCAAAAAAGCATTATTCTACCTCACAGCATACAAACATAAAGATTGAAACGTTTTTAAGTTATCAAAAGCATTGCAAAAGAACTTTTTGGCTGACTTACAGAAAATGATATCTACGTTACGTACGGTATTATTAACAAGTGGCGTGCTGATCAAAAAATAATTCGAATTGTATGAACACGATAGTCATATTTTTGCAGCTGCATTCAAAGAATTATAGTCATTATAGTCATTAGGGCAAAAAGCCAACTTAAACCAAGTAAGTAAAAATAAACGGGAAATTTTTCAGCACCACCAAAACTATATTAACAATAACGATTTGAAAGATACACACCAGAAATAAAAAAAAAAATAGTTTTTTTGTTAGAATACGTTGCAAACTATAATTCTCCGGTGCTTAAAACGTGTTAACACACTATATTCGGTAAGTTTCAAGCAGATTTGTTTAGGCACATAAATGTCTTGAATACAAAATTCTTTGATCTACTGGAATACATATTGTAATTAGTGACTTGGCAAGCTAACCTTTGTTATGTAAATGGAATACGATTTATCAACACACTTTTAAATGTCATGATAATTGATGCAAGTTAATATCAGCCAAATAATTACGAAACCAACTTTATAAACAGATGCTTAAAATATTTTTGAAACGTGTGATAAAATAATTAAAAAAAAGTAACCCTATTTTAGTTAATGCTTTATCAGCTGCACCCCAACAACATCCTTGTAGAGCTCAACTTGATCAAAGTCTCCCACGCTAAGATCGTTAATAATATGATGCTGTGTTAAAAGAATAGTAAAATGTCCTTAATTTGTGCAGAATGTGAGTGGATAAACGGCTTACATCAAAAGGTGATCGATAAACTTACTAAGAGACATGTAAAACGAAATTACCATTAGTGCCGAGCTGTTGTTTCTGATAAGCTTGACACAAGGTCCAAAATTGAAGTTTTCCGTATGCTAATCGTTTATAACGTATTTCGTAGCGGTTAACATGCTTAGACAAATTCACTTGGTGCAGACTTTCTGCACAGCAGAAGCTGATAATTATTTAAACTTGACTCGAAGCTCAACGCCAAAATTTACCAGACAGGAATCATCTGATGACTTGCTCTACGGGTTTAACACTGAAAAATAAGTTTTTCAGCAGAGCACTGCCAACGACCCTAATGCTAAGCTAGTAGACCAGAATCAAGGTTCTATGTGAAGAAATCTTGGATTAATGCTATACTTAAGGCTTAATGCAAGAATTTGCCGAGTAGGAATCGTTACAGGTACTCTTTCCATGCGTAGAACACTTAAAAGTAGGATTTTTAGTAAGGCAGTGCTGATGAACGAAATGATCTACAGTCATGAGCCAAAATTAAAGATTTTGTGTGGTAATCTTCGATAAATGCAAGACTCAAGGCTCAACGCCAAAGTTTTCTTAACGGAAATCATTTGATAAACTTCTGTTGTGCGTACAACAACGAAAAAGAGGACTTTTAGTAGAGTACTGGCAATGACTCTAGAAAGTTAGATTTCTAGTCAAAAGTCAAGGTTTTTTGTGCGAGAATCTTCGATAAATGCTAGACTTAAGGCTTAAGAAATAAAGCATTCTAGGCCATACATTTTAATGGTGCATTTGACAATTTTTTTCTCGTTAGGACAAAATAAGTCTTTGCTCCTTCCAGTGTTGGCACGTTCCTTGCTTACCAACTCTGAATAATACAGGGCACCACAGAACATTTAGACGTAAGCACATACACAATTGTGTCTTTGTCCCAAGAGTCATGCTCACTAGAACGATGAGAAGGGCACTTGAAGAGTATATTATCCTGTATCATCACACAAAGAAACTCTATCAAAAGATTAACAATCTTTAAACTTTGATATAAATACTCAAATCTAGCACTTCAAAACTGTCAGCTTCTGGTTAAAAAAATTTAGCAACAAATAAAGTTAGTCACTTCAGCATGTTTCTCATCAAAAAACACGTTATCAAAGATTCTTGCACGGAAAACTTCGACTTCAGCCCACGAATTAAGCTCTACAAGGTGGTTGGTAGTGCTCTGCTAAAAATCCAATTTTCCAGTATTGTATGCACAGAGAAAGTCTGTCAAACAATTTCCATTTAGCAAATTTTGGCATTGAGCCTCAAGTCTCACATTCATCGAAGATTTTCACTTAAGAAACTTTGACTTAAGATCATGAGTCTAACTTTCCAGGGTCGTCAGTGGTCCTCTAGTAGACAACTTATTTTTTCGTGTTAAACACAGAGAAAAATTTTATCAAACGATTCCTGTCTAGTGATTTTGGCGTTGAGTTTTGAGTCCAGTCTACAAAAATAATAGATCTCTGCTGCACAAAAATTCTGCACCAAGTAAAGTTACCTTAGCGTGTTTCCCGCAATAAAAAATGTAATAAAATATTATCTTACGAAAAACTTTGATTTTAGATCTTATGTTAAGCTTATCAAAAAGAACAGCTAGGCACTAATAAAAATTTCGTTCGACATGTCTTTAACTAGGTTTATTAAACGATTACTTTTTGATGTAAGTTGTTTATCTGTTAACATTATGCATGAATAAGAGTTATCTTACTATGATTCTTACACAGCATCACATGATTAACGATCTTTGCGTGGAGGCCTTTAATCAAGTTGAGCTCTCCAGAGATGTTGTTGGGGTGCAGCTGATAAAGCATTATGTAAAATAAGATCACTTTTTTCTGTTACTTCATCATGCATCTCAAAAATATTTTGTAGCATCAGTTTACACAGTCGGTTCAGTAATCGTTTTGCTGACATATTAACTTGCATCCAGTTTTACGACATTTTAAGGTGTGTTAATGAATCGAATTCTATTTACATAACAGAAGTTAGCTTACGTAATCATAAAATTCCAAGCCACTTATTAGAATGTGTAAGCCGGTGAATCAAAGAATTTACTATTTCAGACATTCATATACTTGAAATAATCTGCTTGTATTTTACCTTATAAAGTGTTTTAACATGCTTTGAGCACTGGAAAACTCAACTTTGCAACCTCTAGTTACCAAAAATTTATTATTAATTGATTTTTAGTAAATGGTTTTTTAATCGTTAAAGTTACAAAGGCTTGGATAGTGCCAAATGATTATACACTTATTCTTACTTACTTGGTATACGTTTTATTTTACTCTATACCTTAATGACGTTCTGAAGGGGGTATAAAATTTGGAATAATCACTGTGTATGATACTACAAAACGCCATAAGCATATTTTTAAACAAGTTGCTGATATACTGACTTCGAGATAAGTTTTAATTTCTGGCAGATATCTCATACGTTTATCAACTTACTGGAGAAAGACTAAGGCTACCTCAGATCAGATTATTTGTTACACTAAAGATCTGATTGACATTGCCTTACTTATAAAAAGGTTAAGTACATCTACAGCTTTTTTTCTAAATATATTAAAAGCTGACACTCAGGATGTAACGAACCTATCAGGGAATCCAAAATTTGTTGTACCGATATAGAATCTTTATGCTTGCGACATGAGCACTTTAAGCAAATAAGATGTTATACATCAAGAAAATAGAACCACAGTAATACTTTATTTGCCACTCGTTAATTGAACCACTAATAAGCTATATACATTTTATCTAGTCACAGTACCTTAACCTACATAAAATGGATCTGCTGATATAAAACCATTATACCCTTATTTAGCAATAGCAGCAAACCATTGTTCGTATTAACGATTGAACACAATAATATTCAACCAGTGTGATAAAATAGTATATCGTTTTGTACCCAGACTTGTTTAGAGTATGATGTGAACGGTTTTTTGAATGTTTTTCGTGGGTCTGTAACAATTTAGCTCGTGAGCTTTATTTGTTTCTTTTAGTACAGTAAAAACAAGTATTTAAATAATATAAATGATTTCAACTAATGTTTGATTTTTTATTCTCTTATTAAAACAGTTCAAAACAGGTACTATCTTGGATATAGTACATTCAGATTACCTGACAGATTCTTATATTAGTTCTATTACTAATGAAAAACTTACATCTATCACTGACTGTTGTTATTGCTTCTTCGTAGTTCCCTAATGCGTTATGCAGTAATTCCTAGTGATTTCTTTAACTACGCGAGTGAGTTCATGGCTGGTAACTGGTTACAGTTTTTGTTTTCTCTGCTATTGTCAGAACCACTTTTGGCGGGCCCCTTTCATTGTCTCTTAATTTTGAGCGTAGTCTGATATTATTTATACTCTCGAACTGCACCCAAGTTGCCTCAGCCAATACGTTATGCCTTACATGTATAAGGTACTCGCTAGTCCCGGAAGTCCATAGTTGATGGATGTCAGCACATTATTAAACATTTACTTTTAAGCTATTACACACACGCGTATAAGCTCCTCTTCTCATATGAGCTTGCTTTATATTCACAATACGTCTTACCTGAATTTGATGGATGGATAGTTTTTAGTCATAATATAATTTGTCTGTATCAACTCAGGATATAACACTCCAATTTTCAAATTGATGCTGCCCTTAGCAACTACGGATTGATCAAGAATTAACG
Source organism: Copidosoma floridanum (assembly GCF_036245765.1). NCBI lineage: Eukaryota > Metazoa > Arthropoda > Insecta > Hymenoptera > Encyrtidae > Copidosoma > Copidosoma floridanum. The sequence goes on along the minus strand of NW_028321910.1, from coordinate 3,874,471 downwards.
CGACTTAATAAGACAGACTATTGTTATACCGTTATAGATATAAATTTCCATTTGTTTTCTTTTTGTTAAAAAAATGATTAATCAATTATCTTACACTCCTGCTTATATCAAGCAGTGTAGGTATCCAGTTGTTAAATATATATTTAATAAAATTGCATGCATTAGACGTGTATTACATCGTATGTTTTTTTTTATTTTTTTTTCTTTATTAGTTTAAGATTAAAGTAATCAATTAATGGAATAGTGATAATCTTTTCTAATGACATACAAAGAATATAGCGGTAAATATGTTTGCTTATAGTGTAGGATTGTGATTTATACAATACCACAGAGAAATTTAAAAAAATTAAGAGGAGCCTTGTGATTCAATTATTAATTATCAATTAGTTATCATTTAATAATTATATCATCTGAAATGCACAAAATAGTGATGGAATTAAATGCTTTGAGCGTAGTGTACCATGTTCAGAGAATGAAGAAGACGAAAATATTGATACTAATGAAAAGTTATTAAAACGCACTCACATATGACTCCTATAGTAATTAATTATTTTTTGACTGACTGTAGATTCCGAAATAAAAAAAATTTATAAAAAATTTTTTTCGTTGGTCCTTATCGATTTCAATATGGTTTAAAATCACACAATAGTCAATATTTTTTTCTTGTTACATAAATTTATTTTAAAAGTTAAGTATAGTGACCCGTGAGTATCATATTTAACGTAAAATAATTAACATTAAATAACTTTTCGTAAATAATTGAATATACTATTCATACCAATGTCTTACTCACGGCTTAGCAAAACGTTACAAAACTATTAACAAATACATTTATGGTAAATAATAACAATAATAACCGTCGGTTATATATCGTCAAGCTACTCCAAAGTAATTTCGAAGAAACTTCGTTACGTGCAGATAAAGCAATGAAAATAATATTTTAGCAATCATGGGTGATTCAAAACCACTTGCTTCTTTTTATTAAGCTGTGCTCGAAAATAAAATTAAAAAACAATCACTACTGTATTTATGGCGCGTGACAGATTCCTAGACTCAGTGGACGGGGGAGAGCCACTGCGTTGGCGGTGGCTCTTCGAGCACAGCTAAATAAACAGAAGCAAGTGGTTTTGAATCTCCCATGCTTGCTTAAATATTATTTTTATCGCTTCATCTGCACGTAATAAAGTTTCTTCGGAATTACTTTGGAGTAGCTTGACGATATATAACCGACGCTTATTATTGTTATTATTTTCCATAAATGTATTTGTTAACAGTTTTGTAACGTTTTGCTTAGCCGTGAGTAAGACATTGTTATGGATAAAATATTTAATTATTTACGAAAAGTTATTTAATGTTAATCATTTTACGTTAAATATGATACTCATGTGTCACTATACTCAACTTTTAAAATAAATTTGTGTAACAAGAAAAAAATATTCACTATTGTGTGATTTTAAACCATATTAAAATCGATAAATACCAACAAAAAAAATTTTTTAAAAATTTTTTTTATTTCGGAATCTACAGTCAGTCAAAAAAAAATTTATTACTAAGGGAGTCATATGTGAGTGCGTTTTGATAACTTTTCCTGAGTATCCATATTTTTGTCTTCTTCATTCTCTGAACATGGTACACTACGCTCAAAGCATTTAATTCCATCACTATTTTGTGCATTTCAGATGATATAATTATTAAAATCGTTGTTATCATCATCGCTGTTATCATTAATTGGACCAAGCAAGAGCAAAAGTTTGTAAGTAATTGAGAACCGATGAGAAAGCACACAGCACACCTAACTTCAAAACAGTTTAAAAATTGTTTTTCTAAATTACAGTACAGACATAAGGCTAACAGTGTTTACAAATTTTTTAAAGTTACCTTAGTAAATATTGTTTTAAAAAACTTCAACTTTTAAATTACTTCAAAGCAGTTTTATTGGAGAAAAAATTGATATTGTATTAATTCATCAATAAAGTCAAATATTTTGATCGATATAATAACGATAATAACGTTTTATTATATATCATCATACTACCCCAAATCAAATCAACAAGGATTTTGTTTTGTGCAAAAAAAGCTCAGAAAATAGTATTTAAAAAAATATGAAAGATTTTAACCACTTGCACTTTTATCGTCAAGCTACGCTCAGAGAGCCGCCACCACCACAGTGGCTCTCCCCTCCACTAAGATTAGGAATCTGGTGCACGTCACAAATACGGTAGTGATTATTTTACTGAAATTTTATGATTATTAGGCTGTACACAGATCAGTTCTTTTTGTTTATGAAAATATATATATTGAACAACATCATGTGCAAGTTTTAGCTCAATTGGTTTGTAATTAAAGGCTAAGAGATTTCAAGGTAGCAAAAAATTATCTCGGCTCCTGAGCTTACTAGGACATTCTTTTCAACTCATAAAAAAATGGTCACTTTTTAGCAGCACAAGAGCGAATCCTCAAAAAGTTTAAATAAAAAAGTAACGTAGTTTTAAGCTTGTGTCTAAAAGTGGTGTTGCTACAAAATCGTCATAAAATTGTTTGAAATTAATATTTGTTAAAAATTCAGATGGGATACAAAACTTAGATGGTTTTTATTATTTTCTAGCTTAATTAAAAAAAATTAAGTATATTACGAACAATTTTAGGAAATCTCCAGCTTCAAGGTAATATAACTCTTAAGATGTAAATAGTTTGATAAAAGCATGTTTTAAAACTTTGAACGCTATTTACCCTTGAACAAAAATGCTTAGCAACTCTTACCAGGTTTTACTTCTTAGATAATTAAGCAGAAAATAAAGAACTGTATAAGTATGAATTACAAAAAAATGCACAGAAAAGGTAAAGTAAAGAAAGGAATGAAAAAAGTCTCTATTATTTAAATTTATCATTGAATTAAAAAATAAAGCACAACTTATATAGAGTGACAGTAACGATAATTATAGTCTATAGCAAAAAATGCTCGAAAATCAATTGAAACATTGCTTTAGCCAAGAGAATGCCCATTTGTATATAATTTTGCCCCCGGTTTTTGGTCTAGTGAGCCACCTGTGAGTTTAAATAACGTGGCCAATAATTGTCTCGTGGCTGTTGATAATTCCAAAACTTCTATCGCTAATGATTATAATTAAAACTTTGTTTATTTTTTTTTGTTTGGCATAATAATTATTTATATTCTCGTTTTTACATTAATAAAAAATGTATTTCTTATGGTTTCCACTATTTTGTTGATTTCCATGATATCGACTGTTTTCACTGTTTCTAAAATTTCCTTGAAAATTCGGATTATTGTTGAGTTGCCTATTAGGATTGTGATTTAGATTGTTAACTTGGTGTTTAGTACCTTGTCCTACTTTATGCATTGAGAATGGCTAGATAGAGTACTTATTTTGCTGCTGATACGAGTTATTTAAATTATTTCTCAAATGGCTGTGAGTTAGTCCTTGATATTGCGTGCTCGGAATTAACCCTGCTCTCATTTGGCTCTTCAATCTCAACGCATACCCGAAGGTATCGGCTTAGGAAGCAGGTTCTCTCGCATCTACCTGCTGGCTTATTATACGTGTTTAAAATATTATAAATAAGTTATGTGAGTTAGCTCTTATCTCATATCAAAGCCTTTTTAGCACTTCTAAGCAGAAGGTTTACCTAATCGTAATATTTGCCAACTGATTAGCCTTATCGTTGGCACACTTTCTGCAACTGAGTTTATTAGTAAGCAAGGTATACTTGTGTCGCATGTCTCTTTTTTAAAATGTATTATAAATGCCTCAAGATTTTCCAAGTATTTGTCGCTTACGCTTATAGGGTTACTGTGGATATTACTGGCACTACTCCAATAACTGGCAGTCAATAAAAATAAATACGTACAAAATTATTGTATAATGATGAATATGCAAAAAAAATTTTTGTCTTGAAGTAGATAACTGCACAAATATAATGCAAGTGCGTATCAGTACTAAACATAAATTTGAATTATTTTATCAATAATAATACAAATGGATGTATGATTTTGTCTTAAAAAATTGATAGTTACAGCAAAAAGCGACTTGCTTTCAATTAAAAATTAATTTTAAATGTTTTTTCTTTTTTAAGTACTAATACCAGTACTTGGTACAATATTTATCGCTTTTGTCAAATTACTGGCAGTGATTCAGTTAGGTACAGGCATCTAACCTTACATTGGTAGCAGAAGTAGGTACTTGTTTGTTTACGTGCGATTTTTTCTTTTTTTTGCTACGCAACAGTGTTTGCTTATATTTTTAGTAAGTAAGTATTTAACAAAATACGAAAATGGTAAACAAAAAAGAAAAAACATCAGATTAAAAAAGAAGAAAACAAAAAAGTAACAAAAATGTAAGGTCAAAAAAGGCAAAACAGAAAAGATCATCCTACACTAAGGAAAGTGTTCAACTTGCAATGCAAGACATTAAGAACGGACATAAGTATCTGTTGTGGCAATAAAGTACAGAGTACCTAGTCTATCTTACAAGCTTAAAAACAAGGACTTTATGCTGACAAAAAGCCTGGGCCAGCTACAGTCTTGAATGTGGACGAAGATTTGAAGAACCAAATAAGAGAAATGCAAACAGAATTAACGTACATTGATAGCTAAATATAATTTTTTTTCAATCATCATAAATTTTGTTTGGTTTCGGTCGATTTTATTGTGATTTTATGTAATGAGACTCAAAGAATAGTATTTGCCAGTATTACACGGCCAGTAATTCAAATAAGGACAGTATTAAGGGCCAGTAAAACGTGCATGGTGTTAGTAATAGGAGCATGTTGACTATTCGCAAAAATATTTATTAATAATAATATGATCTTATTAATGTTTATGTAAAAAATAATTTATTGTTTTTTAAGAAATAAAGTTAAAAAAAAAAAAAATTTATGAGATTAAAACTTTTTCTTTTCATATCGTATCAAAGTAGCCTAAGTCAAAAAAATGTTAGTAATACCCACAGTTACCCTGAGTGTGGCACTTTGCAGATTTTTCAATACTGCTCTCATATATAAATCTTTTTGATTGTCTCTAATCCAACTTTCATCGTTCCTAACATCATTCATATAGTCCTTAAGCGGAATATTTTTGCCATTTAATATAGGAATAGATCAAATTGCCCATTGAAACAAGAAGTAAGCGTTAAGGGACTCCATCTGTGCTTCAGCTACTGTTATATCGGTATTAACTGTATGGTCGTTCTTGTTGACCACTTTGACTAATAAGTTATAATCCTTGTTGCATAGTTTAGTTCACGTGCGTGTTTTTTCCTACTTATTTATTTATATACTGTATTCTGTTTTATATACTTTTTCTTAGTTGGATTAAATCACGTTCTAGAGAAAAATTTATTGTTATATTTTTACTTTGTTTTAGTTAACTATCAAAAAAAAAATTATATAAGGTCCTTGCCATCTATCATAAAATCAACAAAAAGTTACGTAATTCAACTATATAATATGATTCAAATAAGAAGTAACTAGATACATATAATTACAAACAATATCGATAATCTCGCAGTTGACGTGCTACGCATATTTAATTATGCATAATCTAGTAAAATATTCTTCTTTCTTATGCACGCGTATAACAAAAAAGTATGACTTCTTATTTTGTATTTTTATTTTGGTAGGGTCCTCTACATATCCGTTTAACACCCCTTTATAGTCACTTCACAGTCCCTCACAATATAAGGGAAAATTCTTTTAATTTATCTGTTAGTTGAACCCAATAAAATTTGTAAAAATTCCTCCTTACCTCCCTCTATCGCCACATTAATGTAGTTACCCCTATGTCTCTACGACCCCCACGAAAACTAAGAATATTTTAAGAAAATAAAGGGTATATATGGAGTAACTTGCCCAACCCATGGCCCTCCCCCACATCTTCTCACAAACACTCAGTTTATTTGATACAGATACTCTATCGTAGGGTTATTTTGGAATACTCACCCCCACAGCTTCTCCACACCCCCTAGGTTGCTTATAGTTTTTGTGAGATTACTTTCTGATAATAACATAAAAGGCTGATCCCTTACCCCCTTCATTAAAAAATTAGAACTATTTTTAGATACTTGTTATTTTTATATTTATCAGCACCTTAACTTCACTGTACAAGAACTTTTATACATATTACTTCTGTTGTATTGATTTTCATTTTGATTAAAAATAAATTTGATAACAAAAACAATAACTTTTAATTAAACGAAGGTAGTTTATTAGGTGTTAAGTCTTAATAGTATATCGAATGACATTAAATTTAAAACTCTGTATATTATAGACTTATGTTGATGGGTATGTTTTTTAACATAGTATGTGTTGCTATATATCTTAATTGCTACCTGAGCATCGGCCAATGTGCGGTGTATGATTAACGGCTTTTTCTGCACAGACAGAGTGTCTAACATATAATTTAGTACTTTTTCTTCTTTAGATCAGGATGGAGCACGATCGCTTACGCTTGAACACTGTATTAATAGTTGGTTGTCATATATTTTTGTGCTGGTTAGTAATCTTCTGCCTATGCGGTTATACATTCTTAAAGGCCGTAAAGAAACTTTTTTTTTTTTAAATGATAAATTTAATAAATTGTGTATTTAGTTCAATTTTAAAATCATTGCATTCTTTCTGAACGTTGACTTCTGAATTGTTAAAATTATTTTTCTGAAGCGTACTTTCTACTTCTGTTTCATTTATTTTTTTTTATTGAGTTAATGCTTGGCTTATAAGAATTAATGTAATATTACAATTTGTTATTAAAAAAATTTAATTTATTTTCTAGAAAAGTTTTTTCAGCTAGCTTTTTATAAAATAAAGTTTTCTGCCATTTCTTGCATTTTCCTTTCACGTTAAAAATATAACGTGCTAGTATTATTTGTACTTTAGATCTTTATTTATATATATTTTTTTTTATTCACTGTATTATTGTGTTTTTGATATTCAGAAAAAGATTGCTCTTGTAAACAAATACTGGATTAAGAATGGCCACTATTAAAGCAAGACTTAAGAATTGAATAACTTTGACAAGCATATGCAGGGAAGAAATAGATAGACCGCTCTAGTTAGCAAATCTTGGGTATAGCATGTCCGGTATTATAGTCGGACTAAAAAGAGAAACTGCTCTGACTAGCAGGTTTAGAAAAACAAGAGTGTATTTGTTTTGTCTAGTAAGTGTGTATGAGTAAATCTGGCTAATCATATAGGCTTATTTTAATATCTGTTTATTTAAAGTCATATATTCACATGATGTTATTTAGTTAAATGCTGACGGTTATGTCTTTCTCATGCTTTTCTAAAAATACAGTGTTCGCGCGTGACACCTTATAATCCAGTGCATGCTAGAGTGTATTGGACATGAGAGTAATGTTTAAGTACGTAAACTTCATTTTGTATATTTTTCTCTTATTTGTTAAACAATGAAACCATCCAGTAGCTAGAGACTAAAAACAACGCTCTGCGACTAATAATGTTAAATAATTATTACTTTTAGTTAACCCTACCTTTAATTTAAAATTAAAGGATGTGGACTGTAGCTTTACACTTCTGTATAAGTCACGGGAGCAGCAGAGAGTCCAACTACTTACCAGTTTGTTGGAAAAAGAGAGAGAAAAAGTTTTGATTTTAAATTGTATATATCATAACACCTCAATCTTAATTTTTTTCTTTTAACTCTTCGTCTTAAATGTAATTAATTAATTTGTCACTCAAAGTATTATGGAACTTCAATTAAAGACATGCAATCAAATTGTAATTTTGAAACTTTAGCTCTGTACAACCCTTTGGTATTTTTTTTCTTTTGGTATTACTAATTCATTTAATGAGGCAGTCTGTACAATTAAGTCATACTTATATTTTTATTTAAACATGACAATTGTAATTTTAACAGGTTTCTTAGGATTTGAATATTGTATGTGTAAAATAATTTAATAAATTAAGAACCACACTCAACGAGCGGTGAAAAGCTACCTACTTAAACTCTGCATGAAGAAATGTACCTTGCACGAAGCTTCAGTTAAAATGTCTTTGTCGTACATGCTGTGGAGCTGGTACTTGCTGACTTTCTGTATTTAGACTTAGCGGCTCGCTTTGGCTGTCATTTGACACTTCTGAGAGCCACAAAGTACACAGTCAGCTTCGTTAGGTGACGACTTTCGTTAAGTATGACTCTTTTAAGAGTCTTAAGGTTTTATCACTGAGGGAGCAAGTATAATATAAAAAAGAATAAAGTAAGAACTTCATTATTAACGCAAGTCATTACTTAACACCATCTGCTTAAACTTATTTTGATTGGTGTTAAACAAGCTGTAAAATGGTAGTAGGCAAAGCTGACACAAGACTAAATGCTCAGAATTTTTTCCATGTTTTGTACAACAAAACAAAAATTTATAAATAAGTTTTTCCCCCAACCTCTTACTTTTAATTCTAAACTTTTTTGAAACTAAATTCTTACGTGTGAGTAGTAATTTCTGCTAATATGTTGACAGTATGACTGACCATCATCCACTGACTGCTGAAGCGCATGGTGAACTACTAATGTAACTTTTATTGTTGTGTGCGATTCTCATTATAATAATATTTTTTAAGTAACCTTACGGTTATGACTCCTCCGCAAAAGTTAACTAGATTTTCGTCCTGATTGACAATACGTAGTTGTATAAAGTCTACAATGTGTTAAACAATTGGTAAACATATGATCTCAAATTGTTCTTTAACAATCTCATAACCTGATGATACAGCTGAAAAAAATTAGTGAACTGTATGAGCTTTTTTATAATTTATATAGGCCCTAGTAGCGATAGTACAGTTATCTGTTAATGCGATAACTTTGAAAATAGCTACAGGTGAATCTGAGCTGTAAGTAGTTCTATCTTTAAAAACACGTCCAGTGAAATTTAAGAGACGATATATAGAACCTTTAAGTCTAAGATCAACGGTATGGCTGCACTCAAAAATACTTCAAAGTGTTAAGTCATTAATGGGTTTGATATTAATACCTACATTTTTATGCTATAATGCATCGATTAAAAATAATTCAATATCTCTAGTTTTTTTATCAATAGTTTGAAGAACGGTGAGTTCATCAGCCTTGCAAAATTTATTATTACATTTGTTAATGTTTGGAATTAAAATTTATATTAGGAGTTCTACTTTGCCAAGAACGAAGTTATGTTTTAATAATAATTTGATCTTAAAAAAAATACTGTGCGTCTAATGCAAAAGAAATTTCAGACAAAATAAGTGTTAATGTTTTTACGTGACTAGTTTGTAGTGAATAAATGATTATTAAGCAAATACTTTTATAGTTTTACTTGGTATTGTTAACTCCTCTGTATATTACTAAATCGATAGGTGGTTGTTGATCTTCGAAACTAGCAAAGATGACTGAATTTGTACGAAATTATTTGTACACTACTGCGTGTATTCCAGAATTACCTCTATCTTTAAGATTAACTTTTGCAGTTTTATGATACTAAGATACATAAGCAGGTAAGTTATTTCATGTGTGTACTCAGCAAAAATTAAAGATTTTGAGCTGCGTAGCATATTTTAATAATTGAACATTTACTATGGCTCTTTTGGATTCACTCACTTTAAACTTGAAAAAAAAAAAAAAAAAAAAAAATCCTTTTCAGCAAATGGCTCACAGTACAGTAAACACCTAATCCAGTTTTGTATGATGAAAGTTTAAGACCTTTCACAAGTACAATGGCCACCATCTTATTATTGTGTTTTTAGCTTTTTTTCAGCTGTTGTTTGGTACTCTTACTGGCACTATTACTTACAAGTATAACAATTCTTGCTGCACCATTTAATATTGAACATTTAATATTGAATCTTTTAAATACGTCTCTAATGCCATCTGAAGTTTCTTTTTCATGGGTAGTGGCGTGTGTTTGCCATTCTGCTTGTACAAGAAAATCTTGATCACGGTGTATTAAGTTTATTATTAAAAATTTTTTGTTAAAATGTTGTTTTACCCTGCCATTAAAATGAATTATTTTTGTTGTACGTAATTTTCAAGTATGGTACTAATTTCATTTGTTTGGTATATACCACTGTGGTATTATGCTGCAAGCTATCGGATAAAATGATCAGACGTTTGTGTTCTGAATCACCTTTAACTTAGTAATAGCACACAACAGGAAAGAAATTACACTGTGTATTGTTTAAATGAGACGCCTGTGATGCATCTTGAGCCAAAAATTTGTAATTCTCTGGAAAGTCCAGTACAAGAGTAATTTTTTCTAAGCGTGAATTTTTTTTGTTTTATCGAAGAATTTCATTTGTTGCTTAGAAATAAATCAATGAGGCCTTAAAAGTAATAGTTTACCACATAATTCTTGTACAAATGTTTTTGTGTCTATGATTCAAGTTTCAAAAATGGATCTATCTGTTGATAACCAGTTACTGAATTAGAGTTACTGATTGAACACTAGTAATAACACTATCATATAACAATTGTTTTAAGAAACCAGAAAACGTATTTATATTCAAGCATTCAGGGCATTGTCCAAGTGAACTATTGATGGTTGACTTTTTACAAGTAATTTCTTTAAAAGAGTTTTTGTACGTAGCTAAGATTTTATAAAAATTTTTTGGTCAATTTTTCAATGTTCATAACATCAAGCATGAGTTTAATATTTTGGTAAATAGTACACATACAAATGCAATGTTCCAGAAGTGCCTGCAAAGATGCATTGTTCTGGTCACAATTGGCCAAATTTACTGAAACTTACTACAAAATTCGGGGCATCGTCTTTATACAAAATATACAGCTCTTTCAAGTCGACAAGCGTAAGTCTTTTTGGTATTAAAACATGGCCTTCTGGAGTCTTTACAGACACTGCATCTCTTGCACAAGGCATCACTCGACTATTTTCATCATCAATATAAAACTGGGATACATTAGTAACAGTTTCTGCTGGCAACAATTTTCCACTTTTAGCTGTTATTTTTGCTGATACACCACGTTTAGCTCTTAAATCTTTTGATTTTTTGGCTGACTTCTAACCACACTTAAGCTCCATAGCGATTTCTGTGGGACTCCAAGACTCCGGAGCAATTGTCAATACACGCAATTTTAGTGGATCATACAAATCTAATAAGAAGAGTTTTTTTTTAAAATCACTTAACATAACTTTTAGTTCAAGTTCTCTTGCTGATGCATTACTGTTCTGAGAAATCATATGTTCTCTTTCATTGGTGTCAATACATTTTTCTTGCTCTCCAAAATGCTTACGAAATTCATTCATAGGTGCATCGTGTGAATTTTTGGCTCTTATATCCATGGGTGTGTCGATTTCTGTACGTACACGTTTTAGTCAACAGTTGAAAAAAATTTCATCATTATGTGACGAATGTGAGAATTATCGTTTAAGCCTTTGGGATACTTGTCTTAAGTAATTTCTCTTGTGCCGTGTAATACCCAAATCTTTGTAAGGATTTCAACACCTGTCTGCATGAAAAACAGCTGCCATGACAATTGTTTATCAACGATAACAGTATACTTTGAATGATGAACACAACAGAAACTATCTACTAAATCTAGCAAAAAACTGATACATAGTTTTTTTGGAGACGTTATAAAAAATTTTGCTCATGGGAATTCAATCATTGTTTTTTAAGCTTATTTTTACAACACCTTTAAAGTTTAACATAAACAAGAGGAAAATATCATTTAAAAAATTAAGTATGTGCCAACAGAGCCAAAAAAATAAAATTCACCATTAAAAAATAAGAACATAGTGCATCAGCTTTTATGTATTTATACAATTGTTACAAAAATTATTACTACTTATAATAATAATGCACTTACTCAAGTCTTGCAATACAATTTTTATACAATGACATCGAAATTAGACATTATAGCGTCAATAATGAGTAAATGTTGCTTGACGATGTAAAAACTTAAGGCTCAAAAATATACCAGTAGCGTGGTGGTGATTTAGATACGTGCTTGTTAGTGCCAAACATTTTTCTACATCAATTTTGTATAAACATATTGATAAGAACTGAAACGTCCATTCAGAAATAGATTTAAAAAAAATTTGTATGACTTTATTTATGGGCATAAAACGAATTATTAAATTAGAATTTTTACTTACAACTATGTACCCTAACTACTACTATGCTAATAGAATCTTGACAGATGCCACATTCAATGATAAGTATATGCTGAAAACGTCCTTTACAAAAGTTTCTCATGAGATTTCTCATAAGCAGTCTTCTGACAATATCCAATTCTTGTTGAAATTTTGCGCATAAGTCCTATAGGAATACTCAGACACTTTTTCGAATTTCATAAATGCATGGTGACATTTATCATAGATGTAATCTTCTAAACTAGAAGTAGCATGCTTACGATACTACCAAGACAGAAGGGCTTAAGTATTTTTCGTCAAATTTGAAAAAAAAAAATGTCTTACAATTTTTTAAAATTTTACGATAAAAACTTGAACCCCTCCGTTTTAGTATTATCAAAAGCTCAGTAATACTACTAAAGATCATTATATCTATAATAATCATTACCATGCAATTTTAGAATTAGGAGAAAACGTCAGAAGATTCCTATAGAATTTATGGGCTTAAATCCTATAGGAGGTTCTTGATATTTTTATGAAAATTCCTTTTCAAATTCTTATAAAAAACTTTTGTGAAGGGTTATCGTCTGTCATAATAGATCGGCTATTTTGAACGTCTTGCATATAATTTCTGTAATCAAGTTCTAACTCAAACCATACGTATATACCTACATTAGACACAGTAGCGTGTAAACATAACTTATAACAAAGTGTAAATAGTACTTGAGTCTTCAGGTTAGGAAAGCAACTGTTCATAATCGCGCAACAATTTTAATAAAAGAATGTTCTGTATTAAAAAATTCAAACAATTTTTGGATTCTTTCGTGAACATATTTTATATTCTTATTAAAACAAAATTGATACATTATTTTAGAGGTTAGAGGCACAATAATGTAAGCTAGCGTATTTATTTAAGTAGAAATAAGTCGATAAGCTCGTTTTAGTATACAGTAATAGTATGTCCATGATGTTCACTGTTTCGTGTACTAAATACTCATGAAAATAAACATAACCTACTGTTAAGGGTATGTCAAGATGATTCAATAAGAAAGTTATTTTTTTACATTGAAATAAGCTACTTACTTTCAATACCTTTATTAGTATTAGTTAATAGCAAGTTTTAACTACTAGGTTGACGTGATACCAAAAAGGTTGGCTTCCCACGTGATTTTGAAGTTATTTTTGAGGTTATCGTTGACACTTAAAAGATAAATTAAAGCCTAACGTTGGATCTTATAACAGTAACCAGTACAGACGTATTTACTTATGAAAAAAGAACTAAAACATATATTTTTTTGTAGTTATTTCAGGGAAAATGACGCTTACACTTCATTTAATCCATCATCTTAGATTGAAAAAGTAAAGTTCGGTAGAATGCCCATCAGCATAAGAAAAACTATAAGGTTATACTCTTATTTTATGCTCAAATTCGTTTCGATTTACTCAGTATAATTTATGACAACATGAATTCATCACTTGACAAAGAATCTCCCATGTATATACATATTCACCCCATGACCGCTTCGTGCGCCAACCCCCTAACATTTTGTCTAAAAAAAAGAACTGTAAGGTTTAATATAACTACTTTATTTTAAGTCATGAATTATAAGTCCTGTAGACTAAGTAAAGTGCCAAACTGTGTTTCGCATGCCAACCCACCAAAAAACAAAGGAATATAATTATTTTCTTAATTTTTCAGCAACGAGATTAATTAATTATAAATCACAATTTAAAGATATGTTTATGTTATTTTATAAATTCTGGAAATTTTCTGCTTGTTTTCTAATTTCAGAGAATACACAAGGTAATACAATTTGGGAAAAACTGTAAAGATCAATTAACTTAAGATATTATCGATAATATTTTAAGAAGCCAATTAACATAATTGTGCTTTTACGCGTCAATTAAATTTTTAAACTGCAAGATTAATCTTGTAAATCGTTTAGTTTACTGATTTCTGTAAATGTTTAATGAGAGCAAATCTATAATAATAAAAAGTAGCATTTTGTACGAAAATATTCAAATATATGTGCAGTAAATAAAACCCAGATAAAATAGGATCTTTCAAAACAATATGTGAAGGAAGCAATAAAATTATTTTATTGATAATTTTGGTGGTTTCGAAAAAACGTTTCTATACACAGCCTAAATTTGTTTCTTTACTTCTCTCGGTAAAAAAATTTGACATGGACTGGTATCGTCCAAATATTATTTTCCAAAGGAATGACTAGTCACAGAATCTTTTATTTAAAAAAATTTAAAAAATTAGATTTAATAATTTGGAATGACATTTTCATAATTTTAAAAAAAGCAATTGAAATAGTTAACAACAAGTGATTTCTGTAGTTTAGACACATATTTTGGAAACAAATCAATAATTTTAGGTAAAGATTTACGTCGAGTTTTGCCAGTTTTTAAAAACAGTAGTGGAAGGATAATTACATCCAAAAGGATTAAATTCTCAATTCTTTGGTAATATTTTCCTTTCACAATCCAGATGAAAAATTGAATTCTGAAAACGAATTATTATTGTAACAAACTTTGTTGAAGGAGTAATTTATTTTTATTATTCTAACAATAACTAGTATTTTTAAGCACTCTGTTTTGATGCCTTTTTATAACATCGTTGTTTAAAAGAGACTTTTCAAATTAAAAATTAATTTTTTATTTATTTGTTCTATGTATCAAAATATATCTTTTAAAATGAGTTTGTCCTTTAACTGATTTCTTACAAAAAACACGTTTTTGTATTTTTTTATTTTCCTACTCATTTTTGTGACAGATATAATGTTGACTATTTTTAATAACTATTTTACATTAATCACACGTAAAATATCTAGTTCCGTGAATTTTTTGGAAATTGTTGAGGTTTTCATCTTCATTTCCGTAAGTAATAAAGCAATATCGCACTTTAGTAGAAAGGTTAATCTGTGAAAACGTTTTGTTAGTTATAAGTAAATATGATACATTTATTCACTTATGTTTTTAATTATATGCTAATAATATATGATAAACAATGATTCATACTGTCGTATGAAAACGTCTGTTCCATTTCTATTACTTATCATTCTTAATAAATAATTTAAAATACATAAGAGTTTATATCAAAATGATATACAAACTCAAAACTAATTTAAAAATAAATAAAAAAAAAAACTAATAAAATTAGTCATTTAAATACTAAGATATCCAATATTCTTGTAAATAAATAATTAAAATGTTACTCAAAAGACCAGTGTGTTGTGTTTTCCAGCCCTAAACATTTTTATGTACAAGATATTTTTTTTAGTTATCTACTTTGAGTCATTTTCGTATGTCGATATTTAAGTAATTTTATGTATAATATATTTAAAAGTAAAATGTCAAAACAATAAAATAAAAATTAACAAAATCATTTAATGTTTAGAAAAAAAAATCAATTCTATATTAATAGAATTTTTAAAATTTAAATTTAAATTTAGAGATAAGTTGGTGTAAGTTAATAGAATTTAGTTAGAAAAAGTAAAAAGTTTTTTTTTTTTTTTTAAATAGTTCACTAGTTTGTATTCTTCCTCATGATGTAAAGATATAAGGTGTGGCGTTGCGCATCCATTTTGATTGACAAATCAGGAACGCTTCCATTGCGCTGCCATGTCCATCTGCGAATTTCGAAAGCTTTTAAAATATAAAGTATATTAACATGAAGAGACTCGTGAAACAATATGTATTTTTTATTTCAATATTTTTATTCCAGTTGTTTCAGTGACCAAACGTATAATTCGTGAATATTAACACACAAAAAACTGACTAAATAGGTAATCATTTATCAATTGACGTACATGTATATTCATTCGTATGGCTAATCTATATATATGTCCTACTTTGAGGTTTATGCGGGGGATAGGTCTTAGTTGCAACTTTGGCCACTTCGTTTAATTGTACAGGCTCTTTGGCGCTGTAGTAGCCACATCTCCCTCAAATATGGCGTCGTGATGGAAGGCGCAGAACAAAACGAAAATGAGACCTTGGAACGCCGCACCTTGTATTTTTACTTCATGTTCTTCCTAACAAAGGAACAAATAATTTAACTTACACAATTTATAGTGAATATATACATCATTAAACAAAAATAAAGATTATTTTTTTAATACATGTTACAATGTTTCTTTAACTTTTCAAATTCTCGCATTTGTGTTAAAATTACTTTTATAATTGAACATTTTTAAACATTGTTCACATTTATAAGGCTTATTACTTGTATGAATGCGTTAATAGCTTAATATTTTTTTGACTTAAAAAATTTATGACAGTTTAAACATTTAAATAATATTTTGAAGTGAAGAAGACTGTGTCTATCAAGATTACTTTTTTAAGAACAACATCTTTTGCACTCCTGGCATATACATTTTTTTATGATCATGAATTTTTAAATGATTGCCTAATTAATATTTTGCTATAAATTCAGTTCCACATCAATCACAATTGTATTTTTTCTCGTTAGTATGGGTTCTTTAATGAACGTTAACCGTTATCAGATTTGAGAAAAAAGTTTTTTTGCAAAATTCACGTATAAATTCTTTTTTGTTATTGTGACTTCTTATATGAATTTCTTATTTACTTTTCTTACAAACGTTTTTATGACAACAGATAAATTCATGTTTCATTATTTTTCAAGTCTTTCATTCTATGTTTCAGTTTCTTTTCTACAAAAAATAAATACAACAAACCTTAAAATAGAAGCTTAAAATTAATTAAAATAGTTTTTTAGACTGTTCACAATAATATTATACTAAACAAATTTACAGAGGTTATTAACTTTACAAGAATGAATCAACAAATGATTAATTATATTTCCAAATATCTAGTTTTATAATCAGAGAAGTCACCTTTAATTGATAAGAAGATCATCAATATTTAATATCATTGCTAGAGAATAAACTCTCAAAATATATTAGGATAGTAAACTTTCAAAATAAAACTAAGATGATCGATGTCCCATATTATTACTAAAGAGTACATTCTTATTTTTAACTAAGATAATCAATACCCAAAATAAATTGAAGATGAATAATACACAATTTTACTCAAAAAATTTTCTTTATCTGTATACTAAGGTGAATCATATAAAAAAATAAGACTGAGACAATCAACACACAAAATTACTTTCTCAACATTTTTAACTATATTTAGAGCTATGATTGAATTGTTCGGAGGAGTTTTTGATACTTAAACTTTAACTTATGAAGAAAAAAAACACTGACTTTAAACTAAAAAAGGTATTGATTAACAACAACGAAGGTTCAAGAGTTCCATGCCATGTTTAAAATGAAAATATAAAGATATTTGGAGAACAGCTTTGATTTAAGAATGTTATTTATATTCTTGTATATACTATAAAATATGAATTTCAAATTAATAAGTTGTAAGAACTTTCATATGAAAAAAAAATTTTTTTAACTATTCATTCTAAAGAAAGTTCTAAGACGCAATGCAAGAGTCATTCAATCCCAGAGTTACACAATAGAAAATATAGAACTTTCAATAATTTTACAGTCTTATTGCGTAATAACAAGTTTTCGTGAATTTAATAGTATTAATCATTTGAAATTAAAAAAATCGATTTTATGGATACACCCAAGGCAATAGGACTTGTTAGTAAGTTACCTAATCAATCCATTATAGTTAAAGTCAAAACTTTCTGACTTAATTAGTAATAAACATTTTTTATAGAAATAGAGGAATTCATTTTTAGTAAGCTTATACAATGAAATTCAAACATAAAGGAGTATTTTCGATTTGTGACAAGTAAGAAAAAAAATTTTAACTTTGTTAAGAGGTTGTTAGGACATAGTTAAACGTAAAGGCTGTTAAAAAGTGAAATTTTCAGGAGATTTGCAAGCAAACCATAGAAACTTATTTTACAAGAAATTTTGTAGAAACAACATCGTTTTTTAAAATTTTAAATCCGAAGTTCTGCGCTTTTAGGTAATATTTATTTACTTGGAGTCAGAAATTCGAGTCACATCAAAATTTTGGATTGAAAAGATTTAGATCTTAAAGAGCTTTTAAATGGATCAGAAACTTTTTTTACGAAGGTGAGTACATATCAGTCTATAACCTTTGCAAACATCTTTAAATAAATTTAATTAAGTATATAAGTTATAAGTAAAATAGGACTCTTTCAATAAATAAAACGTACATATAATAATACAAAAAGAAATTAATGAGCTTATATACTGATACATTAAAATTTAATGTTTATTGTTACTTGTAATAAGCTTCTTTGAACAACAAAATTTTATTGAATAATAGCTAAATTCCGTTTTTGTCTTAGATTCTGATATTAAAATTATTATTTTTGGATCAAGCGTAGTAAATAACTAAGCCATTGTTTGTTTACGTAATATATTGATTTTCAAGAATTATATTTAATGAATAATGGAGTTTGTGATTAACCCACTATGACGAAAAATTTAGGTCGATAAAAAATATTTTTAAAGACGACATACACAAGATACGGAAAAATTTTTATGTGCATTTATTTACATTTCTTAAAATTTTTATTTTAATTTCATAAAAATTTTAAAAAAAACGATACATACAAGATATAATAAAATTCTCCATATATATTTATTAACATATTTTTGAATAATATGTAGGTTACACACGTTAAAATGACTAAGATAATCAATATCGCAAAGAAATTATTTTTAATGTTGTAACGTTTAGACTGCTTACAAATAGTGGTTTTGTCTGTTAAATATTTGATGGGGCTTCATATTTTTCATCTTTAACTTTTTTGTTTATTGGGTTTTTAGTTTTATGTATACTTTCAAACATTTCATTAATCACATTCACTCAAAGAATTCAACAGATGCAGTTCTTCATTTTCTTCTTAGTAATGATATCAATTAATAAACTAACACCTTAAACTAAATAATCCAGTAAGCACATGTATATTGGTAACAACAATCTTACAATGTTAAATTATATACCAGCATCTTTATTTCAAACACTTTGCATACTCAAGTCTTTCCATTTCAAATAAACAGTAGCGTTAGTTAAACAAGTAGTTTTAGTATTTTTGTATAAAAGAAATTAAATTAAAGTCAAAAGATGTAGGTATAATGTAGTTGCTCGTATCTTTTTCTTTATAGATGAACTTGATAGAAAGAATTATAATTTGAATTACAACTATTATGTAGCACCACTTCATTAATTAAAACTTTTTTACCAAAACATAAGTTAATGTCAGACGATATGTTTTGAACTTCCACAGGCAGATGGGTGTGATACAGACTGCTATGGACCGACGTGTACGATCCAGACTGACGATAGTTTACAGACTGCCATGAGCAGTGATGCCAGATAGGACGGCATCTCCCTTGAAGCAGATTTCAGTACTCTAGAGACTCGCAGGCTATAGGCTAGTGCTACTAGAGTTTAGCTCGAAAGAGTCTTTACCCCAGTTCCCCATTTCCTACTCTCCCTCTTCGTGTGATGTGCATGGTTACCCGAAGCCTGCTTAAACATAAAACATTATACCTTTGCAGCCAGTATTAATCTGATGTTTTTAAATAATTTATCTTAAAAGAAAATCACTTATAACGGTACTTAAACTTATGCTTTAGTTATTCTTAAAATAAGATTATACTTAATAATAACTTTATTCATATTTTTTTACAGATTTTTGAGACTGATCGTCTAAAATTCTAAAGTACAAAATAACATTTTTTTTATATAACAAAGAAGTATATATTTGTTTTGATTAAATATGATTAGAGTAAAAGAAGATAGAAATTGTTTGTTTGGAACTTTTTCTTCTTTTTTTATATGGTGATAAGAATCTTCATGTAAGGTCTCAATTCTTAATCATTCAAAATATCACAGACAATCATAAAAATTATCACTTTTATGTTAAATGAAATGCTTAAAAAATCTTTAAACAAAAGAAACATTGAAGATGACGCAAACTCGAAACCTTATATAACAAGAAAATTTCTAACAATTCCAGAAAAAGAAAATAAAATACTAGATAGAAGTGGATTATGCAAAATTTTTTCTTTGTTTTTGTATGGCAATGATTATCATCACACAAAAGTTCGATCAATGATAGTGAAAAACGTTGGTAATGATTGGAAATTTTACTTAAACTTTATTTACGAAAATTTTTACTCTGAAGTTATAAAAAAAAAGACAAAAAAATGTTGATTTTGTGTCTCAAAATGGTAATTTTAAAACTGCAATTGGAATCTAAAGTTTTGCTAAAATTAACACTATATTCACACTAGTCACAATTGATAGTTTCAATCACACTTTATGTTTTGTAAGCTCCTAAAGTAGTTCAAAGTTAACTATGAAGTTCTCAGGTAATTAAGACTTAGGTGAGTTTAATATCTCAACGTTTAAGAGTTCTAATGTTTAAAAAGTTTTGAAAAATTTTTCTTCAAAATCATATGAAAAAAAAAAAAAATTGATATGCATGCAATGAATTCCATTTAGGTAATCGAAAACATAGTAATAAATCAACTCAGATGAGTCGTATAACTGATGAACAGTTTCTTGTAAGACCTCTTTGTTATGGTTGAATGGATTTCAAATGTTAGATTTATTGTGCAATGTTTTGTAAGGAAAAAAAAAAGGTTACTTGTTATCACAATGGAAAAATCTGTTTAAGTTTTTTGAGTAAATGTGACAAAAAATTAAGATATCTTGTGTTTAATAATGAGAATTTCAGAATATTTATAAGGTATTACAATGATCGTTTTAGTTTTGCATCTTTCAATAGTAGTGGGATTCAACAAAAGCTGGAACCTATCTCCAACATAAAAATTTTAGGACAAACTTGTCATGTTACTTTGAATACTTGAAAATTATATCAAAACTAAGTACTGAAACCTGATCAACTCTAGAAAAATATTATTTTTTAAGAAATTTTGAAAGGATAGGCTTCCAGTATTAACAAAAATTTAATTAGAGAACATGTCCAAACTTTGATCATTATTATATAAAAAAATCCCATAACAAAAAAATACAAACATTCAAATTAACTTACCAATATAGAAAAACTGCCTCACTGTAAAATTTTGTTTTTAAGAAAAAATTATCAGTAAGAACATACATACAACAATCCTTAAACAGCTAAATGTGGTGCGATAATTGTTTCTGATCCAGGATTACCAAGAAATTTTGATCTTTGTGTTTACCCTAAAGATTTACCTGAAAATCATGCAAAAGAGACATTCCTAAATTAATTTTCTCATGTTATTGATCTAACAGTATTCCCAATAATGATTCTGTCGTGTGATTTAGGATGGAGTTCTAATTATTCAGAAAATTTTTTTCAAAAATGATAAAAAACTTAGAATGTTGCAGTATGATTTGTACAGATTATCCTAACGACCATATGTAAGAAATTTCAATCAATTATTGTATAAAGGTAGATTAACTAAGCAATTTTTTTTGCATTTATACATTATGATAAAACATAATAGACTAAATTATTTCAGAAATAATCAAAAACAGCTGAAAATTAGATATGATGGTTTATTCGATGAAATGAAGCACAGTGCATCAAATATTGCAAAAAAATTTGTATGACAAGAAAAAAATTGAAAATCTTCATATGTAACCATCAGCATACGTAGGGAGACCGAGATATATCCAACAACAGTATTGGGATGCAATGGCAATTATGAGGAAATGTGGTAGACCAGATTTATTTGTAACAGTAACATGTAATCCAAAATAAGAATTAAAAGTAGTTTAAAAGAGTTTTTTAAAATAAACTGTGCCAAATGACACACCTCACATAACAGTTTAACTATTTCACACAAAATTACAATCAGTTTTCGATGACATTATAAATAAAAATATTTTTGGCAAAGTATGAGCATATGCTTACACAATTGGAATTTGAAAACGTGGCCTAGTACATTCACACATTTTGATAACATTACATCCTGATAAGGAGATAACTTCTACTAAAGATATAAACAAAGTTATATGGGCTAAATTAGATTTGAATAATAAAAAACTTACAAAGTGGGCCGTTAAGCGTGTGCTTTAGGGTCCTTATCCTGAAAAAAGTCCTTGGTTAAATAATAGTGGAGCAAAATGTGTTGAAAAATTTTTAAAATCTTTTTGTTAGACAACATCTTTAAAAATAAATGGTTATCCTGAATACAAAGGAAGAAATAAAATCTTTGAAAGTCACATTTCCGAATCTAAAAATGAAGATTAAATTGCAGTAGAAAACTAAATGGCGGTACCTTACAACAAATTTTTAACAATGAAATACAAATGTCACATAAATATTGAGTACTGTGCCTCAATACGAAGCATAAAATACATTTATGATTACAAACACATGGGAAGTGATAGGACATATGTTGTAATACAAAATTTTATGACAATGACAAACACATTTTCGATGAAATTAAAAGTTATGTAGATGCCAGATACTTGATTAAAATGAAGGCAGAATGATGATTGAAGAAGCTTCTGATTAGTAGAGGAAGTTGTAAAGTAGTTAATTTACCAACACATATTGAAAATAAACAGACGTTGGTTTTTGAAGAAAAAAAAAAATTAAAGATGGAATATAACATTGGCACATACCACGGCTTGGTTTGAATTGAACGAAGTTTACGATAATGCGAAGTATCATCGTAATCTATTTCCAATAATAAACTTGAAATTTGGGTTGAAAGAAGAAATCTCAAAAAAAGTACTACAATTGGAAGATAAAACATTTTATCTCTTAAGGATAGTAAAAGGTTTTTTTAAATTGATATTAAATAAATTCAAAGAAGAAAATCTGTTCGATAAATTAATAACACGCAATAGAGAATGATATAAGAATTTTCAAGTTGTAGCAATAGCTATGGGATTAATTAATTATGATTGACAAGTTGATAATATATTTCAAGAAGCTAAAACTGTTATGTTACCTTATCGATGCTGGAAATTTTTGGCTTGGTTTTTGATTTTAAATAATATACAAAGTGGTGAAACTTGGGAATAGTAATGAGATCATTTAAGTAAAGGTTCGATTAAAATAAACATAATTATTTTGTTTTACACATAAATTAGATTTTTGAATTGGAAACTAAACCTTTGAAATCGTTCAGTATTCTGATTTCTGTAAATATTCAATGAGTATTAATCTCACCTTAAGTTGTAAGGGTTCGATTGGGGAGTGTGGGAGGCCATAAGAAGCATTGTGGTGGTATTGGGGGGTTCTTATCGCTAAACCTACGAAAATCACTATATAATTACTATGTACATACTCTTATAGTATAAAGTTGTTTTCACTATTCTCTAAGATTTGCTTCCCCACGGTAACCCACGATTATGTGATTTCTTAAAATCATTTTTGACCTTTACGAGACAGTTGAAAACTTTCCCATGCTGCCCCACCTTTTCTCACGCTACTATACCCATCCCCATACTGCCCTACCTCTTATTCATACTGTCTCACCTCTTTTTTACAATGCCCTACCCTTTTTCTCTGGACCAATCCCTTCTCTGCCTCTTCTTAGTTTTTTATACGTTACAAATATAAACAACAAAATTTTTGTAACAAGTTATAAATTTTCTGTTCTTGTAAAATGACTTAAGAATTGGGACAATGCTAACTAAAAATAAAACAGTATGAAAATAAAAAAATTGTAAATAAGACATGTCTGTTGATATTTCAAAACAGATTAATGCATTCATTAAATTGATTACTCATTTAATTTTGTGTTATTTCAAATGTTTTTTGAAGCATTTTTTCTTAAGAATTGTCTCCCACGTTGTCGACAAATCTTTTTGTTAATGAGCATTTCGTGCGTTAAGTGGTGATCTTTTAAGTAGTCAACTCATTTGTAATTGTTGTTACAAGATTTCCATACATAGATTTTTCCAAATTTGCTCTCGTTCAACTGTTTTGTAAAATTTTTTTTATGTTTAATTATTTTTTTACAATAGTGACATGTTTTACTTTTTTTTGTTTGCATTTTCATACATTTGATTACTAAAGAGTAATATTTAACTCCTAAAATGCAATGATAACACGTAAAATCTTGATTTCTGAATAAAAAAAATTTAAAATATTTTAAAGCTATACTATGTTTTATAATACATATTTTCATGTCAATATTACTTTTTAAATTCATTGATATTTGATACGAAGATATGATAACAACGTCAGAATTTATTACCAAAATATTGTTAGATTCCAGTTACTTCTTCCCAGATAACTTATGAATTTTTAATTTATCTTTAAAATCATTTTAATCAAAAACATTTTTTAGATTTGTGCATCGGGATACATCTCCATATAATCGGCTATGCAAAAATAAAATTTTTTTAAAATATAATCCTACAGAATTGGAACTTTGGCCAGTTGATTTATTTATTGTTATAGAAAGAGCCAAAATCAAGGGAAATTGTTATCTATGTTAAATAAACAGTAAACAAGAATGATACCTGATTTTTAAAGTGATTATAGGTATAAATATTATTTGTTCTTTCTTGTCACCTACAATAATTTTAGTTCAATTATTAAACTTTACTAGCTTCGTTATGCGTAAACGAGTTCCATCACATAATCCGTCTATTAAACGTAAATTTCTTGTCATGCATTACTATTAAATTTATTTTTATTTTAGCTCATGAAGTGGTAAGCCTTAATAAATTGCATTTAGAACTTATACTTAAAAGTTTAACTTAATGTTTTCGTCAGATGTGTCTGTTCTTTTTGATGTTGCATAATCAATACTGTAGTATAATGAGGCAGCTCCTTCCATACAGTTTTCAGTTTCATAATGAAAGTATTCGTTATAAATTTTAAGAATAACTCGGTTTTTGGAAAAATATAGGAAACAATAATTTTACTATCTTCTACGTCTAATAAAAACGAAAAAAAATTTTTCATCTAGTAATCTTTGATTTTTTTCAATAATAAAATAATCAATTATTTTTATAAATAAAAGTATTCTATTTTTTTATTCATAAAAACTGATCTAAAGATATTTTTTAAAACTGGTAAGGTTTGTCTGAAATCTCCACCTAATAAAATAGTTTTTCCTGAAAAAAGTAAATGATTATTACACAAAGCTTTTAATGTTTTATCATCTATTCCTAAAGCATTACTGGGAATTATTGACACTTTATCCCATATTCTAATATCCACTTCCCTCAATATTTTTTGTTGTATTCTCATTTTACAAATGCTGTTTCACTATTATTTATATATTAAGATACTCTTAAAGTTATGTGACTCGTCATACGTCTTGCTAACAAAATAGAAGCAACCCCAGTCCAAGCCATAGAAATCATGCTTTTTTTCTGAAGAGAACAGAAATAAATTATAGTTTTATACAAAAATGTTTTACTAGAACCTCCTGGACCGTCTATAAAATATATTTTCTTGGAATTTAGACAAATTGTTTCAAAAATACACTTTTGGTCGTTATTTAGTTAAGTATATAAAATTTTAATCATTTTTTAACTGAATTCAATCAATTTTTTGTCATACCAATTGCTTTTAAGATGAATATCCGCTTCGATAATTTTATTTTCTGGTAAGAAGGAAAAATATTATTTAAATCCAAAAAAGCTAAGTTAACCTTATTTCCAGAAAAGTTTCCGGTAAAAGATTTTTAAAATTTATCGCATGTATCGTTGTCTTGGATATTTTTTAATTAAAGAAGCCACGCAATAAATTTTCTTCATTGAAAAAGGAACATAGTTTTTCAGGTTTCATCAAAAATTTGGAAAATTTGTAAGTTGTGTACAATTAATCACACGTTAATTGCTGTATGGTTATAGTTATACACAATTTCTTCAAAATTTCAAAAATCTTTGACAATAATTGCACCTTTAACACGATTTCAAATTAGTTTTGAAAAAAATATCGCTCATCTTTTGGAGATACAATATTCAGTCTTCCTATTGCAACATTGATTTTATTATTCTTACGTTTTTATCCATAATTTAGCTTAATTATTAAAAATGTTATATTGAGGAGTGTTAACGTCCTTAATAGTTTTTGTAAATTTATGTTTTTTATTCAAATGAGACCAAGCAGTTAGGGTTGTTTTCTACTTTGAGTAAAAAATTGTGTTTGCCACACTGCTTTCATGAAACTGTAATATCTACCGTTAACGAACTCTGTAAGTTTATCAAAAATTTCATCATATTCATCATTGTCATTTTAATCAATTTTTTCCATTTTTACGTATGCTTTATCGCAGCCTTTATGTAATTGATTATAAGTATATCTCATGCAGTTAATTAAAGCACAGTATTTAACATTTGTGTAACATTGATATTTTTTTAACAGGTGCATGTTGTATGTAACAACCATAGGACTGTCAACTGGAATTTTCATATCGCAGTTTTTAATTTTATAGAAAGTTTTATCTGAACTATTATTTCATCTTTTATTATGTAGATAACAATTAATTATAAATGTCGTGTTATTATTAAAATGTTTTGAAAAGCGTTTCTTACAAATATCTAAATTTTTTTGTAAGCAAAGAACTGTCGCAGCGTGAGGACCATGTAGCATAGGTTTATCCACAAGTTTTTTTAAAATTTCGTTAGTCGTTGGTATTTCAGCAGAAATGTATTCATCTTCGTTTTCAGGAGTGTGCAATTTGATGTTAAGGTAAAGAGTTTCTATAATGAGAGGATGTGGCAACCTTTTTTTTTGTAATTTTATTGTACAAATATATGTACTGGTGTTACCAAAAATTTTTTTTTTTATTTATGTCATTTGAAACGAATTGGAATTTTCAATAAAATGATTTGTCAGTGATGTTTGATACATCGTTTGGAGTTGTACCTTTCAAAAAATTTTGTTCGGCAATATTTATCTCTTTCCATTTTGGGTCACAAGTAACAGTTATAAATAAATCTGGTTTGAACATTTCTGCATAATAGCCATTGCATCTTGGTAGTGTTATTGCATTTATCAAGGATCACCTACGTGAGTTGCTGGTAAAATAAAAGGATTCTCTGTTTTCCGTTTACCTTTAATATTTTTTAAAACATCTGATACATTCTCATAATTATATTCTAATAACCCTTGGTAACACTCTATTTATAACTGCTTTTGATTATTTTTGAAGGAATTCATGCGATTATTTTCTATCATAATGAATACGTGTGAAAAAAATTGTTGAGGTAATCTTCCCACGAATGCTAAAGGACTAAAATTGTTGTTATCTTACGCGTAAAATAATTTTGACAAATAATATTGTAGAATTGTTAATTTTTTACCATTATTTTCATAAGATTTTTCTGTTTATACCAATTACAAGAAAGCATTGAAACAAAAAATTTTTATCTCCTATGTCATTTATTCTATTAGTATTCATTTTTAATAGTTGTTAAAATCATTTTATTTATAAGTTCCTTTATAGTCATTCTTTTAATAAAAAAAGAAAAGTCTAACTGAAAATGTTTAAAAACGTCTTGTCTGCTCCTCATTGATGTAAACTTTATTTGACTCTGGATGGCAAGACAGTTTATCAACAACAATAAAATTTATACCACTATTTTTGGATACATTGAAATTAACAATTTTATGAGTATAACAATGAAATTATAAGACAATGTTTTCTAATGACACCTAAAGTTAAACTACACTTGATTTTAGTGTTACTTTTTATGCCAGCAGTGCCGGAAAACGTTATTTTTAATAACATCATAAGCATAGAGAAATAAGAACGGAGTGCACAAGTGCTATATGGGCGTATAAATAGCAGCGGGATTAAAGTAGAAAGAGATCGATGCATAAGGCCCCCTACATATTCTTGTTTTATCGACTGTTCAGCTCTCTTACGTCTTCTATTCTAACGTCTCTAAGTTTAATCACGATCACGATGTAAAAGAGATAGGTAGTACAAAGTGCCACCTCTACGCTTTGAGCAATCTGTTCCAATTATGTAGCAGTACCAAGCTATCCACCAGATGGATATTATATATGTAGAATGTGCACATAAACATTCTCCTGAGAATTTATACATTCTCTTCAAAATAAAAACAAAAAGCTCGTAACGCTGAGGAATATCATGGCTTTCTAAAGCGTTTGGATGTAATTTAACATTTTCCATTTATTCTAACGTTAAAAAACATTTGTCACAATACTTCGAGAAACGTTGCCAGCCTTTTTTTAAAAGCTCTATTGCTAAATTACATGCCATAGAAATCCCAAAAAATCATTTTTATGCATGTCATTAAAAAGAAATCGTAAATTTAGACAAAGTAATCTAGCAGTAATGTTTGGTATGTCGTTTTAAATTGCTTCTTTTAGAGAATTTCGTAAATTAATCATTGTCTCATTTCATTTTGGGTTACTTATAACTGTTACAAGTAATCATAATTTTCCACATTTTTGCATTATAGCCATTACATCTTTATAGTGTTCTTACACACATCCAAAATCACCTACGTTACTTGTTGATTAAATAAAAAGATGACCTACTCTACGTTTATATTTAAAATTTTTTTACAATACTTGATGCACTATTATAAACAATATTTTAAATTTCTTGGTAACGTACTATTCGTATATGCTTTTGATTATTTATCAAAAAATGCAAGCGATCATTTTTCATCATAATGTATGCGTGTAAATAATTTTGGAATAATTCAGAAACAAATAGTTTTTTATAATAGTTTTGTTATTAATTGGTAAATGATAATAAAGTATAATTTGTAGTTCAGATGTTTGGTTATGTAACGATGTTGGTATAAATGTTCGTAACTCTTGGCATAAGCATTTTTAGTAAGAACTTTATTCGTATTTTTAGATTTTTGTCTTATTTTTCTTCATAGCACTATAATTATAAAAAATGTAAATTAACCTACACATCGTTTCTCTATTATTATATATGACTGTATTTGGTGATATGTAAAAAACTTGTTTTAACTTTTTAAAATCGTATATAACCTTGTGTTTCATTAAAAATTTGTACATTAATGGTAGTGAAATAAAAAGCGTTGTTATAACATCGTATTACATATAAAAAATTGAAATTGAATAGTAACACCTGTTTTTATTCAATATTATATTTGCTTTCTTACCATGGGCCCAAAGTGTAACTGCCGCTTTGCGCCGTTGGGTCACACTTTGAGCCCTTGTAATCACTTTGGGCCCACAGGCAGAAAAGTTTTTTGCGCCCTCTGGGCCCAAAGTGATTTACTGGACGCAAAATGTGCCCACGGGCACAAAATTGCACTTTGCACTCTTGGTAAGAAAAACATTCTACGAGACTCGGGCACCAACCTACAACAAGCGCGCCCTTTGGGCGCTCATGCTTGTACTTTGCGCCTTAGTGACGTAATAAACCATTATTTGTGGTAAAATCATTTTTGGATTTTGATAACAATTAAATTAATGTCTTTTTATTCTAAAACAAAGCGAAGCAATAAGGGCATATTACAGTTTTTTGTAAAAAAAGACATTTTTTTTCGGTTAACTTAGTTGTGTCATAATTTATTCCAATATCATAGATAAATTTTTCTTTGAATTTTAAAGTTCTTGCAGTTTTGATGACATCTGGAAGAAAAATACAGAATTTTCAATTTTAGCCATTGAGACGTTTTGTAGTTTTTTGTAGGCAAATACTTGTGGGGGTGGGAATGCGGAGCAAAGGAATCTTAACTTCATGTGAATCGATCAAATAAAACATTCAAGTTTAAATTACAGTTTCTGGAAGTTATCATTTCCTTTGACATAAGTTTTTTTATTTCCTTAACTTTCAGAGAAAACTCAAAAAGTTGGACTTTGAGCTGACTTAAAAATTAGGGGATTGGCGCATGAAGCTTGCAGGAGGGTGAAGCCCTACTAGTATATATACATCCACAAAGTAACAAACGTACCAAATACATGTATAAATTCTTGCAAGTTCTTACTATAAAATAAGCATCAACATGTTTCAACTTAAGAGTAAAAGTTATGTTCATAGCCCTTGGCCATAAACTTGCTACAAAATATGATATTTATTACAATAGATTGTGCAGGAGCTATTTACCAAAATGGTGCAATGAATCTTTTCAGAAAGAAGTTATAATAGGTGAGCAAGGTAAAAAGCTAAGGAACAAAGCACGATGTGTAAAATTACAAACTGAGAGTAAAAAAAAATTATAAAAAGTGTTATTTAACATCACTCCAAGTAATAACTTTAACAGTCTTAGTCAGTTATAAATATTCAAGGAACTAGTATTAACGTTTTAATTTGTGCAAAACGAAAGAAGAGCGCGTCACGTGTGTAAGACCTTCGTCCTTGCCAGTTTCAGCCAGAGAGCGTGCTCTCTTCAGCATCCGATCTGCTTGCTTCTCTGCTCTTACTTACTACAATTGTCTTCAGTAGGCCCCAAAACAAGAGGGTGCACGTACGTATACAAGGCTAGGCCGTTATTATCCTCAATGGCGTTGTGCTCATGTTACTATCAAGTGTGTTTATGTTAAAGTATTGTGATTATGTTATGCTGTTTGCGTTGTCTATGAAATCCTTGACATAGAAGTGAAAAGGTGAAGAGAAAAATCCTATTTTTTTTTTTTTTTGGCACAAATTCAATAATTTGTTTTTTTTTTTTTTTTTTGTAAACACTTATTTCTTTTGTTTACGCTCTTCTTTCTTCACACTTTAGTGCATTATTATAATATTTTTATTTGTTTCTTATTATTGAGTCTTGAGAACTATTTAACATAAAAAACATGGCCGTAATCAACTATTATTTCCATTCTTTTAATCTTGCTCACTATATTATTGTATGTTACAAAGTTCTCAAAATTTAACAGTTCAGGGTTATTACTTAGTATTAGTGCTTATTGCAACTTCTTAATTCTCCTTCAACTTATTGGTATTTTATTTTTAATAATATGTTAATACAGTAAGTTATAATGTATTGCATGATATTACTTATTCGTCTACTGTTGATTTGATCATATTAGTGTTGTATTGCTGGCTAGCTCGTAGCAATTGGCTATGCTACGAGCATATTAGATGTATGCTACATACTGTATTTTCTCGTTTGTTAATATAGTTACTGAATTATGATAAATAAACGTAACTTAAATTCATATGTATGTTTGTATAAATATATCTGTATGTATATTTTTTATTTTTATTATTCTTAATCTAGAGACTACTTTTCTCAATACCTTCTAGATGTAATAAGCCGACTTTTTCTTTGAATGCTGCAACATAGTGCAAATAAATATAATTTTCACGGTTCCAATTAAGGTGTACACACACGTTTTTCTCTAATTCTTGCAAAAACATGTATATACATTTACCATTTCCATATTCTGTACCCGACTTCAGTATATTATTTGTTTCTTCTGGCTTTCTACACTTTTGCAGGTAATCTGAATTTTTACATTTTATTTTCAGCTTGTCAGTCGAGAGGTTAAGATCAAATAAAAAAACTTTTAAAAGTATTTTATAAGGTTGAATGCATTCATTTGTTTCTCTTTGTGTATTATTGTTAAGATACTCTAGCCACTTATCTGTCAGCGTATTTATGTCTAATGGTAAGTGGGGCTTCTTTACTGTTTGATCCCCCAGTTCCTTAAACTGGACTCACTCATCAGGTTAACGCAACGTTGGGACTGAATTTTTCATTTTCTCCGGTGACGTTTTTTCCTCTAGTATTTTTTCGTTAAGTTTCTACACGTTAATCCTTATTTTCGGCCATTTCTCTACATCTTGACTTCTTACATCGATCATAACTTGTGCCTGCAGTTCGTCTGATCTTGTTTCTGCGCTTCCTAACGGCCTTGCTGACCTACGTTCTCCTTTTTTCACGTTATATGCCGGTATACTATTTAACGATTGTAGCGTATTACAGTAAGCTATTACAATTTTTTCCAATGGGCTTATTGTTGTTAGTGTAATAAAAAAATTTGGCCTTAGTCTGTTTAATGTATCCAGTTGTCTCTTGCAAAATTTTTGCATTGCATCCCCGATTAGTAGTGCTGCTAATGTACTTGTCTCTCTTACTCTTTTTCAAAACCCTGGCTCTTTCAAAATATAATCTAATTCTTCATCCATCATCCCCTGGGGAATTAGAACATCCCCTGCAGTAGCGATCGGTCTTGCCATTTTTTTAGCTTCATTTTCTAATGCACCTGAACCTGTGCACTCTATGTTCATGTTGAGCTTATTTTTATTCTGTCTCTTATACAATTATTATTTTCCTTGCATTCTTTTATTACATTTACAAGTACTGTCAGTGAGTGGCTCATTTGCTGTGTGCTCGAACTGTTATAGCTTTTCTTGAATCTCTTTTTCCTTTGATCTCTCTCGTGCTTAATATACTCTGTCTAAGACTTCGACGCTTCTGCCTTTAAAAACACTTTTTCCAGAGGTCTCAGTACCTTTTGCTACCTCGTCTGTTTCCGTTAACTTTTGGGTGCCTTCCACTTTCATCACCTCTTCGGCCACCAAGCTTGATTGTATCAGCTGCCAGCCCCAATCATCGAGTCTCGTACTGGAATTTCCTGATTTACTATTTATTATTACTAGTGTTCTATAATTTTCAACAATAATATCCTTTGACAGACTCTCGTTACATTCTGTGCCCATTCCCATTTTTAAATTGCTGACTATAATATTCTTTGTTAGGCAACCTTGTTTTCTCACTGTTTTCCTAACTTTTTTGCCTAATTTTATGTTTAATTTTACTTTTTTCTCGGATTCAGAGTGTCCTTTGCCATTAGCTTGACCTAGTATTCTCCTATCTCCTATCGTATTTATTACCTTTTCATTATTAAAAATTTTATTTTTTCTTTTGTTCTATTTATCTAAATCCTTTAAATCAGAATGAATAATTTCTCCGTTTGTAGTATTTCCCTGAATACGCTGTTTATGGGTCACTCGAATTTTAAAAATGCGTGCTGAAGGCACATTGCTATCGGCTAGTCCTTCTCTATCTTGTTCGTTCAGCAGCTAATACAGTTCTTAGCGTGGCCGCTCAGTGTTTATTTCTCCCTCTCCTATTACTAGATTTTGAGAGAGTGCGTCATGTGCTTTGTTTGAAATGCCTGGCTGATATACTACGTCAAACTCGTATCCTCGTAGTTCCACTTTCAGCCTATTGAGTCTTATGTCGGGCTTCTTTGACGTATGATAATGCTTAAGTTGTTCATGATCTATGACTACTGTGAAATTGCACCCAAACGAGTCTGACCGAAACTGTTTTTTTGCGAACACTATAGCCAGCAGTTCCTTATCATACGTCAAGTAGCGTAATTCATTTTCTTGGAGAGATCGTACAGCATATTTAGACGTTCCATCTTTTCCCAGCTCACCTTGGCTTAAAATTGCCCCTATTGCGTAATCTGACGCGCCTATTATAAATATAAGAGGCTTGTCCAGATCAGGTGTAGTGAGTACTGGCTCCCTACATAATGGTTTGATAAGTATCGTAAAGTCTTTTTCCTGCTGCTCTTTCTATTTCAACTCTGCTCCTTTTTTAAGCACTTGGAGAGCGGCTAAGAAATTTTTGCGTAATTCTAGAAACATCGTCTGTTGTAGCTGACAAATTCAAGAAACTGTTTGATTTTTTTGGCATGAGTAAGCCTTGGGTACTTTTTTGTTGCCTAAATCTTCTTTTGGTCCATTTTTACTCATCTGCAATTTCGTCCTTTATCTCCATTAATTTTTTGCGTGGTTCTGTTTCAGACCTATCGGTACTATCAAATACGTCTACGGTATTAAACAGCGATAATTGGATGCAAAATTGATATTCTGCCATCCCTCTAAGTTAATCACCAAGTGTACCTATAAGGTATTTCTTGTGTTGTGGTGAGACTGCTAGATTTTCTGTCGTCACCATCTGTTAAAAGTGCAAAAAGTTTATTGGATCTCCATTGAATATGAGAATGCCACTCACCACGCTATTAACATGGGACAGCGCACTATAGTGCATGCAAACAGGGTACGTGTTTTCGCTGTTGCCTCATGATGGGGCATATGTAAGTTTGATTGAGCTGCACTTGATGTTGCTGCTCTCACAAAATATACTTCCCGTTCATGTTATCATCCCGAAACGGCCAGTCAGATGACATTGCTGTTGGTTGGCTTCTCGCAATCTTATTTGTTGGGCCTGTAGATTGGTAGCCCGGTTCAGCATCATGCATGCTTATGCCCGAAAAAGTGGGGATTCTCGTTTGCTGCCCCCATACATTATTATTCATTTTGACGCCCTTGACGTTAAACCAAAATTTTTTTATATCCAAGTACTAATCCCCTACAATTTTGTGTTAGTGTTTGCTCCAAAAACTGGGTGGTTTGCTGCGCTGCTTGCTCTTCTCTCCGTTACATGTTCAAGCGTATCCCGTGTATCCTTACTGCCGAATCTATCTATTGAGTGCAAGTTCACGTCCTTCAAATTTTCGCTTATCCCGTTTCTGGCTGTGTTATCTGCATTCTTTGAGGGTGACATATTCGTCGTGTCGTTTCTTACGGTGTTTGAATATTCTGCACCCACCCCCGTTATGCATGACGTTGTTTGTGAGACTTTTTCTCTAATTACCCTGGGTTTTATTTTTTTAAAGAATTTTAACATTAGCATACGCTGTTTCTTGCCCATTTTTTAAATTTATTAGAGTTTCAGGGCTGTGCTCTAAAAATACGGTCAGTATTTCTGACACCGCTCATTTTCCAGATACGAAAGAATTTTTTTCTTACTCACGCTCATAACGTCACTTTGCGCTTCGTCGAAGTTTTCCATTTAACATTTTGATTTATATATTTTTTTTTTTCCTTTCTTTTATTTTCTGCCTGTATGGGAGCACTTAAACACTTACAAATAAATTTAAATACGATTCCTCACGCTTCTATTTAACGATGATGAACCCGTTTGTTGGACAAGTATAAATGGCAATCATAGTCAGTATGCGTGTGTACTGTACAGTAGCAGTAATCTGCATGCACATGCCCTCTTCTCATATGTGTCGGTAGTGTATGGCCTAGTTTGTAATGGCTGTCATGAGTGAGTGAAAGATTTTATGTGTGTCTTTTTGCAATGGCTACTAGACACATGTGCTACAGTGCAGTTAACCATAGAAAGCAATCGAATAAAAGGATACTTTTCGTCAGCCATCGCTCTTTTTTGCCAAATGGTCTTTGTTTATCTGCTTTTATCTTCAATATCGTTGCAGTGAGCAAAGTAGAACTTGTTCTCGTCAATATAACATTATTGTCTGAAGCTTTATCTTTACTATCGTTGCAGTGAGCAAAGTAGAACTTGCTCTTGTCAATATAACATTATTATCTGCAGCTTGCAGAGTAAGAAGTTAAATACACCAGTTTATTCAGTAGTATAATTTAAAGATCAATAATATCTTTCACGTCGGTGCCGTGTATATGTTAGAAGAGGACTGATGCACGAAAAACTCGTTTTACACCTACTCTGATTCGTACGTGCTAATTGCACTGATTTTGTCATGCAGTTAAGAAAGGTGTGAACCAGTTACACTCGTGGCACAGAAACTTGATTAACTCAACATATGAGCTCAGAAGGAAGGTGATTGTTTCAAGTGAAGTTTGGTATCATGCATAGACTTAAGTGTATATAGCTGTGCGTTATGAAGACTAGCAGTATAATGTAAGCTCATACTTTTGTACATTGGACTATTTGGTTATCTCAGTTTACTTGTGTATTATACAACTAAGTGCTACTAATACTACTATTATTATTAAACTCACAATTCTTTTTCTTTGTATTTTTGTTTAACTCACAATGAATTCGTATATTTTTCACTGCTATTAAAATTAGAGTGGAGTGTTAATCATTATTGTTATATTTTATTTTACACCTCTTTCGGATGTGTGCTCTGTTTAAAGGCACATCTAGAGTACTGAGATAGTACCAGTTTAACCCAAACACCACTTTACTTTAACTTTTATTGCATGTCTAATTTTGTTATTATTTATAAATTTATGATTTACTCACTTTTAACCTACTCATTTTTTTCATGATATGAAATCTTTTTGACACAGGACAAATTACTCTAGTGACGCACCATTAATATTATGAGGAGGATATCGAACGCAAAACAAATACAACAAAAAAAAATTTGTATCGTACTATAAGTTTTAACATAATCTTTGGGACAGCATAAATATCTCTGTTTATTAATAAATGTTAAGTACTTACCATATGCTTCTGGCTAGAACGATGGTAACCAAAACCCTCAACATCCTTGCTTGCTTGATCTCCTATCGTATTCCTGGGTATTCTTCGTCTTGGTCCTTGGTTTAAAGTTGTTTTTCTTCGAAGTTTGGCCATTTCTTGTTTCGCTGATCTCTCTCGTAGCGGTTCCTTATTCACTTCGTGGCATGGCACGATTCGTGCTTCCCTAAAATCGCAAAAGTCGATACTTTATCGTCAACAAAAATCGAGAAAAAAAAATTCTATTTTTATTTGATCGCAATGATCATCACACCTCTGACACCAAAACTGTTGCGTAGGATCCTATGGTCTTGGGATGCCCATGAAGTAAACAAGAGAGGAACTAGTATCCATGACTTTATTTATGCAAAACGAGAGAAGAGCGCGTCACGTGTGTGAGACCTTTGTGCTTATCGGTTCCAGACAGAGAGCACGCTTCCTTCAGCAACCTATATGATTACTCCTCTGCTCTCTCCTACAACAATCGTCTTTAGTAAGCCCCAAAAAGAAGGGGCGTATGTACGTTTTGTACATAACACATCTGTCAATGAGGATGTATTTTTGAAAGTTAGCTCTAGTAAGAGAGATCCACAAACCATTTTGTCGTGACTTTCGATGACAGAATAGTGATATCAGAGGTCTGGATAAAATATGGCAGGCCAATCTTGTGAAAATAATATCTTTCGCTCCCGAAAACAAAAGTCACAGGGAAATTGTTATTGTGATAAATATATATTTTTTTAATTAACAGGAGCTGTATCTGTAGTGGGAGATGCAAGAAAAGATGTTACAGCAGCTATGGATTCTGTATTATAGAAGGACCGAGGACCAAAAAATACTTACAATGACAGAGATACAGAATTCTACACTAAAAGTTTGTAAGACCTTATAAAAAAAGTTTCATATCAATAATTGCAGCCTTCAATGCTTTGCAGCATCAGACAATTAGTATGAAGCCTGCTGATGCCATATGCTCGAACAAAGCTTGTGTCTTAGAAAAGTTAACTGTTAATAATATAATCATATAAAGGTTTTAATTCTGAGTTCACAATAAGGTGTGCATTAGTAAAGCTAAAAATGTCTTTAAAAATGCTATACGTCAAACGGATTGACCAAAGTATGTACAGTTTATATTACAGCTTATAATTTATTAGGAACCACTCTAGTTACTTGTCATTTAAAATATAATGTTTAGCAGGTTTTTAGCAGCTCTTAGGAATAAGAGGTACTAAAATCCAAATTTCAAGACAAAAATTGGGTGAAAGTAGTTCCTTGATAAAGAGAAAATAAAGTTTTGGTCAAGTAGATAGGCTTTACAAATAACTATAATAGTGAATAAAACTTATAGCCAATTTTAATTTAATATATGTAAGACTTTAAGGGGTTTTAAATATATATTCGGGTTTAAATAAATCCATCTGTGCAATAGTTTCTTTTTATTATGCATAGAATTATTGATGCGAAAGAATACATTCCATTTGGTCACCTCCATGTTTCAAAAACAGTTTTGTTTTGATAATTGTTTTTGTAATAAATAGAAAAAAGTTCTTATTAAAAAATAAATAGAAAGAAGTATTTTAAGCTCATCGATTATTTCAATGACAACTTTAAGATCATACTTGGTAACAACTTTGTTTATTTTTATGATAAAATAAACTTTATTCTTAGCTAACACTTTTTTAAAGTAGAAAACCACCACAAGCAATTCTGTTCAGTTTTTTAAAATCAATCTGTAACAAAAAAAGTTTTCCAAACCAAGGAACTAACGTGTGATGACCTATTTAGTCATAAAGTTATGAAACTTATCTCAAATTCAGCTGTATTTGTTTGGAAAATATGACTGTACTAAGAAAGAGGGCTTTTTTCCTTGCTCATTTCTAGTTGCTTCCAAGCAAAGAATAAGCTCTATTGCATGATGAGGCTTCTGATTTTACCTTCACATGCTACTGCTTCCTCTCTTACCTTCTCCTTGATCGCCTTCTCCTTCTCCTTTATGGCATAATCTTATCATGGTAAGGTTTTGGTCATATTGGGCAGGAGGCAGTGCTTGCGATCATGGGTCACGACAGCTACTTTTGTCTGCTTGTTAATGTAAAGCTTATGATAAGAAGACTAGATGTGTCTTGCTTTCTCAGAAGCACTGTTATATCCTAGACGCAGTTGATGTAGTCTTACAAGGAGATGGTGGCCTTTGTAATGGCTATTTTTATACCTTTCATTCTTTTTGTAGGCTTACCAACTTGTA
Organism: Copidosoma floridanum; assembly: GCF_036245765.1. Lineage (NCBI taxonomy): Eukaryota > Metazoa > Arthropoda > Insecta > Hymenoptera > Encyrtidae > Copidosoma > Copidosoma floridanum. Next base: position 3,835,981 of record NW_028321910.1, on the reverse strand, counting down.
CAAGATGACTGTGCATCTTGCTCCAGAGTCTAGCAAATTCGAGCATAACCTGGCCATGACACTTATCCTTTAAAAAACCTACATCTTCCTTGTTTCTTTGCACCATTCTATTTCCAGGATTTAACTTTATCATAGTCTGGGGTACCAAATTTCTCAATGTTTTTTTTTATTAACTTGTTTACGTCTGTATTTTTCACTAAATATGCGAGACTGTTAATATCTGCGTACATTAGCCTGCAGTACTAAACCTTTAGTTGTTTAAGAATAAAGTTAAGATGAAAGTAATACACTAGAGTTTTTGACAGATTAACAACACCGAGTCCAACGTATATCACCTTACAAATGGATAACTTCTGTCCTCTTCATCTGAATGGCCACGATTGACTTATTAATAATATCGCAACTATATAAGTTTAGATGGACAATCAGAGTTAAAGCACCATAACTATTATTTCAGTACTCTTCGATCACAAATTTTACATGTTTTCTTTAATTGTTTATTATCCCCATGTAAATAGCGTTATTAAAAAGTTTAAACAGCATTTTCTAAGTTTATTCTTAGTACTTTTGCAGTTCATGCTCTGTTATTGATATAGACTCGGAGCCATGATTTTTAGTTAAATTGTACCACTTAGCTTATTTTGGTCAATTTTTAACCATGCTTTAGAGTTCGTTTAATAACTTTCAGGAGTAAGCCGCATGTTTCTTCTTGTAGTAGAGGGTAGTTGAAAACTTTTTCTAGTTTACTAAAACAGATTTAGTGCTGCAATTGTCTCCCTCTACAGCAGCTAAACTAAGTCAGAAAAAGTCTGTTGTTTTAGGCTACTAGGATAGCAGGTATACCAGTCCGAACAGCTTGCGTGCCAGCCCAAGTAGTGTTATATCTCACAGCGTTACCTATAGTGAAGTTCAACGTATATACCCTAGGTTAGGTGCAGCGCATATATAGGTCTTGTGCAGTTCTAGACTCAACTGGTATCGCTGACACACTAAGCGTCTGAACCAGCAATGTACTATCAGAAGTACTCTGACAGCACAAAATCTTTTTTAGAATAGGAACGCAGTGGTATCGATTACTCAGGTAGAAACGGCAATTCTTTGTGTTTATTGTAAAGTGACTTCGAGTACTCTTAGTCAACTTCAAAGACATAGCTTAGTTCCTTCTCATCTGACAAGTTTTAAAATGTCGTGGCAACGTTTTGATATTTTTGAGCCACTTTAAGCTCTTAGAAGGTAAAGACTGTGTCATTGTTTAGCCGCACAAAAATTATTGACGTCAAATTATATGAAGTGCGTCTTTCTTGTTTAAATTACAATCTTCCTTGATATACTAATTGTTTGCCTAAGTATCTCTATTAGAGCACTGACTGATTTGACCTTTTATGGCTTTCTCAATGAGTTAGAGAACATCAATATCAGTTAATAACTTAAGAGAAATCTGAAAATAAATATAAAATATTCAGATAAAACAAAAAAAAAATCTACAGTTATTTTAAAAATTTTCGAAGACTTTCGCTAAAAAAAGCACATTTGTCTTGACATAAAAATCAAGCACTATCCAAGGTTTTGTAGGTTTAAAGCATCCTGACTTCTTTACGAATACTCATAGTCTCTACTAAATATGTGTAAATTCAACAGTTTACTGTAAAAGACATCTTTTGACTTTAAAACCACTTAACAAAGCCTCTTTTACAATGATACACAGTCATTAGAAAATACTTTTCTCCTCTTCAACATATTAGTTTTATCTACTGAATATTGATCGTCCACATTGGATACCTACTCTAGAATAAGAATAATAAGAGAAAAGCTTATCAAGTGATGATGGCATGACCAACAAAGAATCTACAAAGACTACGTTTATGTGTGTCTTCAATGTACTTTGTGAACGATATGTACTTTTCCTTGGCCTGTGGGATGAGCTGCACCTGACCAGGGTAATACAAAAGAGTAATAGAAGTTCTTTGAAAAAGAAATAAGCATCGTACATACTGAGATGATGAAAGATGATTGATTTACTCTTTAAGTCCTTTTAATTAATATAACAAACGATGTGAGCAGGTTCTTAATATCTGGAGCAGGTTCTTGATATATGTTAAAAAAGAACTTGTCGAGTAATGTTATGAAAACAGTGGAGCGTAAGAGTGATGCTACTATCTTGTGAAGTGACAGTGATGCTAAAACTTGTCATCTTTTTCGAATGATTTTTCACAATTATAATACGTAGTAGCCTTGTAAAAAATGCTTCTTTTCATCCATAGATTCTTTTATTGATTTTAGAATGTCATATTTTTCTTACAAATCCATGGCAAGTATGTGAAGTTGATTTACAAACCAAGATATAGGATTTTCATTGTCTATTTTCTGGTGGTAATAACTCCTCTATTTGGACAAAAACTCTAAAGCTGCATTTAGTGAGCATTTCAATACTCGGAGGTACATAATGTTAATTGGCTCATGCATTATCTTGTATGGGTTTCAAAAGAAATTCAAAATTTGCATACACTACATACGGTACTCTAATTTTGTTACTGTGATTCTCGAAATTGAGTATACTCTCAGCCTTTTCGGCAAAATTACTGTAAAATAATTAGTATTTTGACATTTAACTCAATGAGTAAGTAATTTTTGTTTCGTTAATGTAAGCATCAATTATAAATGTTAATTAAATTCTAATGGTTAATCAATTAATTCTGCACCAATTTGAACAGATTTTTCGTCCAGATGTGGTGATAGCTATTTGTCAAATCAAGTCTGTCAAGGTTTTTTTTTTCGTCCCACCATTCTCGTCAATAAAAAAGTTTTCTATGAGCAATTGATTTTTTTTTTTTTTTTTTGTTTAATAAAGTAGTATTGTCTCACATTATTTGTATTGTTTCTGTACAAAGTACACATTAACTAAAATATTGTTTTTCCTTTTGAATTTCACCACTTGTTAAGGATACACAGAAATTTCTAGGCTTTTAAAAAAGTGAGTATTTTCAAATTTTTGTAAGCAAAAATTCTGCTTGCATTCTTGTATACAGGATGAAGTGCAGAAAGAATAGCCTACTAGGGGCATTGCTGATTTTGATATTTTATATTAACACACGCTTTTCTGTCCTTGATCAATTAAGGAGGATCGACCCAAGAGCTATGTCTTATTGGTTTATATTTGTATATGTTTACAACAAGATTTGAAACAGCACTAAAAGACTAGCGGGAATCTCGCTTCTTGAACTTCTCCATGTCTTTGGTTACAGGTTGACGCATAATGCAAGTAAACCATGCTTTTAGATCTGTGGTAAGCAATAGTGCAACAGTTTTATTATTTAAATTCCTTCTCTCAATAGCCTCCTTATGATTTTTTACAATAGCGTATTCTGACGTAAGTACTGTATTCACTCTCAACAAAGAGTGCTCTTGGAAGATCTGTCGAGTGTTTAAGATGAGCTTCTTCAACGAACAAGTAGTATCTTTATAATACTGTGTATCTAGAGCTATCAAATAAAGTGCTTCTGTAAGAAAATACTCCTAATCTGTTGTTTGACCTATTCAGTACGAAGTACCGACTTAGCTCTAAGCTCAAAGACATTGTTATGTTACAGTTCATCCACACCAGTTGGCTACCGTATATTTGGGTGGCTTAACAAGTAAGAAAACAGCTACTAAACTATAACTATCAATGCATGGTAGTGGAAAGCTTAGAGTGCGAAAAGAGTATAAGGCACTTGAAAAGGCTGCATCGTTCCGTTATCTCTCGAACTATAGGGCAATAAATAGGAGTAGGCTACAATGGAACAGGGTTTTTAATCATGCATACATGAATTTAATTGAACCATTATTTTTTCTCCCAAAACCACTCTACATTTAAATAAAATTTGTGAGAAAAAGAATAAATGAAAATCAGTGTATCGAAAAAAAATATCGTGGCTTACACTGGTTTTCGTAAGACATACCTTACAATTCTCTGAGAAAAGCTTTTTGGTCTGACCTTATGGATTATAATGTTATATACGTAAAAAAAAAAAAAAAAAAAAATGTAAATGGTTAGAGAGAGTCTTAAGGTCAAAGCATATAAATAAGAAACATCTGGATAACACCCACCTAAAAATGGAAATTTTCTCTTTATAGTTTTATTATAAACATTAATAACTGGAAATGACTATAATTGGATATGTTTCTGCAAGATTTGTATATATGCTTAGAGCATAGTGTTAATTTAATTTTTTGTATTGTACAGGTTGAAACGCTTTGCTATTTAAGGAACGGCTACTTGTAAGAAGTTATTACTCTTGCATGTATGATCATTAAAATATATGGCTTGAAAAAACGTTTCTATTCTACTTTCAAACCATTATTTGCTGAAAACAAGAAATTGAAAGAAAAAAAAATAAATGAAAAAATTATAAAGGAAATTAAAACAACAAACCAGGGGGTATTAATGGGTCATGGGACCCACGGTAACAACGAAGGTCTTTAAACATGAGATGGGTATAGACACAATTTCTCAGGTAACAAGGGGATCGCCAGACCTACAGGAAGAACGAAGCTCTGTAAACGTTAGTACTGCATTCATGTTATTTACTAAAACAAAAACTTGAAAAACAAATAAAAAAAAAAAAAAAAAAGTAGTTTAGTACTCACGATGGTTTAACTTCGTGAGAACGTCGTGCATAAATACAGTACTCACGAAGTTCAACCATCGTGAGTACTAAACTACTTGTTGTTTTTTTTTTTCATTCGTTTTTCAAGTTTTTGTTTTAGTAAGCAACATGAATGCAGTACTAACGTTTACAGAGCTTCATTCTTCCTGTGGGTCTGGTGACCCCCTTGTTACCTGAGAAATTGTGTCTATACCCATCTCATGTTTAAAGACCTTCGTTCTTACCGTGGGTTCCATGACCCATTAATACCCTCGGTTTGTTGTTTTAATTTCCTTCATAATTTTTTCGTTTGTTTTTTTTTCTTTCAATTTCTTGTTTTATTTTTTTCTTAATTTCTTGTTGTATTCTTTTTTTTTTATTTCTTGTTTTATTTTTTTTTCATATTTCATTTAATTACACTTTTTTCATTTTTTTGTATATCCTTCATTAAATTTTTTTTTTTATTTTCATATTTAATATTTTTTTTTTTATTCCTTTATTTATTTCATTTTTTTTTGTATTCCATTTAATTTATTTATGTCTTTTGTAATTTTATTTTATGTTATATTTATATTTTATTTCATTAATTTAAAAAAAATGTTTTTTTCACTTATTTTTTTGCGATTTTATAGCCCATTGATAAAATTTTTGTTTAATTTTTCTATAATTGCTCAATGACATTGTGCCACTATTTAATTATCAAATTAAAAATAAGTTCCCATAAAAACCATTAAAATGCTATAAAACTGGAAATATATTTATATAATGATCTTACATAATTCATTTTTGATTTGATGAATTACTTTGTTTATGTAATTATGTGATAATGTAACATAAATTATTTGTCGAATTTGAAATAAGCGCCTTTAAAAACCATCAATACGATCGTTCTTCAATTGATACGTTCTTAAATTCTATTCTACATGTTTATTTTTTATTTTTTTTTTTTTTTAGATGTTTTATTATTTATCATTAATTGAATGTATTATCAGTGAATGCATATAGAAATGGAATATTATAGATACGAACCACACGATAAGTACAAGAAACCGAGTTTCTATAGTTGGCAGCGGTCGTTGCAGAGTAGGTAAGGTACTGGACTCATATGCAGGAGGTCGAGGGTTCAAATCTCTTGATTGGGGAGTGTTTTTTTTTTTTTTTTAGAACAAAGTTCTTTATGTCGCGTTACTCAAGGGGCTGGAATTTTTAAACCAACAGATTTTTTTTTTTGAATCAGAAATCTCTTCCTCTCAAGTTTTTTCTTTCACCCCGTCCCCCCACACCAAGTGTTCTCTACACACTTCCCCTCTCCTAACTATATATGTATATCTGTCAACCGTGCCGTGTTACTCTTCTGCACACCTTTACCCACCATTCCAACTCACACTCCCAAGCAATTAATTTTTTAACAAATTTTAATTTTATTTTCCCACAGTAATTTTTCTTTGATTAAGAATTTTTTTCTTTTACAATCCTAAAAAAAAAAAAAAAAATATTTTCAAAAAGATTTGAACCCTCGACCTCCTGCACATGAGTCCTGTACCTTATCCACTCTGCTATGAGCGCTGCCGGCCATGGAAGCTCAGTTTCTTGTACTTATCGTGTGGTTCGTAACTATAATATTCCATTTCTATCCGCATTCACTGATACTACGATAATTTAATTAGCATAAATATGGTTATGTAGATTAAATATAATAAAGCGCGTTATTATGCATAAAATGTTTGTATTTTATGCATTTGATGCATAAAATACGGACCGATTTTATTAAACCTGAGGTTTTTTTGGCATTACAATAATGCTGATAATTACTGTTATAAATAAAAAAAAGTAATAAAGTTAAATATGAACAAAAAAGAAACGAAATATGAAAAAATGAAATATAAAAAAAAAAAATAAAAAAATTAAATGAAATTTGAACAAATAAAATGTTATATTAAAAAATAATGAAATAATATATAAAAAAAGTAATGAAATAAAGGGAATACTAAAGAATTAATATAAATAGAAAAATGAAGAAAAAAAATAAAGGTTATACAAAAAAATGAAAAAAAAAGTAATTAAATTAAATATGAAAAAAAAGGAAAAGAAATATGAAAAAAAAGGGAATGAAAAAAAAAAAAAGATTTAATATGAAAATAAGAAAGAAATTAAATAAAGGAAATACAAAAAAATGAGAAAAAAATGTAATGAAATGAAATATAAAAAAAAATAAAACAAGAAATGAAAAAAAAAAATAAAAAAAACAAACAACAAACCAGGGGGGATAAATGGGTCATGGGACCCACGGTAAAAACGAAGTTCTTTAAACATGACATGAGTATAAAAACACAATTTCTCAGGTAACAAGGGGGTTGCCAGACCCGTAGGAAGAACGAAGCTCTATAAACGTAAGTACTGCATTCATGTAGTTCACTCAACAAAAACTTGATAAACGAATAAAAAAATAAAATAAAATAAATAGTTCAGTATTCACGATGGTTGAACTTCGTGAGTACTGTATTTATGCACGACGTTTTTACGAAGTTCAACCATCGTGAGTACTGAACTATTCATTTTATTTTATTTTTTTATTCGTTTTTCAAGTTTTTATTTAGTGAACTACATCAATGCAGTACTTACGTTCATAGAGCTTCGTTCTCCCTACGGGTCTGGCGACCCCCTTGTTACCTGAGAAATTGTGTTTATATACTCATGTCATTTTTAAAGAACTTCGTCCTTACCGTGGGTCCCATGACCCATTTATCCCCCCTGGTTTACTCATTAATATACTTTTCGATTCAAAATGTTTTTTGCAGATGCCTAGCCATGTACTTTCGGAGATATTAAGGTTTTACTGCTGATCACTTAACACGTGAGAGATAGAAGAGGACCTGGTTTGTAGTAGGATCCTAAACGAAATCATATTTATATTTATGTGTATATATATATATATATATATATATATATATATATATATATATATATATATATATATATTAAATTTATTGATCTTCTGGGGCAAATGAAAATAATTAGTTTAGGCAACGTTTCGTCGACTAGTGTGTCAACCTCTTCAGGCTTCATTAACAATAACAAATTATAACAATGACTAATATAAACAACAGTTACATATAATGTAGAACTGACAAATAAATTACTTTAATTTAAACCGTGAAAGACAATTTATTTAACGTATCGAGCGAACGGCTCACACGCAAGTTAAACTGGCAAAGGCCCCAACACCGCAATGTACCCCGCTTTTATAACAAACGCACACACACACACAAACATTTATAGGTTTCACATTGCGATGACCTGAGCCCTCAGTTCACATATCACATTATCAGTATACAATTTTAAGAACGTACATAGTCTTTAAAAACGGACAGAATTAAAGAAACTTTGATAAGTGCGACTCAAATTATAAACATCTTCTTTCTTATTTATACTGTGAATGTTGAAGGTAATGTGTAACATTTCAGAGATCAAACGTTTACGATAATTCGGCTCTTTGTCTCATATTTTTATATTGTCCCACTCAAAATAATGGTAATTAGAAATTTGGTGTAAAGTAACTACCGATTTCGGTTTTTAGTTGTTTTGCTGTTCTCTTTCTTTCCCTTTTAAAGCTCTCTTCGTTTCACCTGTATATTTTGCTGAACAGTCACTGCATGAGATTTCATTTACAACATTAGTATTATCCAAACTATCTGTAGTATCTTTTCCGAACTGCACAATATGATTCAATTTTTAGTTTATTCCCGGAATTTCTTGTATATTAGATTTTTTTTAAAAATGTTCTATCTTATTAAAATTATTTGGAAAAAATAGTAAGCTTATAATGGTTGTATTTAAAGGTAATTGCTCTGGAATTTTCTCTGTAATATCATTATTGATCTTACAAAGTCTTTTCTTAGTATGTTTGTGATAAAATGCTTAGGATAGCCATTCTCAAGCAGCATCTGTCTTACAATTTTCACGTTTTCATTTTAAAATGAACTGTCAGAGAGTCTTATGGCCCTGTCTATTCAATTATAAATAAAATTCTTCTTTTGTTGCCCAGTATGATAAGATTCAAAATGTAAGAGTCTATTTGTAGATGATTCTTTTTGGTACTGTGCATAATCTGTGGTCTGTATGATTTTAAGATAGCCGGATAATCGGGATGGAGGAGAGGGATGGCAGGCAGGCACACAAAGGGGATTGTATATCAAGATGCACATTGAAAAACTAACGCACATTGCGTAAACCACTAGAAATAAAGGCACAATCACTTATAAATTGATTATCATGTTTAATGGAAAATAATAAATGCACAAATGATACATTTCAAACGTAAATGAGAAGCAACAAACCGTAATATTAATACTTGCACGCAATGGATGACGAGCGCATTGCAGAGCACGTGAGCTGCTCACTCCGCATGGATAACGAACGCATTGCAGAGCACGTGAGCTGCTCACTCCGCCTATACCTACTAGAACTCAGCGCAGACTGACTGCTACAGTCACGCAGCCAGCCAAGGAGCTTCTTAACACGTGTATATAGCTTACTACTATGGCGCAGCAGCGGACACGATACGCGGCAATTTCAAAGTATAATATGAATACTATACAGGTACCAATTTGTGATAATTTGTGATAATTTATGTTTGTGTGTGTGTGTTTGTTATAAAAGCAGGGAACATTGTGGTGTTGGGGCCTTTGCCAGTTCGACTTGCGTGTGAGCCATTTGCTCGATACGGTAAATAAATTGTCTATCATGATTTAAATAAAGGTAATTTGTTTGTCAGTTCGACATTATATGTATCTGTTGTTTATATTAGTCATTGTAATAATTTGTTATTGTTAATAAAACCTGAAGAGGTTGACACACCAGTTAACGAAATGTTGCTTAAACGAATTGTTTTTATTTGCCCCAGGAGATCAATGAAATGAATTTATATATATAATATGGAGGGCGAGAAAGACTCAACTATTGAAATCATCAACAACTCCTAAACGAAACGATTAATCTAAATACCAAATCTCAAGAAGTCTAGCCGTAGAGTTTTTGTATTTCATCTTTCCAAAGTTAAAAACTAATGTGTAGTTACGTCAGAGGAACAATGACAGCTGTACAGTAAAGACTGCATAACGTATGCGTACTCTATAGTGCAGTATGCCACATGATAAACCTAACTGAACTACTACCTTAAGCAATCTGAGTACTAAAAGTCATTAAACTTTAAATGGATATTATAAAAATATCATTATTTTTGTTGATGAGTCTCATAAAAATACTCATAACAATTAATGCCAGGCAAAAAAAACTATGTTTTAGTTAAAGTCAATGGGCAGAAAGCACAGATGCAAAATCTTTTTTTCTTGAATAACTTAAAACGATTATTTTAATTATTTAAAGAGATGTACCCAGCAGTAAGATGGAGTTCAATAAAGTTTGCTAGTTTATCACCAAAATATTCTATACTGGCAGGTGCCAGTGAAAGTAGTTCTAATATTAAATGTCTAGTACATAAGAATGTTGAATTTTTAATAGATTAAGTCAATTGTTTTAATAGAAAAAGCATTAAAGCAGCCATTACGATAACAGTTTCTTGATTTATCGTAGGGTATACCAGTATGTACCTTCCAATACTATATATTTATTTTGAAGGGTCAATCTACTCAACCACCTCCATCTTCTCTCAACCCCCATAGCTGCCTTCTTAATAAGGTAAGGTTCTATTTGCTTCTACCTTATTTTTATTCAGTTAAATTCTTGTAAAACCCCCCTCCATACCCCGTTAGCCATCTTTTTAATTTTGAAGAGTCCCCCTTGGTCTCCCACCTCCCCCTTTAACACCACTCTTAAAAATGTTTAATTCTATCAGTTTTTACCTTATTTTTATCGGGTTAAAATTTTGTAAAGCCCTCCCCTACCACCCCTCTCAACTACCCTTCAGCCCTCCTTACTGTTCTACAATTCTGTAACCATATAATCCAATAAGCTTCCCTTACTATTTTCAATAACTCTCCTCAGCCACCCTTCAGCTGCATCTTCAAATGAGGTAAGCTATATGTGGGTTATCATATCATTCTTAGTTAAACTACTCTTTGATCCCCCTTTCAGCTTTTCTTACACTTTTCTAGAAATCCACCTTACCCTTTTTACAATTTTCAAACACATTGTCTGAGCAACGCTCCAATATTTATTCAAGCAGACTGCAGGCGTTTTCCACCTATCTCTTAAAAATTGTTTTATGTGTATATTTTGTTAACACGTGTCGACACTACCCTTCAAGTAGTGCTATGGTGCTCTGGCTTATTTTATCTTTAGTTCTCAATAAGCTTATGGAGTGCAAAGTTTTATGTGGATATAACAATTGCTATAATTTAAAAATAAAGTTTTGCGGAGAAAAATATTTATGAATACTGTTTAGAAATTTAATTTGGGGTTCATACAATGATTTTTTTTTTTATTTATAACATTTATGTTTATTTATCCTTACCTGTATAAGTAGCATGATGTATACTGTAGTATATTCTTATTTTTTTTTTACATGACTTAAAATTTTATTGCTTTAAATTAAGTATGTTTATTAATAAAGTCAATAATACGCTATTTATTGCAAAGTTAATATCTTTACAAAAAAACTTTTTAACAAAAATTCGTTGTTTAATATTTGCTTGCCACATGTAACGCTTCAATTTTTTCTTCTTAAGTATGTGATAATATTTAAAAAAATGTTATATCAATCAAAGGCTTCTTGGAAATTTTTTTAAATTTTTTTTTAACTTAAACACTGAATTAAGCTGTTGTTTGATATTAAGTAGACTGTATATGTAAAAAAGAAGCGTTGAATAAGCCAAGCTACTAGTATTAAATCATACATTAGGATATCGGGAAAATAGCAAGAAACACTTAACTTTTTAACATTGTAATTAGCAAAACTTTCATTAATGTAACCAATCATATATAAGTTTCAGCAATATGTCTGAACACCAGCATAGCAATAAGCTATGCAAATACTGCAAATGTACTTAGTAGTCAGCAGAGCGAGACGTTTCCGCAAGGCTAGTTGTGCGAAGACTGCATAATGATATCGTTAAAGCTGCCTCACAGCTTAGATAAGCAAATTTACAAAGTTTGTATCAGTAGCATTAGTAATACGTATAATACTACGTAGAATAACAGATGATAAATTATCTCTACAAAGTAATGTTATTATTAAGCAAACAAAAGCTTGGTATTCTTTGAACTATGCTAAAAAGAGCCTTCTTATTTATTAAAATTTTAAACGAAAATCAAGCCTTCAAATTGAAATATAACTATGTGCATAACAACACTAATTTGCTATAGAACGCTTTGAACATCACAATGCAAGTGAAATAAGATAAAATAAAGCACTATGTACAATTACAGTTAGTGCAATTCTGAACAGCTGTAATGAATCATTATATACTTTTTTTCAGACTCATGAATGAAAATTATTTCATATTTTTCCATAAATTATTGTCCTAAATATCGTCAGACATAAAAACTTATATGTATAAATTTTTCAACTTACATGGCAGCATGACGTGACATGTTTTTTTTAAAAATATTATGAATTTAAGAATAGTCTTTCATTAAGCCTGAAGCAATAGCAGAATCTTCAAATGTTTTATAGAGTATTCCGTCAACTGTTCTTAACATTTTAAATGATTCTCCTCGATTAATGTGATTTTAATTTAGTTTCAATAAAAAAGCTCTGATTTCTTGAAAAACAGTATGTTAGGTCGTTTTATCATTAAATTATTTAAAACTCTTTTTCGGTGTACCCAAGTTTTAATTGATGAATGAAAATAGTGATATTCTAAAATACAAAAATACCAAATCTTATTGTGCAAAATTTTAACAAAGACTTCTGAATGAAAAAAACGTTATTGTTGGAAACGTGAATAATATCTTGACCTGTTTTAAATTCACATGATAATAAAGAAGAATATTTTAATACGATGTCAATTTTAGATATTTTATCCAATGTTACAGTTATCTTTTCTCTTTTGCATTATTAAGTGCCAATTTTGTAAGTAAAGAAAAAAAGGTATTCATAATTATATAATTCTAGGTCATGTTTGTAACACCTAAATCTCTTTTAAACAGTTTTAATAACTCTTTTCACTCTACATTATGTATATAATAATATATATAATTATATATATATATATATATATATATATATATATATATATATATATATAAATATGTGTGTGTGTATGGAGCGCACGGTGGCTCAGTCGGCTAGGTCATAGATTGGCACGCGGAACACCGTGATTCGATTCTTGGTCACTGCAACTTCTCGTTCAACTACCTCTGTGATCTTCTACACGTGCTTTTTCACCACGCAATGCTCCTTGAGGAGGATTGAGGTGATGTTTTCGCAGCAAAATTGCCTAATTTTTTTCTACTCCCCTCCTGTAATAAAAGGCCTCCTATCTTTTTCCTTGTCCCTTTTTCAAGTGCTAAGTGCCCATAGTAGTTCTCTTATTAAAAGGAGCTTTAAGACATGTCTTTTGGGTTGCCAAGGCTTTTCGCACTTTACCTTATGTTCAGACTCTGCCTCAGTGAGAGTTCTTTGGCAAAGATTTTCGATGTTTCTTGACATTTAGAGGATCTAGTAGCAGCTTTACAATATCCTCGTCAATAACAGGTTTTCTAGCCTTCTTTTTGATGAGATCATTGACTATTTTTACCGTGAATTAGTCCATTACTTTCAACCTGGCTACCTTGGGAGGACGAGCCAACTTTTTTGGTTATAGGTTGTGAGTCACTTATACTATCAACCTTCGTCCGTTTGTCCACCTGTCACTTTTTTCTATATACAATGGCTCTCTCTTTCCTTTCTGCTCTCTATGCAGCTCCGCGCGATACTTGCTGTGCCGGGCTCTCCACTGTTCTCTCTCCAGCTACTGCTCAACTACTGCAGCGTTACTGCTGTCCCCTTTGATCGACGCATGCGCCCCTCCTGGGGATCCGAAAAGTCTCCAACACGCCTAAAAACCGGTAAATTGTTGAAGGTTTCAAAAACTCAGGAATCGACGTGACCACCCAGCACTTACTTCTCTCCAACGCGTTGCGAGCCCTTCCATTTCTCCTTCTCTATCTAACACACATGCTCACCCAATTATACATTACACACATTGAATTGTAGCACAGGGGTCTTATGCTACCCTAATGACTGCGTCTAAGTGACAAAGCCATCTTATTTATTAATTAATTGAAAAAGAGGAAAACCGCGAAGCAAATACAAAATACAAAATTAGAAAACGCAAGACAAGCAACACTATGATGCGAACAAGTTTTTAAATTTAAGGGCAACAATTTAACAGTCAAATTATTAAATTACTTTTACTATAAATGGAAAGAATTATTTATGAAGCACTTACGTTAATAACGAAGGATAGGATATGTGGGGTTGAACTAAATAAAAAACACTACTTATGAGCCACTGTTGAAGATATAATTTGTGGCTCAAAGGAGGAAACTCTTGCGAGAAAACCCCCTAAGAGGAAAAAAACGACCGATACAAAATTGAATACAACAAGAACTATAACCTGGTTTAAATTGATGTGTAGATGTGTAGGTGTGAATGTGTGAGAGTGTGAAGGTAAGTGCGCGTCCGCACTGTTCTCCTCCTCGTCTTCGTACCACGGTTCCGCGAGTGCGGACGTTCGCCGTGGGTGCTCACAGCACGTGGTGAAAGTTAACGCAGCACGCGGATGTAAATTAAATTCGGACGAACAAGAAGAATTAATGCAAGAAACACGTTAATGCGTCGTGGTGCAACGAAAAGCTTCTCGAAAAACTCAAACGAGCAAAATTTATCCTAGACAAGCTACGTACACGATTTCTCAGAAAAAACTGGAGACCGCTCTGTACAGAGGCAAGTATCGGACTGGACGAGGCCTACCGAATTTTCCCAGAAGAGACGCCCTTTCTCTCTCCCTCGACCTCCCTCCCCTTACTAATGATGCGCGCCAATTAGCGGAGGTGTTGTTCTTCTCGAGTGTCAATTCAGGAGCCAGGACACGAACAATGCCGAAGATAAACGATGTATACCAATAAGTCGGTTTTGAAGGGAGAGAGCGAACGAGAAACTAGAGCATAATAATAAACGCGCGCAACGAATGTATAAAAGTAAAATGATTTAAGTGTAGTTCAATGTATTGATGATGACGGACGTGCTGTGAGCTTCGATGCTCCTCCACTCACGTGGCGGTACTCGATTTAGTTGCGTTCGACTAAATACACATTCAATCTCTTTCATAGTCTTCGGTCCTTCTCTCTCCTCTGGCTCGTAGTCCGCGGCACCGAGAACACACATTAAGTTATGTGTTATAGATATACATATAGAAAATATATATGTTATTCTAGGACTCAGTAGCCATCGATAACTTGCCCCAAAATATAGGTATACAGTGACGTGATAGCTTTAGCTACCACGTCACAAGCTATGTCAATAAATTTTGAACGGGCTCACCTGCGTATTGGTTGCGCATTTAGGCATCTGAACCTAAGTGGCCCAACACCATTTCGTATAAGCTATATCATTTCTGGCCCGTCGTTACAAAATGAGCTCATCTAGTCTGCTAGTTGCATTCATTGCTTAACTACGTTAGAGCTTTGTAATGACCGTAAAAAAAGTGTCAAAATTATAATGAATTTTTTCTATGAACTTGACGTTCCATTGCCAGACGATTTATCCCAGAACATGGCATTTAGAGTTATCGTACGACCTGTTTAACCCCAAAAGTCTTTCTGCCAGAGACGGAATCCACCCCCCCCCCCTCAACCAGACTGAACGTGTAGAACCAATCAGTGTAGCCGACTGAGGGGGCAGGTAGAAGTAAGTTAGACATGTTGTTGAGCTTACCACATACGTGCGTGACCACGTCGTCAACGCTAGTATCTGCATTGTACGAGCAGGTGTCACAATTGAACTTTTCCTCATTTGTGGGTAGCTTACTGACGCTCTGTATGCGTTTGTTACCGCGCGTACTGACCATATCGCTTCCACCCAGCTGACTGGTCCATATTGCCACGGGGATAAAATTTGTATGTGTTTTGAAGGTGATGGACTTTGCAAAGATGCTAATAATATGTCTACGTCCTTTTATCCAATCTCAGATATAATATCCGTGAGATTCACAAACACTTCCTCACCAAACATTGTTTCACGACTTCTCAACAGCACATTGTCGCTTTGACCTTCTCGTGAGTCTTGAAATTTCACGTATCTTGTGTGATCATGACCATTTTGTGAAGCAAAGCTTCTCATATCGGGCCTTTGCTTTATGTAAAAAAGGGAAAGCCACACACTCTTTTTTGCTTTTTTTCTTCCTGTTGCCCCCCCCCCCACCCCCTCCACCACCGCATGCTCTCCTGACAGCGAGACTAGTATATACATACATTCTTTACAGTAGCAGGCATGCGCGTGCAATCTCTTTTAAACATGCTTTTATTAGCTTCACTTGTAAATAACTATGTTTATAAGAAAGTCTTGGAATCTTTATTTGACCCTCTGCTGGGTCTTCAATTAGGATAAATTTTGCACACGCTCTGAGTTCTAATGACAATACATGACTTGCTAAGAAACGTCATTACAAGTAAATGAAAACGAAAAAATAGTCATGTAACTTAAATCGGACATGGTGGAGATCCAAGATGGCAGATTGGCTATTTAAAATGCAGCCCGATGATACAGGTATTAAATAGAAGAGTTTACTAAAAACAATGCAAAATGACATTTCTTACTAAATCATTATGTCATGGGGATCAATCAATAAAGTTCGACGAAAGGAATACAAAGATAGGACTTTGAATCTATGAAATTCCACCTAAGCCAAGGTAGAATACGTGCCGCAGAGATGAGTAGAGAGATTGCTAACACCAATGCTACGATGTGAGACGACTTTTTGGCACTGATCGGAGTGCCCCGCTGCGGCCAGCCATCGAACCGGGTGCATATCTTTCTACTCGTATCGAAGAGCATGTGCCTACGAGAAGAGGAGTGGATTCACGTGAAAATAACCATATAGACGCACATTTTGGAAAGACGTGGAAGGTATATCGACGGTTGGGTAAAAGACAGAGCCAACTCAGATACTTGGTGAAAAAGGAGCCAACTCGAAATTTGGGTTGAAAAAGGAGCCAACTCAGGTTTGGGTTGAAGAAGCAGCAAATTTGGGAGTATTTTTTTTTCATCAAGTTTTGTCGTGGTAGCACTGAAATTCACAATAGGTACACCTATATAAACGAACAAAGATTTTCCATTAATCCATTGGTTCAGAAAAATAATTTATGTTATTGTAATAGAGTGTACTATACTTATTAAAATATGTACTTTTTATACGTTATTTTTTTTATCTGTTCTTATGTTTGCCTCTCAAATCTGATTTAATAATACCATGGTCATCCTTTATTTTATTTTCAAAATTGTTTAAATCATATCGTGCTAAACATCTAAAACAAACATAAAAAATGTAAAGCAAAAGTATTGCAAGTAAGAGAAATTAAAATTACTCCAGATTCTACAATTTACTTTACATACGATTTTGATGAACGATTCCAAACTACGTCTCTGAATTCACACACACTTGTAAAACATGCACTAAACAAAGCATACAATACAAAAATTCAATTAAATAATTAAAAAAAAAGATCTTAGAGATATGTGCCAGAGTGGTGTCATCCCACAAGAATATCACAGTTTTTATGGAAATATTATGAAGTAGCGCGCCGCATTGACATACATTTAGTGTAATAACAGTAAAGAAAAATTAAAGATTTTAATAACTGTTCATGCCACAGTTCACAAAAAAAAAAGCATTTGTACAGTTAACACAAGTTTTTTTTATTTAACACGACGTTTGAAAATAAAAAAAGCGTTTAAAAATTTTTTGAAGAACATTTAAAATGATTTACGTCCATAGTCTGATCATAGAATTACGTCTAATCGCAGCAGACTTGTAAAGTACATAATTTAATAAGTGTAGTACACTCTATTGCAATAACATAAATTATTTTTCGGAACCATTGGATTAATGAAAAATCGTTGTTCGTTTGTATAGGTATACCTATATTGTGAATTTTAGTGCTACCACGACAAAACTTGATGAAAAAAAATTACTCCCGAGTTGGCTGCTTCTTCAACCCGAACCTGAGTTGGCTCCTTTTTCAACCCAAATTTCAAGTTGGCTCCTTTTTCACCAAGTATCTGAGTTGGCTCTGTCTTTTACCCAACCGTCGATATACCGAATGTGTGTCTACGAGGAGAGGAGTGGAAATGTCCACTATAGCTATATATCTGAGCACAAAGCCAAAGCAAGCGGCGACACAAGTTTTTCTCTTTTGACTGCAACCAAGTATATTATATAATAAAGTAAACTGATTCTTGCTCCTGCTCTTTTTTCTTTTTTCCCAACTTTCAATACTTATTTCAAAATTCAGTATTATTTTGAAAAAAAATTTTAGAATTTTTTTTAAAGATGGCAGTTTGGTTATTATCCCTAATTTATTATTTTTCTTCATAATTGTTATAAATTGTAGGGCAAGCTACGGTGGTTATGATTAAACTTAAATGGCTTTCAGATTCCTAGGAACCGAAGTTTCGGTAGCTAAGTTGACTGATGTTTATGCCGCCACTCGAATTGTTTTGCTATGACGGGATCGATTCCAACTTTCTGCAGATTTTTTTTTTTTTTTTTTCAATATAGTTTATTATTTTAATTAAATTACTTTTATTAACGTTTTATGTGAGTTTAAAAATAATGTTGTCAACCTTTTTTTTTTTTGATACGTTTAAATAAATATATTTTTTATACTAAATCTATTCAATAATTTAGTTAGTTGATACTTCTCGTTGGCAAGGCCATTTCGCAATTCCATAATAATGAAATAAATTTCTTAAGATGTGAGTACAAATTATACACCTTAAGACTTACAAGAAGTTTTAAACATCTCATGTAAAAGTTAATAATCAATAATTGAAAAAAAATTTAGCATGTTTTTACGGTATAACATTTTTTTTTAAATACATTATGGTGACAAAAAACGTGACCCGTACCTGATTTTCACTAAAACTATTATAAAGTTGCTGCATTCACCTGACTGTTGTGTAAAGAGATTTGAATGACATTTCTTAGTTTTATTCTCAGAAATTAGTCTGAAAAAAGCCTTTGTTACACTTAGAATTAAAAGTGGCGTCAAAAATATGTGACGTATGCATCTTTCTAAAAATTTGTAAAATAAGAATAAAGCTGTAATAATCATTAATTATATATGATAATAATATAAACTTTGAAAAAATATGTTATTTTTTTGGTTTCAAACTTAACATCTTGTTATTAGTTCTGCACTGACGTATTAAAGCTATTATACGAGCAAATAGATGTATTCTCCGAGTAAGGTATAGTTTTATGATTTTATATATTATTTATTGTCAATATGGCGGCATTAACCACGTTATACTAGTATTTTCGATACGAAATACATTTCAACAATCTTTTTTTTAAGGTTCGTTTGGGTGTACAGTAGCAGGAAAGAGACATACAGTATTATAAAAAAAAATAAAATTATTCTTTTATAGTATTTCAAACAAAATTGTAGCCAAAAGCAAGTTATGTTTAAAATTCCTGACAAACCCAAGAGTGGTTGTCAGATATTTTTATGATAGTAAAAAATAGACCTTATGTTTCGAATCATGAAATTAGAAATAGTTTGTTACTGATAATAAATAAATTTTAAGAAATTCTTTTTTATTCATACAATAATTCGGTGCTTTCACATGCATTTGAATATCTTTAAATAATCGACTTGTGATGTTGAGCAATAAA
Organism: Copidosoma floridanum; assembly: GCF_036245765.1. Classification (NCBI taxonomy): domain Eukaryota; kingdom Metazoa; phylum Arthropoda; class Insecta; order Hymenoptera; family Encyrtidae; genus Copidosoma; species Copidosoma floridanum. The sequence goes on along the minus strand of NW_028321910.1, from coordinate 3,816,516 downwards.
AGCGTTGTTTATTAAAAATTTTTGTGAATCCCTGTAGGGTGTATGTGCCAAGATTAACAGTTCATTGAAAAAAAGATGTAAGTCACGTGTTTTGGCGTTATTTTAGATTTCATTTTAGACAACAAAATTTTTCTATATTGTGTTTGATAGAAATGCTCAGAACATTTTATTCAAGCCTTTGTAAATCCCTATAGGGCTGATGCTGCAAGACTTATAAAAGCTTTATTGTAAAAAATGTGTAGGTTACGTCTTTCTGCTGCCATTTTGGATTGTATAGCAGACAGAAAATTTTCTTTATACATATTTTAATAGAAAAGCTTAAGACCTTACATTTCAGCCTCTTCAGACCACTGTAGGGTTAGAACCGTGAGTTTCTTAAATGATTGTTGATAAAAAGACCTGTAGATCACGTGTTTTATCGCCATTTTTAATTTTATAACAGACAAAATATTTTTTTTATACTTTTTTTGATAGAAGAGCTAAAGACTTTAAATGAAAGCTTTTTAGACGGCTATAGAGTTTATGCCGCGAGACTTATAGTAGTTTTATTGAAAAAAATATGTAGGTCACGTGCTTTGACGGCCATTTTAGATTTTATAGCACACAAAAAAATTTCTTTTATACGTCTTTTGATAAAAGAGGTCAAGACTTTTTATTATATCCTCCTTAGACCCCTGTAAGGTTTAAGCTGCGAAATTTATAGTAGTTTTCTTAGAAAAAAGCTGTTGGTCACGTCACCATTTTAGATTTTACAGCAGACAAACGATTTTTTTTCTACACCTTTTGTTAGGAGAGCTTAGCAATTTTTCTTCAAGCCTTTTTAATCCCCTGTAGGATTCATGGTGCGAGATTTATAGTCGTTTTTTTTAAAAAAAAGCTAATGGTCACGTGTTATTGTAGCCGTTTGAGATTTTGTAGCAGACAAAAAACTTTTTTTAAACAATATTTAATAGTAGAGCTAAAGACTTTTCATTAAAGCTCTTTATACTCCTGTAGAGTTTTTGCTGCAAAGTCCATAGTAGGTGTCTTGAAAAAAAGGTGTAGGTCACGTGTTATTGTAGCCATGTTGAATTTTATGAGAAACAAACAATTTCCTTCAGACGTGTTTTGATAAAGGAACTTAAGACTTTAAATTTAAGCTTTTTTCACCCCTGTGGGGTCCATGCCACGAGATTTATAGTAGTTTTATTGAAGAAAATCCGTAGATCACATAGTTTAAGTAGCTATATTGGATCAGGAATGTTGACTCAATGTATATAGCCACTCAGCATTGAAAAACCAGATGCTTAGACCCTTTATTTGACCACCTGCAGGACCTGAATAAATCAAACCAGTTTGAGAGAAGGGAGGTCATTCGTTCACACAGAGTACCTTGTATATATATATATATATATATGTCGTTATTGTATACACATATACTGGTACAGTTTACAGTATAATTTTCCAGCTCATTTTTAGACTTTTTTTCAATTTAAAAAGAACAGATATTGGTTAGAGAAATCAAATAATTTATTATGTAATAGGTAGATAGACTTTAATTATTTAAAAAATTTTTACTTCGAGAATTCTTTGATTATCCTTACTGACTCTGATGATTTTTCAAGTACGACATACTTATGATTCCTTTGCCAGCTCACTTATACTCCTTTTAGCATGTATTGTAATATCTAATGTTGAGAAATAACACAATAAAAATCGGGTTTTGCATGGCGCACTCACGGGATGGTTGCTGCATTAGCATTTAAAAGTATCATAGAAATAATTCATGTCAACGAAATATGCAGGCCTGATACAAAAATATTAAACGAGTATTCGTGCACAGTTCTAACTAATTCTGTAATACTTTTTTCTAGATTCCAACAAAAAAATAGTTAAAATCCTTTTAAAAACCACACATGAGGCAAAGACCGTACGATGCTTATCTATTTTATTTAAGGTATCCGTAATGTTGTTCCCTTAAAAAAATACATTACTTAGGCAACGTCCTTAAGGATGACAAAAGTACTCTTCATACGTTTTAAATAATATAAATAATGAAGATTAGTTAATTAATTTTCTATTTCTTACATCAAATAATGTTTAATGAACGAGATGTACAATAAAAATGAAGTTTCTTTGTCAAAACCGTATCGAAGCTTCGCTTTTTTAATGGGTCCTACGACCCATTGTTTTTTCATAAATAACCGAACTTAATTGTGTCAAGCTCACAATATCTCCATTGGCTTTTAATGATTTTTTGCACAGCAATCTTTTCCCTCCTTCGAGCATCTGCGCCATTAGAGCTGTTATATTATCTACCGTTGACGTTTGATGTTTCTGCCGTTGTTATAGTCTTAAGGAATTTGTTCACTCATACATTATTGCGCACTACTTGAAGTCAGTGAATAGAGTCCTCGTCGATATCCTTATCATTCGTTTTTACGTATCCCTCGCAAGCTTAAGCAATTGTGAGGTGACAAGCTTTTAAACGTTGCACTAAGGCTGCATCAACGTTCTGCTGGCTCGAAGTCCTCAGGAACATATGTCCCTGCGAATTACTGGTAGATTAAATAAGTTTTCATAGTCCTGCTACCCGTCGTTAAAAGCTCCAAATCATGAAAAAATCGTGGCAGAGGTCCTACTTTAAAAGTGACGTACAAAATTTACTGAAATAGTCTCCTTAGTATTTTTATAACAATACCATGATACTGTGGTTACTATATTTCGCGCTATACAAATTTATTGTCAGTCAGTGAACTGTGCTGTAAGGAAGATCTGGATCGAAAAAATTTACTTAAAAAAGTCAGCTGAACGTAACTCTTTGCCTATGTACTCACCTTTAGGCTTTAAATGAAATTTTATTAGTTTATTGCAATTTCTTGATTACAAGCTATACTCTAGAAGAAGTTAAAATATCCCAGCTCTCTCTTTATATGTGTGTATGCGTGAAACAGTATAATAAACAGATATGTGTAGTGCACCTAGCACATGTATACTATTACATACTGCCTATGTGCTCGTCATGCAACGAGCCGCGAGAAGCCACTAGCTGTGTATAAATTGTGACGGTGAGATACCGTCAAGCCATCATCGGTAGGCTAGGACCAATAGGGAAAGAAGGAAAAGAGGAAAAACGTAGAGGACAGTAAGGAAAAGAAGGAAAAGGAAAAAAAAAATGATCAGATTAGCTTGGGCCAGCGAACGCGCGTGAAGCGAGTTTTTGTTGGGGGTTGCGAGAAACAATTTCCTCAAGGCAATTTCCCCGCGAGAGGCAAATTCTGTTTTGGGGGACGTGAGACGCATCCTCTGGAGTGTTCCTGTTCCTGCAATTGTTGTCATGGTGGCTGTGCTTGAGCTGTCCCCAGTGCAGTGCTTGGTGCTAAGTGTCTGGATCCTGATGGGATAGCAGGCGACGCTGGACTCAGGGTCACCAAGGCCGATACCGTTGATCTTGGCCTTCGAACGCTGCCAGTAGGGACGCCTACTATTCTCAGCGTAGCCGCTCCACTGCTCCCGTGTAGACTTGACCTGCAAGAGTCATCGTCCAGGAGTAACCCCGCATCGCCGTAATTACCTGCCAGCAGGCAGTGGATTGTAAAGGGCAGCAGCCCTCGAATAACCCGCGTTGTTTGCCCAGTTCGCAAGTTTGTGCCACGTGCTCGTCAAGTATTCGCACTCGACGAGCGTACACACATACACACACACCCACACACCCACGATTAATTTTATACATTTTATATTTATCTTGAATATATTTTTTATTTTAAATTTACTCGTGGGTGCTTCCTTTCTGTGTGTGCTCGATCCCCTTTGTGCCGTATTAAAGTCGTCGTCAGAGGCAACGACGTCCAAGGTCACCGCGATACTTGGCCCCTGCAGTGTCTTGGAGAGCGAGACCCACGTATAAAGGTTATTGGAGGTGTCACTGAGGGTACCTGGGCAACACAGGCCTGGTCGAGGTTGCAAGTTCCACCTCGTTATTCCGCATCGGCAGCACCCCGTAACAACATATATGTATTCTGGTATATACTATGTGCGCTGTAAAGGAGAGCTCGTTGCTTATAAAAATCCAGTTTTACAGAGTAAGCTTGTTCGCTATCGAAAATAATGTTGTGTTTCGAAATGTGATTCCTTATTTTGCTCGTTCTCGTATACAAAATTTTTGGGTTCTGAAAGTCAGCAACGGATTGAAATTGTAACGTAAACAAAGTCACTGCTTTATTTATGCTCGTGACTTACTAAAGTCCACCCGTGTATATCACCTGTATATGAACAATCTATTATGTTTTGCTATAGCTACTGCTACAGCTCCTACTTTGATACTATACGTATAGTAGTAGTAGTCTCCAACCAGGCTTGTGAAATACGGATACCCTTAGCGAGAACTCCTATAATCTTAAATGCTGGTCAGTCCACTAAGACACTACCAGGACCAGGTATTACAGCTGTAGGTGTCATCGTTTCTTACTGCTTTCTCAACACGTCACAATGGGAGGATGACAGGACGAACTTAAAATAAACTTAACACTCGTGAGAGATATGTATAATTAAATAAATATACACTTAAAGATAAGGTAATACAACTAACTAATAACGCACGCACGCGCTTGTGTGTGTGTATGCACATTGAGCACAGATGCTTGACGAGCTTACAGCGCGAAATCGTGGCATGGGCAGGGTGTGCAGTATATACTTCGAGCGCCGCTGCCCTTTACAAAAGCTATTTGTCAGAAGGTACTTATGGACGCTGTCATTGGGACGCTATCTTTTCCGGTGGTTTTGGCGTTGGGAAAAACATTAGCTTTAGTCAGCTGGCCCCGTGTTGGCAACCTTGTTGACCAAGATGCAGAACTACTGCTTAAGCTTCGTTGCTTGGCTGATCTTGAGCTCAGTATCACCTGCTCTCCGAGTAGGATCAGAAAAAAAACAGCACCAAGCACTACAACGGGGCATCATTCAAAAAAAGACGCAATGAAAAACAAAAAACATAGCCACAACACCAAAAACAAAACGTTGGGACAAACACTTCTCACGGGATCGCAGGTCCAAGCTCATCTGGCCTCACTTGCGGTATTTCTCCCACTCGCCTCCTTCCTCTCTTGCCCTGGCCTATCTATGCTTTTTAACCTACGAATAATTTACTATGTCTTCTTACCTCTAAATGTACATTTATTTTATGATATGTATCTCTCATGAGTGTTGGATATAAATATGTCCTGGTTTACCCCCGTGCGTCATTTTAAGATAGTTACTTGAAGCAATGACGCCTGTAGCTGTGATACTTAGTCCTGGTGATATTTCGGTGAATGAGACCAGCGTGTAAGATTATAGAAGATCTCGCCAAGGGTATTCGGGCAACACAGGCTCGGTCAGAAACGAACCTTCCACCTTATTCATCTGCATCAGGTATACACCATAACAATGTACTACCAAAAGAAAGGTAAAGGAAGAGAGTAGAAACGATGTAATTTTGTTTTAACATTGCATTATGCTGGCCCTGTCAATGTTTTTATGTCAACGAGAGCCTGTCCCGATGCAACGTATTGAATCACCTCTGTTACTGTATATTTCTGTCCTTATTTAATTTTTTTGTATTTAATGGCTGATAGTTTGTTTTGGTTTACCTTTTTTATTTATATTGTTATCCCCATGTATACGTTCTAATCAACCGAAAAACACAGAGAGTTTCTCGGTCACAGGTACAAAGCACGGGGGTAGTTGATAGTGCTTCGCCCCCTCTTTTTTCAAAGAAATATAAGGGGCTACGCAGTGTTCGGTTAGTATTTTGAACTCAGCTATTTAGCTATTGTGGAGGGGTGAAGGGTATATACGGGGTCTTCCTGTTCTTTTTTGTTTTTCGGTTACCATGCATGTTCAGCATAGCAACGCGTTGTTTTATCTAACTGCTTTTGGCAGGGCCCTTTCAGCTATTAAAGAGTAAAGATGTGTCTCTTATTTATAAATATTTTCTGTTTGAGTGATTAAACATTTGTTATAAAGCTTGTTTTGATTTTAAAATCTTTGGTGTAAGCTACATTTTTTGTGACCGTGACAGGGCGCATCATTCTAGTTGGTGTAAAGAAAAAGTAAGAAAAAATGTATCCAATTGTGGTTTTAATAGCTAGTGGAAAATGGTCCAAGACACGTCGCAGCGTTTCAAAGGGGCACTCTCGTGCTTCCGAACCTGCTACTCAGCGAGCCTGCACACCCCACAAGCTTGCGGTGGACCATACGCTACCTCGACAAAGCGCTTCTGCTGTGGCTGATCCAAGCTCTGGTGCGCTTCATTCTGCACCCCTACGAGTCCACGCACCCTAGTGTGAGGCTTTCGACGAGGGGCTTGTAGTGAACGACGTGCTGCCTTATCAAGGTGCTCCTACTGCAGCTCTCCCAAGCTCTCGTGCACTTCGTACTGCGTACATACTAGTCCGCACATATTAGCGTGAGGCTCCCAATGACGAGCTTGCATTGGACAACGTGCTGTCTCAGCGAGGCGCTTCTGCTGCGGCTTTCCCAAGCTCTCATACGATCTTTCTTGTGGCCCTATGAGACAACGTATATAAGCGTGAGGCTCTTGACGACGAACTTATGGTGAACGACGTGCTGCCTTGATGAAGCGCTTTTGCTTCAGCCCTCCCACGCTTAGGAGAACAACTAGACCTCGAACCAGATCATTGATTTCCGAAAAGATTGGCTCATAAGCTAATGAAATTCGAAAACATTTTTGATTGCGATGAAAAGATTTTTTTGAATCGTTCTTGTGCTCGTTTAATTTAGCACAAAAGTTCCTCTTTATATTAACCGTTATTGCCATTGCACACAATTTTGCGTAGAGTAAATTTTCATGAAGTCAATACTGGTAACAATTCTTTGGAAGTTCAGTCTTCTCTTAGTCATTTAAATGATGATAATAATTTTCTATTCTTATGACGAAGCATCTTATAATTTGAATATTCAGAATTTTCAAAACCGTTTTTATCAAACGGTCGTAACTTAAGTACAGGGGACAACTTTTTTTTTGCAGCATTAAAACCCGTAATTTTTTTAAATAACAATGAATGGATGCACAGTACAAAAAACTCTAAAAGTACTGCTGGCTCCCAAGACCCATTCACAAGACTAGCCTGGGCTTTTAAGTTATCAGTTTTTTCTATAAATGATTTGTCTTTCTAAGATTTTCGGTTTTTCCATCGAATGTCAGTAATAAAGTTGCCAAATTTTCAGAAAATTTTTTTTAATGACCTTATTTTAAAGAAGCTTTTGAACTATTCACAAATTAATGTGAGTTTTCTAAGGAAGAAAATGTTATTAGAACTATTAAATCCTTGTCAGGAAAAGTTAGAAAAGCTGTTAGAAAAGTGTCTGTTTTGGGCAGAGTAGTAAGCAAAATACTATAGAGTTTCATTTTGAAAACTAAGATAAAATTTTAGAAAAAATTGTGGACAAGGTAAAATCTCTTCAGCATTTGAAATCATGTAGCATAAGTCTAGTCCAATTTTTGTTGAAATTAGATAATATTGTAGTAGCAATGAAATCTTATAATTATTAAGGTTATCTTTACAGTCTGGAATTATTAAAAACACTTTGAAGAAAATGCCAAAACCCATGTTGTGCGATTACGCAAATTTTTTAAATACTTAAGGAGCTGAAAAGGCACGTTTAGAAGTTTCAAATAATTTTTTTTTACGCAAGGCTAAAGTGAGTTTCCCCACTAGAATAACTGATTTATAAAATTTTGGAAGTCCGTTGAATACTCTCAACAAAAAAAAGTAACATTTGTAATTCAAATCAAAGAGTGAATTTTGTAGCTGGTTGAGAAGATTCTTCTCCTCGTATTCAAGGAAAATTTGCCCTGCGTCTTATGTGGTCGAAGAAGTCATACAACAGCCAATTTTCATGACTGGACGCGAAAGTATGTAAAGGAGAGATAGAGTGTAGCGAGAAAACTTGATGTATGTTTTAACTGTTTGGAGAAAGGTGATTCACGTTTTAAATGTAAAGTTAAAAGCAGATGTTCTCATTGCAAGCAAAAACACGACAGCTTATTCTACAACAATAATATCAATGAGCTTGTGAGCTCTAAAAAGTGTACTCAAACGAATACAAGACCTATTGTTGTTTCTAATTCTATTGGAAATGTAGCGTGTACGGTTGAGGGATTTTTATGACTTTGTGAATAGCCATTTCTAAAATTTGTCCCATTTAAAGTTCGTGGCAAAGAACGTTTAAAAATTTTTTTGCCTTTTTAGATGAAGGTTCAACCATTTCAGTCATTGACTCTAAGACTGCTGTCGAAATTAGAGTAGATTTTCCTTTTTTAATACTGGCTTGCACACAGTTCGTCATTCAGATCTCACAGACGTTGTAAATAAGGGGCAAGTTTTTTAATTGTAAGTTCCACTGATCTTTTTAACCATAAAAATGTTTAAGTCTTTGAAAACCTTAGTCCACCATCATAAGCATTACCAAAGAATTTATAAGACCTTTGCAAGTCCAAAACAGACATTTTTATACGCCCTTATTTTGCTTCTTTAAATTTGTTATAAGGTTAAGACTACATTAATCTCATTATTTGCGAAAAATTTATCACAGTTTTTCACAATTCTTTATACATCTTAAGATATTTTCTGGGCTGGTCAGTTCATAGGGTGGGGTCTAGTAACAATTCTAATTTTTCGGTTTTTAATTCTGTTTCTCTTGAATCCCTACATGAACTTGTAAAGAATTATTTTATCATCAATGATTTGGGAGCAAAAAAATTGATTCAGAATTGTGATGATAGCCAAACGTTCAAAATACTAGAAGACAGAAGCCATTATATAAACGGTTCCAAAAAACTTGACGAAGATACTTTTGACGCTAAAAAATATAAAGAAATATTAAGGCTTTTTGAGCTTGGTTTTGCGAAATAGGCGAACCGCTACCTGATACACCCATATGGTATTTATCTTAATTTAAAGTTACCAATCTGAATTAACCAGGACAAGTCTGCCTGGTTTTCGTTGCCACAGCAAATTCTAGTTCAGAGAGTTTTAACGATCTCATCGTTAGGGGTCCAGACTTGTTGAAAAATCTTTTGGGAGTTTCAAGCATTTTAAAGAGGGCTTAGCTGCTTACAAGAAAGCCATCAAACATATGTTTATAAGAATCAAAATAAAAAAAAGGTAGAGGTGCGCAAAAATTTTTGTAAAGGGTAAGAGATCACTCAAGTGCCCCTCAAGAATACATTAGTCCTCTTTACTTTTTGATGCAAAATCATTCCCAGCAACTGCACATTTTAGCAACAAAAAAACGCGAGACTATTTTAAAATTCGTCTTCAAAAACAGCAGAAAGCTTAGTAAAATATTTTTACATGGACGTTTTTTAGGCAGTACAGATTCATTTTCGGAGGCTGAAATGCAAATAAACGAGGTTATACGTACAAATAAATAAGCTAATTTGGGTATGCATGGTCGAGCTTCCAATAAACCTATAGAATTAAGGTCCACCAATAATTTTGAGCATAAATCAGTCAGTATAGGTTCATCTGATGAAAGAAAAAAACAAGCTCTCAGTATGCTGTGGTGTACAGGGTCAAATATTTTATTACTTTGTTTAACAAACGAAAGTATAAGGAACGATCTTTCTTGTAAGAAAGAAAAACCCTACAAAACGAGAATCCTTAAGTGTAATTATGTCAGTTTTTGATCCCCTGGGTTTTCTTGCCCCCATAACATCAATTTCACATATTTGAATGCAAAAAGTTTAGCAAAATGGTGTAAAGTGGAATTTATTATTAAAAAACGATAAGAAGTAACTTTGGTTACAATGGCCTAAAACTATTGATTTCTGTAAAATATAGAGATGTTATACACTCAAGAACAGCAAATTTATATTCACTGCGTTGCAAATTCCTTGTAATGCAAGCACTAAAGCTTTTTCTGCTGTAGCATACTGAAGGTTTAATCTGGAAAGCAGAAATTTTTACAGTCAAATTCTTAGAAAATGCTAAATTGGATGATTAACGGCCCACTCGTAAAAGACATTTTCGTAATAAGCCGTTTGAGTAGCATTTCTGAAAAAACTGAATCTTCAGAATGGTAATGGGTTCCCGTAGTTACAAATTCTGCGGATTACGCAACTTGATTAAATTATAAAATTTAAAGTAGCAATAGCTAATTTCTTTACAAACAAAAAAATTTTTGGCCATTTAAGAAATAAGACTTTTGTTAGTATTTCAGTGTACAAGCAGAAAAAGTAGCTTGCACTCTTAATCTCTCTGTTAAAATTCCGATCCTTCAAGGTCCATCTTTCCTGTCAGATTTCTTAAGATTTTTTTTTTTCTTTAAATTGATTAAAACATTATTTTTTATTTTTTTGGCTCATGATATTTGACTCGACATAAAAAATTAGTTTTCTGATTTACAGCGTTTTGAATATGCGGAAAAGCGGTAGTTGAAATTTAGTAAATCTACTCGTAAGTCTTTAAAAAAAGAAATTAATCTCCTTAAAAGTTAGAATAATTCACCACAAGGAAGCCGTTTGTTGCAGATAAACGCGTTTTTGAATAATCGAAATCTCCTCAGCAGCGCCGTTAGTTGCTGGATGTTTTGGTGCTGCGAATGTGTGTTTAACACCTATTTTCTTTAAATACTCGAGAAACTCATCGCTCTTAAATTGAGAGCCTGAGTCTGTTACTAAATGATGGGGTAGGCCACGTCGAGAAAAAATTTCTTGAAAAATTTTTACAGTATGATCTGTTGACATATTTTTTACAATGTAAGCTTCGGGCCATTTTGAATATGCATCTATAACTAACAAATAAGTATAACCCAAAAATGGCCCCGCAAAATCCGCATGAATTCTGTGCCAAGGTTGGTTGGGCCATGGCCAGGGTGAAAGCGTGACTCTGCGAGGAACGTCATTCACCTTAATACAAAATTCACAATATTTTGCCTTTCTTTCTAAATGTTCATCTACGTTCGGCCATCACACAACCGACCTTGCCATACTTTTCATTTTTACTACTCCAAAATGACTATCATGTAAATTTTCTATAATATGTGTTTGTAGTTTAAACGGTATTATGACACGCTGTCCCCACATGAGGCATTCTTTTTCAATTGTTATTTCGTCTTTTCGTAACGCATAAGGTTTTAACTCTTTAGGCCAATTTTTTAATTTACATTCTGGCCATCCGGTTAATGCCATTCTCTTTACACGAGACAGATCTTTGTCTTTAGCTGTTTTTCTCGCTACAGCTTTATAATTCAAACATCCAATTTTACTTTCAATTACGTAATGTAAATATGTATATTTTCTTTCTGTGTTTAAAATTTCACTTTGTTTTTCATCTGTTACGCAAGGTAATCTTGATAGAGTGTCTGCTACAATATTCTCTTTGGTACTTATATTTTCAATTTTATAGTTAAATGCACTCAAAAAATACGACCAGTTTTGTAGTTGACTCGCAGCCATTCTCAGTATACCTTTTTCAGGTGAAAAAATTCTACATAATGGTTTATTATTGCTTCTAATTGTTAATTCTCTTGCATATCAATAATCATAGAATTTTGTTACACCAAAGATTATTGCCGCAGCCTCTCTATCAATTTGCGAGTAATTCTCTTGCACTTTCGTTAAACGGATTGATGCGAACGCTACAGGTTTTTCCACATCTGAGTATGGCTGACTAAGAAATGCACTTAAACCATATGGTGAAGCGTCACACGTTAATATCAATTTTAAAGAAGGATCATAATTAACAATTATTTGCTTTAATACTACTTTCGCGCTCTCGAATGCTTTGTGACAATCGTTAGTTCAATTAAATTTCTCGCTATTATTACACTTATATAAAGGTGCTAAAATTTTTGATCTATTATTAAACAACCTTTCATAGTAATTTATTTTTCCTAATAATAATTGAAGTTCTTTATGATTAGATGGGGTTTTCATTTCGACAATTGCCTTATATTTATTCTCGTCGACACTAATATCATCATTGCACAATTTATACCATAAGTACGTTATTTCCTTTTTGAAAAATTTACATTTATCTAATCGACCTTTTAATCCGCTTTCTTGTAATCTAGTTAGTACTTTGTCTAAATTTATCAAATGTTCTTTATCCGTGTCACTAGTAATTACAACGTCATCTGCGACTACTGCTACCCCTTCAATGTTTTTTAAAATTTCCTCGATCATTTTCTGAAAGTAGCCAGGACCTGATGCTATTCCATACATCATGTACAAACAACGAAATAAGCCTTTATGAGTATTAATGGTTAATCAATTTTGTGAATTTTCATCCACAGGAACCTGCAAAAATGCATTTTTTAAATCTATTTTTGAAGAACGTTTTACTTCGTTTAATCTGTTATTCTTATTTCGAGTCTGCAATCTAGCTATAGCGTGGTCAAAATTGGGGGGTGCATATCTCATAGTTATTAACTGGGGGTTTACTGTAACTTTGAAATCTGCACATAAACGAACGCTTTCATTTGGCTTTATTACAGGTACTATAGGAGTAGCCCATTCACTTGTTTCAATTGGCTCAATAATTTTTTTTTCTACTAATCTATTTAATTCTTGTTCAACTTTTTCTTGTAGCGCAAATGGGATTGAACGTGCTAACTTATATTTGGGTTGAGCCCCTTCTTTTAATTCTAGTTTAATTTTACCTTTTGTGAACAACCCTTTGCTTTTTTTAAAAATGATCGATATTTAAGTAAAATTTCTTTTAAATTTTCTTTATAGACTTCTGTTGATTCGAGCGAATGCAAATTTAATTCTTCATACAAGGGCCACAAATTCAAAGCATTTAACCACGATCTACCAATAATCGGGGGTCCCGATGACTTTGTTACGTAAACATCTGTTATAATTTCAATATTATTCACTATAACATTTAATTTTTTTAACATACCAATTGGTTTATTTATACTTCCATCATGATTTATAAATTCAACATTGGGCTTGAACATTTCGATTTTTCCAAAATAATTTTCTTTTAATTTTATAGGTATGATTGACATAGCCGCACCGGAATCAATTCCCATTTTAATTTTAATTTTATTTATTTCTACACTCATGTACTGCGGTTCAACAGAGAATTTTCCAGGAATATAATAATTACTCATGTTATACATACTCGCTTTCTCAGAAAATAAATCATTTAACTCTTCGGCTACGCTATCGTTATCGCTACTCTTATCTTCGGTACCTAAATATCCTACACGATTCACTGTGGGTGATGAGTAATTCTTATTATTCTCATTTTCTCGACATACACTTTTGAGATGCCCACGCTTATTACATAAATAGCACGTAGCATTTATATACCTACAATCGCGAGCTAAATGATTCGGCTTACCGCAACGATAACACTCCAAGTGTGTTGACGATTGTTGATCACGCGATGTCTGATGCCTCTGCTTGGGTTGCTGGTATTGTTGTTTACCTTGCTGCCTATTCTGCTTGATTGCTGGCTGGCTCATTCTACTTGAATATTTTGAATTTGTCCGAGCATCCATCTTGTTGAATTCTTCCTTCTGTTTCTCCTGATACTGTTCATGACTATGTAATGTTTCAGCTCCTTTTTCAGCCGCTTCTGATCCTAAAGCTTTTTTTAATGCTGTATCTAATTTTGGTGTCTCGATTTTCAATAACTCTGCTTTAATAGACTTGCTTCGGATTCCAAAAATTAATTGATCTAAAACCTGATCATCTCTATCTCCATCTTTAAATTTACAATTATTCGCCAACTCTTGTAAAGCAGTTACGTATTCACCAATACTTTCATTTTGATTCTGCATACGTTGTCTAAAACTGTTTTGATGAACCAAGTAAAATACTGGTGGTTTTAAATACTCCTTTACCACCTTAACTATCTCCTCGTACGTTTTTTCTCCAGGCTTCTTTGGCTTACATATCTTATCAATTACATAATACGTTGCTGCGTTAACTTTACTAAATAAAATGACTCTCTTCTTATTGGCATCAATCACATCGTTTGCTATAAAATATTTCTCGAGGCGATCTATTAATTTTTTCCAATCGTCTTTACGGATATCAAAATCTAAATTTGCAGAAACCTCCATTTTCTTAACTCGTCTAACATCAATAATCACTTTGTTATCTTCTTCTTTATCGTCCTCAGATTCCTTTTTATTTTCAACTGTTTTACCTCCAATATCTTCTAAACTTTTTAATTGTTCTTCACGTCCAGCAGCTATTTCTTGCCGTACAAACGCCCGTAACTTTTCTCTTAACTCAGCTTGTGTATCCTCTCTTTTTACCTCAATGCCGTTTGCATGACACAATAAAAATATTACCTCCTTGTTCAAATTTTGTATCCAAGCAGTTCCTTGTACACCTGGCATTCGTACTATCTTTCATTATTGTAGTATTCACTCTTTACTTTACACTCCTTATAACACTTTTATCCTCGTCGCCAGTTATTATGTATACACATAATTATTAATGAGTAGCCTGTGGACGGGAAAGGAGCCAGGTAATTTAACTGCTCATAACTAAGGCTAAAGACTGACTGTTTATTATATTCATACTTATAAGCTACAAGGTGATATGATAAAGATGTGTGTATAAACACATACATATGTATTACACAACGCTTTACGCTATGTCAATGATTCACAGTCGGATTCACATATACCACAGGTTGGCTATACTACTACTGGCTACATTTTTCTAAGACCAGAGGATGCAAATTTTATGAGGTTCCAGGTGTAAGATTGCATGAAAGGCTCGTTTTCAGAAATGTCTGGGGAAATAATAAAATATCTAACTAAAAAAATCATAAGACAGACATTAAATAAGATGAAAGGTTCATTAAGTTTGGTAAAGATAGTCTTAAAATATTATTAGAAACGGAGGGAGAACAAGGAGTCAAGATAAAATGAGGATGACCGAAGAAGAATAAAGATCTTGTTCAAGAAAACTTTAAAGCAACCTATGAATAATTTGAATCGATGCATAAAATAAAGTATGGAAAATTTTAGATAGACCAACTATTAATGTTGAAGAAAGCAAGCCAAACATTAGAGATTCCAGACGAGTCCTAAAGAAGAAAATCGACAAGGATGGAAACCACGACGTTTAAAGTGAGGTTGGTGATTCGCAGGTTTAAAGATAGGAATAAGTACGACTTGCAAGAGACTTATGCTTGTATCTGGGTTGGCTCTTGTGAGATCGGTAATATCAACTAATAATAAATTTAATCTAGAAACTTGTCTGCTGGATGTCAAGACAGCATTTATAACTGTTTTAGTCAAGGAAAAAATAAATATAGAGTTTCCTGAAGGTCTGCTGGACGAAGATTAACTTAAGAAAAATGAAGTATGTAATCTAGAAAAAGCCTTTTATAGACTTAAGATGAGCTTGAAGAAGTGGAGCAAGTGTTTTTGTGTGGCTGCACTGAAACTAGTATCACAAACGCACACCAGTGAAACTTGCCTCTACGCATAAAAAGAAAAAGTAAGCCTTTTAATCTTGATTCCATATAAAGATAATATCATCATAGCAAGAAATTGTGTAAGTAAGCCAAAAGAAATTAAGATTGGTCTGCAGTCTGACTTTGAGATATCAGATCTTGGCGAGGTTGGCACTTTCCTAGTTATCACAGTAAAAAGAGATAGAAAACATTATTCAATTTTACTTACGCAAACACCATACTTCGACAAAGTTCTGGAAAGGTTTGGATTTATTGACTCAAAACCACAAAGAACACTAATGGTGACAAATTAAGCCCTGAATCGGCAAAGAAAAGACAGAGAAGAATCGGAACAAATCGGAGAACTGAACAAAACTAAATTTGAAGAAAATGTACCTCACAGAGAAGCAGTTAAAATCCTGCTGTTTCTGGCTAACACAGTCAGACCAGACATCTCGCACTCTGTGAATGTATTAAGCAGACACCAAATCTGCTTAACTGATGACTAGAGAATGGTCAAACGATTCCTTCCATATCTGCAACACACCAGATCTATAGGATTAACCTACAGAGGCCGGAAAAGTAAGCTGGAAGTCTTTTCAGATGCGAGCTTGGCAGACTGTAAAGGTTCAATTACGACAGGTAGATACCTCATTAGATTGTATTGCGATACAGTTGCTTGGGAGACGAGAAAACAGAGTTACGTTGTAATCTCAGTCTGCGAGGCAGAATACGTGGCGATGTGTGATTCAAGGCAGGAGCTGATAGGATAGGAACGCTCAATCAGCTTAGTACTGTCATACATTCTGTTGCCTGCGGACCTTTTTTGTGACAACAAAGCCGCCAGAGCAAGTGCTTATATAGATGGTGGGGATCCAGAGAAAAAATAATTGTTAAATGGATTCCATTCAAGGAACAGCTAGCAAACATTTTTACAAAACCCCTGCCGTTTAAACTGCATGAAAGGCTAACGAAAGAAATTTTGAATTTTAATCAGTGTAAATTGCATGATAATTAAACTTGAACTCGAGATAGTAAAATTAATAAATTGATAATAGATAGATAATGGTAGTAGACATGCCGATTAATGTATCTCTCTATATGTGTTTTAGCTCGTCACAACGAACCCCAATGAGTGATCAAGAAGCCGACGTGTTTCACATCTTCAGCTGATTACTTATTTATTTAAATATATGATTACTCAGTGTTGATAATCCAATATGTCTTTCCTTTTTTTATTTTATGTTGTTTTATTAAATTTTGATACCAATGAGAGGGAATTTTAAATGTATATTCAGCGCTTGTAATTAAATTCTAACGCATGCGTAATAGCAAGAAGACGAGACGCCGTGACACTGCACTTCAGCGTCTAATACCTATTGTTTTTTTTTTTCTATATTTTACAGCCATTTTTTTAAAACTATGCCCTATAGGCTCTGCAATGCTGTGTTACTATGCATTTACATGCTATCGTCATTGGCATAGTAAAAAAACGCCTCAGATTTAATTGTGACATCAATCACTTACACAGCAAAGGGGACCCTATTTGACATGGCTTCCGAACCCTTTGGCCACAGTTGGTAATACGCACTTGAGGAAAAAGTTTCTCAGAGGTGCGAGCCAAGTGAGTGAAGGCCGAGTTTTCAACTCGTGAGCATGTATTACCAAGCCCCCGAGCTACAAGAACTACAGCCTTTACCACTGTGCTACCGTGGCTGACATAATACCTATAGTTTACTCACTCTCGCATGGTCAGTCAATCTGCCGATACGCACTCCCTGCTTTTCGTATTTTCCTTTTGATTTGATCTTGCTTTAGTTCAGTTCAGCTTACGATTGTATCCTTAATTGTAAAGACTAAAGATAGCATACACTGAAGATAGTGAAAATAAACGTGTCCGTGTTTTATAATAAAAGCGACAGTATTGTATATTTTATTGCCCGATCACATACCCACACATCTATACTGCTAACAGAAACACAATAAAAATCAATTATTGCATTTTTGCAGTAAAACAGGATTTTCTTTTAATTTTAAAAAATTGAAAAAAAAGTATGGAAAAATAAATTAAACAATTATCCAACTACTGCAAAAGTAACGGGTTATTTATGAAAAAATACATATCTATTGATACATAGAAAAGCTGTGCTACTAGCTTGTAAGTGTTCGATATAAACATTTCACTTAAAAAGATAGTTTAATGTCTTTATTATGAAAGTTACTATGTAACAGCTTATTTATTAATTCAATTTATAGTAGACTTAAATAAATAAAAACACATTTGGTACAGATTTACATTGAAAATAGGTTACGAATAAACTAAAGTGATAAAAAAATTATACTACACTTACTTATATGATATATAAAATAAAACATTTTGTTTAGTAAAATGTTCTTATCAAATACTTACAAAGTAGTTTGTCTTAGCATCGCAGCTTTATAAGAAATGTATGAATAAAAACTTGCTTCTATATAAATCATTTGTTACTTAAGCAACGAATAGAAAATTTTTTAAACCATTTTTGCATGTTTTTACAATATTTTCAAAAGCTAAAAGAAAATTTATTCTAGTGCACAAGTACAATATCTAATTTTTATTGTGCTTCATTTTATCACAATCTTTCTTTGGTAATTTTTTGATTTTAGGACATTATTTATATCATTACTTCAGGAAATAGTTCAGAGAATTAAAAGAAATGCTAATGTGTGCATTAAAGGTAGCAATTGTTTTCTCATGTGGGTGTACTCACATACATGTTTTTATGAATACTTGATCCTTTCCTTATAAATTTATTGAGTACTTAATTGTACAATAATGTAAAAATTTAATGGACTTATTTAAAAGTAATCTTTTGTACCAAACAACTGTAAGATTTTTGCAGTTCATAAACTGCCGTTTTACGCAGTTTTGTATGTATTTGCGCAACAAAACAAAATTTTCTTTCAATTCTTACAAATTAAAAAACAAAAAAAATGTCTTAAACAATAATTTAACTGTCGTAAAACTAACAAATTATTTATAAAAGAAAAATTTTTAATTAATACATACGAAAGCTGTGCTACTAAAACATACTAGTTTCTAAGTGCTCAAGAAAATCATTTTACTAAAAAAGTTAGTTTATTGTGTATTTTATGAAAGTTACTGTGTAACAGCTTATTTATTAATTTAGTTTATGATAAAACTAAATAAATTATTACAAAATAAGGACGAATTAACATTAAAAAAAGGTTACAAATAAATTAGAGTAATAAATAAATTATAATGCACTGACTTACATAATACTTAAAAACAACATTTTCTTTAGTAAAATGTTCTTATTAAACACTTATAAATTAGTTTGTTTTAGCAGCTCAGCTTCACAAGAAATGTATAAATAAAAACTTGCTTTCATATGAATCATTCGTTACTTGAATAATAATTAAAAATTGTTTAAACCTTTTTTTTATGTTTTTACGAAATTTTCAAAAGGTAAAAGAAAATTTATTCAAGTGCACAACTACAATATGTAATTTTCATTGTGCTTTATTTTATCACAATTTTTCTTTGGTGATTGTAGTAATTTTTTGATTTTAGGACATTCTTGATATAATTACTTGGAAAAAAGTTTAGAGAATTTAAAGAAATTCTAACGTGTGCATCAAAAGTAGCAATTGTTTTTTCATGTGGGTGTACTTACATACATGCTTTTAAGAATACTTGATTCTTTTTTTATAAATTTATTAAGTGCTTAATTGTACAATTATGTGAAAATTTAAAGGACTTATTTGAAAGTAATCTTTTGTACCAAAAAACTGTAAGATTTTTGCAGTTCATAAACTGCCGTTTAACGCAGTTTTGTTGTAATGTGACATGTTAAACTACGATTTGTTTTAATTAAACATATTCAATAATGGTGCAGTCAATCAAGCTTCAATTTTTGTGTGTCTTTTTCATGCTGTTTCGAATATATGTTTGACATTTAAAATAATGTTTGTCAAAAAAGCCTATGTGTTATGAACGTCATTAAAGGACGTTCTCTGACATTTAAAACGACCCTACTGAAAAACCAGTACCACAGGATATTTTGTCTCAATTCTTAAAATACAATTATGATTAAGGTACTAAACATTGGTTAGGAATCAGACCAATAACCAAATAACCTGACAAGCCTTCAGAGAAGCCATTGTATCTCAAATTAAAAAGGTTTAATTAGAATTTGCTTTCAAAAATTATTTTTCTTGAAAATTTTAATCAAAAACCACCTTACACGTGGGAATTATCCTGAAGAGTTTATTAGGAATAGTGAAAAAGACTATGACAGTAGTTTTAAAGGAACAAGCTGTAAGCAAGGAAGCACTTATAACCTTATTGGCTGAAGTAGAGCATTCAATTAATTTTTGACCTTTAACTCATGTCTCTCCGGATTGTTACAACAAAGAATCTCTGACCCGAACTTACTTCCTGTTGGGCTCTTCATCTAGTGCTGTACATTTTTCTCATTACTATAGTCTATATTTATAAATATGGTCTAAATTTATAGTCTAACCGTCCAAGCAATCAGTGGAAAATTGCCCAATATTTTGCGAATGCTTTTTGGCATCGTTGGTTACGAGAATACTTACTAACATTCTTACATCGTTAAAAATGATTTAATACTGATCACAGTCTGAAAATAGGTAATTTGATTTTATTAATCGATAATCAATAATCTCGAAACCATTCGACAATAGGTATTATTACGTAATTATTTCACTGTAAATCACGGCGAAATACGCGTCGCTAAAGCGAAAACAACGTATGGTCTATTTTCTTGCCCTACCTGTAAGCTCATTAAATTTAGAACTGCGTAAAAATAGAAAATAAAATAATAATAGTGATCCTTCATTTGTTAACGAAGGGGTACGTTACTGTATGTTTCTTATTCATTAATATCTTTATAATTATTGGCTAATGGTTTTTTTGAGTTGAACTTTTTATTTATATTGTAATTTCCGTGTATACATTCTAATTGACCGAGAAATACAAAGAGTTTCTTGGTCGCAGGTACGCAGCATGGGGGTCAATGATAGTGCTATTTCTGGGGCCGTTTTTTCCCCCTATTTTTTTTAAACAGATCAAGGGGGCTGTGCAGTGTTCGATTAGTGTTTCGAATACGGATGTTACGTCGTTTCAAAGCACATGTATAGTGTTATCCGTTTGTTTTTTTTTTTCAGTTGCCATGCTCTTGCAACATAGCAATGCGTTATTTTATGTAAATTTTCTTAAGCAGAGTCCTTCTAGCTACTAAAAAATTAGAACGTGTCTTTTATGTATAATTACTTTCCGTCTGAATAAACTAAAGGTTTGTAATAAAGTTTGTTTTGATTTTCAATCTTTGGTATAAGCTACAATCTCTAAACTATAAACACATTGTACTACCTACAACTCTAAAACACTCTGATCCAACACACCTTCCAATACTTCTGCTTTGCTCAGCTTCGCTCTTCTAATATAAACTGTTTACCTAGGAGGGACACACAGCAGACTGACTGTTGGCATGCGTATAGTTCTCAAGATAAATAACGAGAAAAAGAATTTTAAACACGTACGCCTAAATATTCATAAACACAAAAGCCCCCCTAGACAACTGTTCTATTCATTTGCAGGTAACAAAAAATAGAGAACTGTTGCTACTGCAGGTTGTAGGTACACATACAAATGCCTATATCTGTACGTCTTTACCCACACATATGCACACGTACAGACGTCTACGTACGTAAATCTCTATTCTCAAGATTTTGCCCTCACACACGTACACAAATATTTACTCGTAGCCACTCTAGCTGACCTACTCGGACTTGGACGACTCTATGAAGTTGCAAATGCACATACTTCTCAATACGTCCTATTGCAAAAAAAAGACTTCCGTTCGCTTAATGTTTGGCCTACAATACAATAAAAATAACAAATAGGCTAGCAAGTACAACTCTGTACACTTTTATCAAGTTTTCTGATGATTTGAAAACAATGTTCTACTGCCTACGCTGATTACATCTGCAACGTCACTCCAACATTCATTACATACATTCACACACTTATTCTTAACCAACATTTTGTACATAAATGATAACTATATCTTAAGAATTAAGACAAAATACCCTGTGATACTGCTTTTTTTAGTAGGGTAGTATTACCTGTCAAAGAACGTCCTTTAATGACGTTCATCACACATAGGTTTTTTTGACAAATATTATTTTAAATATCCAACGAATGCTTAAACTAGAATTAAAAATACATACGAAAGATAAAGCTTGATTGACTGCACCATTATTAAGTATGTTAAATTTCAAAAAAACGTAATTTAACATGTCACATTATAACAAAACTGCGTAAAACGGCAGTTTGTGAACTGCAAAAATCTTACAGTTTTTTGGTACAAAAAATTACTTTTAAATAAGTCCATTAAATTTTCACATAATTGAACAATTGAGTACTCAATTAATTTATTAAGAAAGGAGTAAGTATTCATAAAAGCATGTTTGTAACTACACCCACATAAAAAAACAATTGCTACTTTTAATGCACACGTTAGAATTTATTTAAATTTTCAAAACTATTTTCCAAGTAATTATATCAAGAATGTCCTAAAATCATAAAATTACTACAATCACCAAAGAAAAATTGTGATAAAATGAAGCACAATGAAAATTTCATATTGTAGTTGTGCACTTGAATAAATTTTCTTTTACCTTTTGAAAATTTCGTAAAAACATAAAAAAAAGGTTTAAACAATTTTCAATCATTGTTCAAGCAACGATTGATTTATATAGAAGCAAGTTTTTATTTATACATTTCCTGTGAAGCTGAGCTGCTAAAATAAACTAATTTGTAAATATTTAATAAGAACATTTTACTAAACAAAATGTTATTTTTAAGTTTTATGTAAGTCAGTGTATTATAATTTAGTTATTACTCTAATTTATTTGTAACCTTTTTTTAATGTTAATTTGTGCTGATCATGTATTTATTCATTTGGTTTCATCGTAAATTAAAATAATAAATAAGCTGTTACACAGTAACTTTTATAATATACACAATAAACTAACTTTTTTAGTTAAATGGTTTTCTTGAACACTTACAAAGTAATACATTTTAGTAGCACAGCTTTCATATGTATTAATAAATATTTTTTCTTTTATAAATGATTCGTTAGTTTTACAACAGTTAAATAATTGCTTAAGACATTTTTTTTTGTTTTTTAATTTGTAAGAATTAAAAGAAAATTTTGTCCTGCTGCGCAAATACAGTAATTGCTTTTTATTGTGTTTCATTCTTTGACAGTATAACCATGCGTAATTCAACTGATTTTTTGACTTAACACTATTTTTTACATTGTAACTGGAGGAGAGCTCAGAGAAGTGAGAAAAACGCTAATGCGTGCAGGAAATCTAGCAATTGTAATTTTCATGGGTGTACTTACACACATGCTTTCATGCATACTTTATCCCTTGTTTCTTAATTTATTTGAAAACGCACTTCTGGATAGATCAAAAAATTGTATAGGTTAGTTTAAAAGTAATTCTTTGTACTTAATGAATCTGGAAATTTCTACAGATCACATGAATGCTGTTTCAAGTTTTTTTATTTTTAAGTTACATGTTGAATTGAGGTTTTTGAAAATTAATGATATTTAAAAAAAAGTATAATCAATCGAGCTGTAACTCTTAACAGTATTTTTCATGCTATTCCAAATATGTCTTTCACATTTAAATTTGTCAAAAAAACCTACCTATAATAAAGGTCCTCAAGGGACATTCATTGCATGTATTACCACTCTACTAAAAAATGCGTTGTTATAGGATAGTATGTCTCAAATTTTAAATACAAATATGATTTGTGTATGAAATATTGACAAGGAATAAGAGTGTAAGCGTATGTGATAGATGTAAGCGTGACATTATAGATATAATGAGTGTAGGCAGTAGGAAGTTGTTTTGGATTCATTAGAAGGTTTAATAGCAGTGCACATTGTTGTACTAGCTTGCCTATGTATTATATTATATGAATTATTTGTTAACGATTGCGTATTACATCTTTTTTTAAACTACACCTTATTACCGTAGTTATACATATTCCGAAGATAAATTGCACCACCTTGGTATACAATATTGATTCATAGAAGATATTTTTATACTCATAATTATATTATTTGACATATAGTTTTATAGAAGTATAACTCTATACTTGGATAGCCAAGCACCTACTGTCTACTGGTTTTAACATTTAGAAGTTTAGTTCACCTCAAGTAGAAAAAATAGGATTTGCACCTGGTGCTACGATTCACAGGTCCCTTTGGCTTGGTGCTTGCCCTGACGACTTGTGCCTCCAGGTACGAGAAATTCCTTTTTTTAGTTTTATCTTTTAATTCTGTAAGCCAGATTTTGTGCCGCTAAATAAAATAATTTTACCTTAACTTTTTAAAAGCTTACTTATCGAATTCCTCCTTCCTCATAACTTACTTTAGTTCATAGTTTATAATCATGAATAAGCTTACATCATAAGGACAGTTCTTTGAAAGTGCAGACTTTCGTTCGACGTCCTTATTAGGTCAAAAAATCGCTTATTTCTTAAGTGCATGATCATTGCTGTACTCCTTAAAGCATTGCATGTTAACTGCGTACTCTACTGTAAACCTGGAGGTACGTTCTTATGACTTATGTCGTCACGGGAATGCTCAAATTCTCGTATTAGCAGTATTATGTACAGGGCGTAGACCTCCATAACGCTCTTCAAATAACACGTCTTGATGCCCATTCACGTGATATAACACGCATCACCGTCAGTCCATGCGCAATCATCAAAATAACTTAACTGATTATAACATGATACAAAGAATTGTGACCTTAAACCTTTCTTAAAAGCTTATTATACTAAATTTTTTACAATAAAGTTCTTCATGTCGCGTTACTCGGGGAGCTGAAATTTTAAAACCGACAGATTTTTTTTTTTTAAACGAAAGTGGTTTACCCGGAGTCTCTTCCTCTCCAGTTATCCCCCTCACCCCATCCCCTTCACCTACTGTTCTCTGCACACTTCCCCTTCCCCCACTATATATGTATATCGGCTAACCGTGCCATGTTACTCTTCTGCACACCTTTACCCACCATTCCCCTCACTCCCAAGCATTTAATTTTATTTTCCCACAGTAACTTTGATTTAACTTCGAATTTTTTTCTTTTACAATTTAAAAAAAAAAAAAATAAAACAAGAAATCAAAAAAAAAATAAATAAAACAAGAAATAAAGAAAAAAAAAAATAAAAAAAAATAAAAAAAAAAAACAACAACAAACCAGGGGGCATAAATGGGTCATAGGACCCACGGTAAGAACGAAGTTCTTTGAACATGACATGAGTATAAAAACACAATTTCTCAGGTAACAAGGGGGTTGCCAGACCCATTGAAAGAACGAAGCTCTATAAACGTTAATACTGCATTCATGTAGTTCACTAGACAAAAACTTGAAAAACGAATAAAAAAAAAAAATAAAGAAAATAGTTCAGTGCTCTCGATGGTTGAACTTCATAAGAACGTCGTGCATAAATACAGTACTCACGAAGTTTAACCATCGTGAGTACTGGACTTTTTTTTTTATTTTTTTTTTTATTCGTTTTTCAAGTTTTTGTTTAGTGAACTACATCAATGCAGTATTAACGTTTATAGAGCTTCGTTCTTTCAATGGGTCTGGCAACCCCCTTGTTACCTGAGAAATTGTGTTTTTATACTCATGTCATGTTCAAAGAACTTCGTTCTTACCGTGGGTCCTATGACCCATTTATCCCCCCTGGTTTGTTGTTGTTTTTTTTTTTATTTTTTTTTTTATTTTTTTTTTTTCTTTATTTCTTGTTTTATTTATTTTTTTTTTTAATTTCTTGTTTTATTTTTTTTCATATTTCATTTTATTACATTTTTTTCATTTTTTTGTATTTCCTTTATTTAATTTCTTTTTTATTTTTATATTTAATCTTTTTTTTTCTTTCCCTTTTTTTTCATATATCATTCTTTTTTTTCATATTTAATTTCATTACTTTTTTTTCATTCTTTTGTATTTCCTTTATTTCTTTTTTTTATATTTTTCTATTTATATTCATTCTTTTGTATTTCCTTTATTACATTCCTTTTTTCATATATTTTATTTCATTATTTTTTAATATATTAATTTATTTGTTAAAATTTTATTTAATTTTATTGTTATTTTTTTTCATATTCCATTTTTTCATATTTCGTTTCTTTATTTTTTATATTTAATTTCATTACCTTTTTTCATTTATAACAGTAATTATTAGCATTACTGTAATGCCAAAAAAACCTCAGGTTTAATGAAAATACAAATATTTAATGCGTAATAACGTGCCTTATTATATTTAATTTACATGACCATATTTATGCTAATTAAATTTTTTTTTTTTTTTTTTTTTTTTTTTTTTAGATGTATTATTTAGAAAACAAATACACAATTTATAAAACAAATTCATAATTGAATGTATTATCAGTGAATACATTAAAAAATGGAATTTTATAGTTACGAATCACACGATGAGTACAAGAAACCGACTTCTATAGTCGGCAGCGCTCGTAGCAGAGTGGGTAAGACACAGGACTTACATGCAGAAGGTCAAGGGTTCCAATCTCTTTATTGGAAAATGTTTTTTTTTTTTTTTTTTTTTTTTTTTTTTTTTTTTTTTTTTTTTTAGAATTGTAAACAATTTAAAAAAAAAAAAAAATAAAACAAGAAATGAAAAAAAAAAAAATTTAAAACAAGAAATAAAGAAAAAAAAAAATAAAAAAAAATAAAAAAAAAAAACAACAACAAACCAGGGGGGATAAATGGGTCATAGGACCCACGGTATGAACGAAGTTCTTTGAACATGACATGAGTATAAAAACACAATTTCTTAGGTAACAAGGTGGTCGCCAGACCCATTGAAAGAACGGAGCTCTATGAACGTTAATACTGCATTCATGTAGTTCACTAGACAAAAACTTGAAAAACGAATAAAAAAATAAAATAAAATTAATAGTCCTACGGGTCTGGCAACCCCCTTGTTACCTGAGAAATTGTGTTTTTATACTCATGTCATGTTTAAAGAACTTCGTTTTTACCGTGGGTCCCATGACCCATTTATCCCCCCTGGTTTGTTGTTTGTTTTTTTTATTTTTTTTTTTCATTTCTTGTTTTATTTTTTTTTATATTTCATTTAATTACATTTTTTTCTCATTTTTTTGTATTTCCTTTATTTAATTTCTTTCTTATTTTCATATTAAATCTTTTTTTTTTTTCATTCCCTTTTTTTTCATATTTCTTTTCCTTTTTTTTTCATATTTAATTTAATTACTTTTTTTTCATTTTTTTGTATAACCTTTATTTTTTTTCTTCATTTTTCTATTTATATTAATTCTTTAGTATTCCCTTTATTTCATTACTTTTTTTATATATTATTTCATTATTTTTTAATGTAACATTTTATTTGTTCAAATTTCATTTAATTTTTTTATTTTTTTTTTTTATATTTCATTTTTTCATATTTCGTTTCTTTTTTTTTCATATTTAACTTTATTACTTTTTTTTATTTATGACAGTCATTATCAGCATTATTGTAATGCCAAAAAAACCTCAGGTTTAATAAAATCGGTCCGTATTTTATGCATCAAATGCATAAAATAGAAATATTTAATGCGTAATAACGCGCTTTATTATATTTAATCTACATAACCATATTTATGCTAATTAAATTATCGTAGTATCAGTGAATGCGGATAGAAATGGAATATTATAGTTACGAACCACACGATAAGTACAAGAAACTGAGCTTTCATAGCCGGCAGCGCTCATAGCAGAGTGGATAAGGTACAGGACTCATGTGCAGGAGGTCGAGGGTTCAAATCTTTTTGAAAATATTTTTTTTTTTTTTTTTTTAGGATTGTAAAAAAAAAAAATTCTAAATCAAAGAAAAATTACTGTGGGAAAATAAAATTAAAATTTGTTAAAAAACTAATGGCTTTGGGTAAAGGGTGAAGGTGTGCAGAAGAGTAACACAGCACGGTTGGCAGATATACATATATAGTGAGGAGAGGGGAAGTGTGTAGAGAACAGTAGGTGAGGGGGACGGGGTAAAGGGAGAAACTTGAGTTGAAGAGACTTCTGAATTGAAAAAAAAAAAATCTGTCGGTTTAAAAATTCCAGCCCCCCGAGTAACGTGACATAAAGAACTTCATTCTAAAAACTTTAAAATTTTTGCTTTGCTTCACAATGTCTTTATTAATCGCAGACAGCTCTTTCAGTAGTAACGCCATTGTCTGATGCTTAACATACACTGAATGGTCTATGTACATGAGTTTGCTTTAACATAGTACAAGTTTTATAAATGTAGTTGTCGTTCTACGACTATCAGTAATCGTATATTCTACAATACATATGTGTTTATGTGTATGTACCTTATGATACGCTATGTATTGTATTTTCTGTCATCGGAGATAAAGTAAAATTAATTTGATCGTTTGTTATAGATTTATTTTGTTCTTTTGCAATTTTTATTTGTATTGTCTCAAACATACATAATTTTAAACTTTTTGGTAAGTTGTGTAGCAACTTTGTATTATTTATATCTAGAAGACGCACATTAGAGTAACAATGTTTACTCAAGCCCGTCGTATTGCAATCATTATAAATCGACTTTTTATGCTTCTTTATACATTTAGAAAGAGCACTTCCTGTCTGTCCAATGTATATGGCACCGCATTCGGAACAACTAATCTGATAAATCTCACTTCTCTATAAAATACCAGCTTTTTCCTTAATATTACATAGAATGGACTTTAAGTTACATTTATTTACTATGATTGTATTGACGTTATGGTTCTTTCAGAAACTACTCATTTTATCAGACACTATAGGAACATAACTCAACATGTGAAATTTTCTGTCTTGTGTTGTAACTGGATAAAAATATTTTAAAATGAGTCTATGTTTATTTTTAAATTAACTTATCTATAAAATTTTCATTGTAGCCATTATTAATTGCTAAGCATTTTAATAGGTTGACTTTCTTATCGTCACTAGATTTCATTGAAGGTAGTCTTAATAATCCATGTACAAAAGAGTGAAGTGCGCTCATTTTTATATTGATAGATTGTTTTGATACGTGCAATACCAGCGTATGTGTGAAAGTTGGTTTCCTTTAAATTTTATACGACAACTCACGGTCTTTTCGTGTAATTTTTAATTATAGAAAATGTAAATTATGATCATTTTCAATTTTAGCTGTAAACTTTGTACTCGGTACTAAATTATTAATATAGTTGAGAAAATTAATCATTATTCTCTCTTTGCCTTTCCAAATGCAAAACACATCATCAACGTACCTCGACCAGTGTAAAATATTATTGGTGAGGAGGGAGGCTGAATCAAACATAATGTGTTCTACGTGCGACATAAATATCTAACTAAGAAGGGGGAGGAGAGTGGAGCTCATTGAACTTCCGTTAAGTTGTAAATAATATTTATTATTAAACATGAAATAGCTTTGTTCTAAGTAAGTGGATATTATTTGTATAATTTTTTGGATTGAATCAGCACACTAGGAAGAGCTATTATAAACTAGAGTTTTAAAAATATTTTTCTAAACGGTCTGTAGACATGGAGGAAAATAGATTAATAACATTAAATGAGATTAAACGTGTATTACATGGGATTTTGAGGTCTCTAAGGTAACATATTAGTTGACTTTTATTTTAAATGCTAAGTTTTGGCTTAAAATTAATTAAGGACGCGAGTATTTTATTAAATGCTTTTGCAAGCAGGTAAGTTAATGCATTTGTGTAAGATAGATACTATTGGTCTCATTGGTATGCCCTTCTTGTACATTTTACAGTAAGCTATATAGTACAGGCACCACAGGATTCATAACAGATAACGTATGTACATCATAACTATAGAGTAAATTTATACATTTTTTGAAAACTAACTTAGTATCTTTTTGAAACTTTTTTCTACGATCAGAGTTTAAAATTTTGAAATTATCGTTATGTATTAAGAATTGTGTCTTTTCAATGTAGTCATGCTTCTTTAAAATAGTAACGCTATTCCCTTCGTCTGCTTTACATAGAACGGAATCGTTTTCTTCAAGCTTTTTACTTGAGAAAATAATACTTTCGAATTCTGTCCCATTGTTAACTGAGAACTAGTTTTTGTGATTATTATTTAAATTAACGCATTTGTATCTAAAAAGTAGAGTTTCGTTTTTATGTATATTTTTCGATGCTATTTCAGCATTTACATAAACTCAACTAAATCTTTAGAATTTCAAATATTAGTACATCAAACCTTTACTCGAAATGTTTATCTCATTTTGTGTGAATAGTACTTCAGATAAGTTCTTGACTCCGAGACAAAAAGAAAGCCTTTCTCCCGATTGCGCAGTGGCCTTAGCCCTCCTTGCTGTTCTACAATCCTACAACCATATAACCCAACAAGATTTCCTTGCTATTATCAATAACTCTCTTTAGCCACCCTTCAGCTGCATCTACAAATGAGGTAAGCTATGTATGGGTTATCATATCATTCTTAGTTAAACTACTTTTTGATCCCCCTCTCAGCTTTTCTTACATTTTTCAAGAAACCCACTTTAGCCTTTTGACAATTTTTAAACACACTATCTAAACAACGCTTTAATATTTATACAAGCAGACTGCAGACGTTTTCCACCTATCTCTTAAAAATTATTTTATGTATATAATTTGATAACACGTGTCGACACTACTCTTGAAGTAGTGCTATGGCGCTCTGGCTTATTTTATCTTCAGTTCTCAATAAGCTTATAAAGTGCAAAGTTTTATGCGGATATAACAATTATTTTCATTCCAAAATAAGGTTTTGTGGAGATAAATATTTATGAATACTGTTAAGAAATTTAATTTTGGGTGTATACAATGATTTCCTTTTTTTTATAACGTTTATGTTTATTTTTCATTACCTGTGTAAGTAGCATGATCTTTGCTGGGGTATGTTCTTATTTCTCTTTTTACATGACTTAAAATTTTATTGCTTTAAATTAAGTATGTTTGACAATGAACAAAAGTCAATGATACGCTACTTATTGCAAAGTCAATATACTTACAAAAAACTTTTTAACAAACACTCGTTGTTTACTGTTCGCTTGGCACATGCAATGCTTTAATGTTTTTTTTTTAAGTATATGATAATAGTTTAAAAAATGTTATATCAATCAAAGGCTTTTTAAAATTTTTTTTAGTTTTCTTTCAACTCAAACACTGAATTGAGCTCTTATTTGATTTTAAGTGGACTGTATACGTAAAAAGGAGGCATTGGATGAGCAAATATTTTTTTATCTTTTTAGTGCCTTCTGCTAAGAAGTGTTACTAAGTTTTCCGTTCTCTCTTACTTATCATTTACCGTATAATCTGCTTCTCGTCTTTTGTATATGTTTTATCGAAATTTTTACTATGTGCTTTTTTTTTACAAACTGTATCTTGAGTTTGGAGTTACTTGTAGGTAAATGTCAATAAAATTTAATGGCTTCTAGACTACTATCTTAAAAGTCTTGTAATCTATATAAAAAAGCACATATTTTATATATGGACTGGAAAATCAAGAATAAAGTATCGTTTAATGAAAGTACTTTTTTAGTGTACTTTGAAGAAATATACAGAAAATATGTATTTTTTTAGCATTCACTGTTAAATTATGCGTAAGTTTTTTGTAGTCGATCAGTTTGTCCGATTATTAGGCACGTTTGATTATCCATTGTTTGTTCGTTGGCTCTTCATTAGGACCTCAGTGTATAGGACCAATGTTTATAAGGAACGCACGGTTTACCGAACGATTACGTTATACCCTCGCGACGTTACATATTCTTACCTAAACACTGCTTTATAAATAACTTTTCAGTTACTAAATTGCAAATGCACGTAGTGCATAGATTTGTAAGAGTATATAAAGAGATGAATATATTTGGTTTTGAAAGTTCCGTCTTTACTAGGTGGCAAGAGTGTTTACTTAGCCAACTACAAAGATCCATAAAGTATGGCGCTGCCTATTCAAATGTTAATTTGTCTTGAACGTCATGAGTTGACTAGAAAAAAAAGATAGTTATCTGGATTCTATCCAGCGCTATCAAAACTCAGCTCTATCTGAACAATACCCTTGTCATGCAATTTAGCGCTAAAAAGCAGCAATTAATGCTTCGTGGTGTAATCTTCTACGACCTTAAGATACATAGCTCTGGTAGCTGTGTACGCGAAAACTAAGAAGTATTTTCTTTGATGTTCCTTTGCCTTCCAATTTAGAAGGTCTCACTCAAAAAAGACCTGCGTA
Organism: Copidosoma floridanum; assembly: GCF_036245765.1. Classification (NCBI taxonomy): domain Eukaryota; kingdom Metazoa; phylum Arthropoda; class Insecta; order Hymenoptera; family Encyrtidae; genus Copidosoma; species Copidosoma floridanum. The sequence goes on along the minus strand of NW_028321910.1, from coordinate 3,784,753 downwards.
ATGTATTTCTGCTCTTTAAAAAACGGGTGCTGATTATACTTTAACTTTGGATAGCTTAGCCATAACTTGAGTAAGAGAGAAAACTGAGAAGCTCATACATGTGAAATACTTCAAAATTGTAGAGTTTATACTTTGGCAATCTTTTATAATATTTTCAAACGATTAAAATAACTTTTAACAGCTATAACTACGCTATGTGTTATATTATAAGCTAACGATTAATTATTTAGGCAACCTTTAGCTCATATCAAATAATCTTCAAGAAACGGCTTTAGTCATGACGGTGAGGGAGGTTGCAGAATTTTAAAGACTTCTCGGTCAACAGTGAGGGTCGCCTGAACTTCTGACTGAGTTTTATCATTGGCTTAAAGTAAAAGTTCTCACTCAGATTCTATATAAATGCTTGGGTAAAGATAAATCATCAACAATTTTGCATTTTTTAGTTTTAAAACAGTTAGCCAGGGAGTATCACGCAAAAAAATGACAATTATACTTAGAAATGCTAATGGGGTTTTTTTACCGGTGTAATTTAGTAGTTTATAGAAATATCTCACAAAATGCTAAGTAGAATTAGAAACTAGTTAATTAATTCTAACTATGATGATTAACAACAAATTTTGGCCCCTTCAAAGGCTGGGCACTAATTCAATGTGGGGTATTCCTTAAATCTGACTACAAATTCCTAGAAAAGATGTGCAGTTTTGTATTTAAATTAAAATCATGCACGAGTTTTTCTAACAGAAGAGCAGTGCAGAGTTCAAGTTCAGGAGTACTAATGATCTTTAGAGGAGATACTTTGGTTTTAGACTGTAGAAGTGATACGCTGACTAGGTACATATGCGTGAGCTACATGTGAAACCTTGTTTGTAAAGGATTTCTATTGAATCCACGCTCTAAATAAGTTATGATTTGCGTTGACAAAAACGTAAAAGCTACAGGAGACTAATATAAAGTGTCAAGACATGATTGAAACGGAGAACGATACACCTGCTTGATTTTTCATGATAATATAAAAAAGTACAGAAACTATGACAAGCTAACTGATCAGATGTAAATATTGTTTAAGAATATTTAACTTCTTTTTCTACTTCCCAGAATTGTTGTAGTAAAGTCATCAATTACGGCTCTGCCAAGTACTGTAGAAAGGCTGGGTTTTAAAAAGAAGATTTGATAGTACTTGTTCATACACAAATATTAATAACCAGAAGTTTTATGATTTTGTATTATTTATTAATACGAAATTACAAACTATTGAACAATATAACATTTTTAAAAGAGAGAGCTTGCAAAGTTCTTACAAAATTCTTTCTTTTTTTTTTTTTACTGCTCACGTTCGCGGTATTAGAGCATCTAAGCGTTTAAACAAGCTTGCCAATAAAAAACAAAGTGTAGCCATAACAAATAAGAGTGAAAAAAGAAATGAATTGATAAATTTGACAAGAGATTTAGAGCCACCGTCTGCGAAACCAGATTAATCTTCTACTAGCATCTTGAAATAAAACAGGAATTTAGGTTGTACCTTAAAAGTGACTTTTTTTTGGTAGTTCACATAAGAACACCATTAGAATCAGAAATTGTAATACTAAAATGCTGACGATTAGGTATAATAATATCACAAAGAGCATTAGCAATAAAAGAACATTAAAAGCATTAGTGTATTAGAACTCTCACAAGTAGTCATACGCCCATTATTGCAATCAGACGCACACTAAAGCAGTGGCTACAACAATGCCAATACTAAAAGAGAAAGGTGTTTCAACATGATGACATGCATGACATTGCTTGGTCCTAGAGCATTGATACTGAAAAGACACATTCACGTCAGGAAGATTGTTTTCTTGACTCTCAACAATCCTTGGTCAGTGGAATAGGGTATAATTAGATTAGAAATTGACATCGTATTTTAAGACGTTAGACTAAAGCTAACTACTTCACAAGTCTGTCATGTTATAATCTGAGCCACTATTATATTTCGCAGTTGTGTTAAGACAGGGAGTTAAGTGCTTCTAACGAGGAACTAATTCAAATCATTGTTAGAAGTAGTAAAAAATTTAGCAACAACTATAGCTATGTATAAATCTACAGTTTCTAAATTATAACCTAAGGTATTAATTAAATTTTATTGTTATAATTAGTTTAAGTCTGCCAAGTAAAATAATACTAATTAACTGTTAACCAAATTAATTAGATTAGATTCAAAGTATTTTCACTGATATCTGCACGTAGTTAATGAACTTTCAACAATATTTTTGATGTTTTCTTCACGATGGACTAAAGATCGATATTTATCGCAAAAATTTTCATATTTTAAATATTTATCCAGAAATAAATGCAGCTCAATATGCAACAAATAAGAACTACTTCTTAAATAGAGTGTCAGATTAGGCAGCTTAGGGGTAGACAGTGATCCCAAACATCAATTCTCCTTATAAATTTAACAAAATCTTCCTTAACTGAAAAATTTAGGTTTTCTACGATCTCAGGGAACTCACTAGTAAAATATAAATAATCTCATCTAAAGTAGTAAGTGACATTACCTCATCATGGATCTCATTAAACCGTATAAAATACTTCTCTAAAGCTTTAAGTAAAGTCTCAGCCCTTCCTTACGTCATTTTCTCATTGCAGCCTTTTAAAAGTTTTTGAAAAAATATTTACTCTTCCGTAAAGTTTTATTTGATCATAATTTAAGGTATCAATTTCATTCGTTACTAAAAAACTACAAGGGCTCTAAGTTAACAGAGATTATATTGAGTCGCTGAATTATATTGACTACAAGTTGCTACTTAAAGTTCTTACAAACAGTTTGATGCTGCTAATTCAACTTTAAACTTACTTGTAGTGAGTTTTAATGGTGTACACATTCAACTCATGAAGAAAACGATTAGCTGCAGTGATGTTGCTTTTGATTGATGTGTATGTGCACAGGCTCCGATGGCCCACAACAGTAGTTCTCTTTAGATATCTGTGTGTATGCGTGTACAGTGGCTCTCATGGCCCGCAGAAGCAACTCTCTCTCGATATGTGTGTGTAAATGTGTGTAAGGACTCTGATGGCTCTCAACAGTGACTATTGCAGACGAAGAAATTCAAAACTGCGGTGTGTAAATTAGTATAATTAAAATAAATTATTAATTACTAACTTTATTATGATCAAAAACTGAATCTTTTTAATTAAATCACACTATGTAATTAATGCGAATGGTGTCCTTTGAAATAAAAAGCCAATATTCTGTGGCTCTAGTCATATACTGTGATAATACGTAATTTATAAGATGGCCGACCGTCCACGCGTGTAGGTTGGATATTGTGGGATTGACGAACGTGGCACTCGAACCTAAACAGGCAATCAGCTTGCAGCATTAGGTATAACGATGCAACTTACACTAAGTGACAGGCTAGTAGAACAGCGTTAACTTTAGGGGTCTGCTGGAATGCAAGCGTTAAGAGGATGACGGCGTTGACCTGCATTATGTGGTCAGGGCCTGCAAGGACTGCAGGCAGAGAAAGAAGATGTCACATGTAGTGGCGATGCAGGTAATAAAAAAGATTTAACTGTACAGAAAAAAGAGACTTAACACTTGTTTCAACTCTGACTGGAACAAGATCAGCCTGGTATAGCCTTGCCGTTCATTCATTTGTCGAACGAAACAACTAAGATGGTCGATCTCTAGAGATGCTGCATGCTTAATAGTCAGACATGCGGTCTTGTGTACTTTTTCTGATATGAGGTCTCTGTTAGCTTTTTTTTCCAATTTTGGTCTAAGTGATTTGTCACCAGTTTACATAAAAAAATAACACATAAGAAGTAACAACAGTGAAACAATAGAACAAAGTTATTTTTATAAACAACTTTTTACCTTCTTGTATCTTAAATTTTTTAAAGTTTTATATTTGTAAACTTAGTTAATAATAATAAAATTTTCTCAATCACCTTAGCTCAGAGCAAATTTACAGAATTGAAAACTTATGAGATGACTTAAATATTATGATAGAACGTTTGCTACGGGTCCACAGAGGGCTTAGCATTTAGAAGTGAACAGTCGTGTGGCCTTGACGCTAGCATCAAGAGCCACTATGCATCTAACAATCTGGTTGGTTGCAAGAGAACGTCATGTCGTTTAAAGATAGGCTCAAACAAATAGCTTAACAATCAGTTAGACCTAGTTCAAAAGGCTAACTATGCTTGTACGGTTTTAAACTCAACTGAATGGTAATATAAATGGAATAATCCCAAACATAGTATTATGCCGTTTAATAAATTACTTTTTTTTAAGGTTATTTGAACTTGCTTTGTTTATTGTAGTTTTTTTTGGTCTAATAGTTTTTAAAAAATCTTAAAATAAAGTACCTGATTCGGATACTTCATCTAATTAGGATTATCGTTTGTACCGTGGCTTGTCTAATCTAGCTTTCTACTACACTATTTGTTTTATTTTTTATAACACTATTAAATTCATTATCCACGACGTTCAAGGTTATACAAGGGCAGTCTGCATAGGGTTTAAAATGTCATTATAAAAGTAAGCACACTCGATTGTGAAAGTACTATCTTAACATGATCGTGAAAGTCCTTCTTCAATTTTACTTGGTATAGCGAGTATTAAAAGCAATAGGTACAAAGTTTTGTAAAAAAAGCGTCTAAAAAACCTTTAAAAAATGATATTGCCTTAAAAGAATCCGTACATTTCGTATCTATGTTTTTTGTCATCACTACTTCCAGTCAATAAAAAAAGGTAAATAAATAATCTTCTTGTTACAATCTTATTCACAATAACGTTGCAATATAAAAGTATTTGATAAATACGTGTTTGCAAATTAAAACCATCGTTTTTTGTTAGTCGTCCAATGAAATGGACTGTTAACATATCACGCCGCAAAATAAGTCACTAATGCCAGAAGTTTTTTATTGTTGGCTCCGTTTGGATTAGATTTTTTGAAGTCTTGTATCCCATGAAAAAAACAGAAATCAAATACCCTGCCTAAATAAAATATGTTGATTGTATATAAAAATATTCAAATGAATATTTTTGAAGTACCTGTTTTCTGTAATGTAATGTATTAATTTTTAAAAATAACTATTTGGCAAATGGTTTTTCACTCTGGGTTGCACAAGTACAAAGCTCATTAGGTTGCAAACTTTATCATGTGGCCAAACGCACTAAACCACGAAAATACGACACGTACTGGTAAAAAAGGTCCTTAATTCACCAATTATACTTTATGATGTCACAACTGACAGTTTTGTTTGTAAAATATATTGTACAGGTAAAAAGATTTTTTTTTTAAATACCAACGGCGTCAAAACATATTTACCTTTATATCTTCTCTTTTTATAATTGCTGCTCTTGATAAATAAGTAAGAATGATACACGTTTGTTTCTGTAAGAGGTGTAATGAGGTGTACTTCAGCCCTCAATGAAGTTTGCAAAATTACAGTATTCATAATACAGTGGTTTAAAAGTCAAAATTTAAGTTCTTAAATAAACGTTAAACTTAACAGACAGCAAGATTATCGTGTTATTAGATAAATTACTTGTTCCTTAGCGTTACTTCTTTTTAGTTGTTTATTTAAGATTTCCTAAAGTCTAACGTCTCACAAAAAAAAATATACATCCAAGATTTTTTTTATGCAGTTGCCTTATTGACACATTTAAATGTATAACTATATATTTTTAATTTACTAATTTACTACGCTGAGATTGTTAAATATTAAAACGAATTATAAGGCCTATGATTCTCTACTTACTAAGTTGCAAAAGTATGGACTTCATTGACTCGTGAAAGTATTCATTGGGTCAAACGTAATGGGTCGCGAAAGTACTATCTGTTTCAGGTTACATAATACCTTATTATTTCAATTACACAAGGTGACAGAAATACTGTCAGTAATACATGTGGAAGTTAAAACACGAATGTTAGGATACAAGTTAATTTCAAATCACATGTGTGACGTTAGGATTCTTGTTATTGAGCATGCGTAGGAGCTCTTGATTCACGTAATTGATACATGTTTGATAACGAAACGTATATTTAGTGTAAAGACAACCATATGTTGGATATGAAATGTTAATTATAATAAATTTACGTATATTATAAAAGATGTGTTTGAACTCTCTATTTTTCCAGGCTCATTTATTTTTAACATGGTAAGAGAGGTCCGTGGTTTGAGTTGCCTGTTTCGTTCTTTTCTTGACTTTTTACGTGCCTCTTCGGAGGCACGTGACAATTAGTTGTAAGTGTGGTTAAAATTAAAAATGGATGAAATATATGTAAAGTATTTAAAAAATTAGTACAAAACGCGTGCAGTGATAAATTCCACAAGTGCTTTAGTGGAAAATTTCTTGAGATGCAAGGATTAAAATGTTTATAAAAGAAGCAGTTTGGCACGTGTTTAGAGGAAAAAAGTGTAAAGGGAGTATTTAAGTATAGGTTAATGGAAAAAATACAAGAAAGAAAAAGAACTCAACAGATCAACAATGAAAAAATCTTTAAATAGATAGACAGTGCAAATTTCGAGTTTAAAAAGGAAGACAGAGACTACGTGGGAAGGAGTTTTTTTTTAAATCTTAGAAAACGTGCTGTGTATATCAAAAGTAGTTGAAATCAAAAAGAAAGAAGATAGGATGGTAGACGATAATAAATTCATGTTACACATTTTTGATGGTAGTAGTTATAGTTTGCAAAAAAAGAGAATATCAATGTATGTGAGGTTAAGAAGATGTGAAGATGTAATTAATCAAAAAACAAGAAATTAAAAGAGAAACAGGATCAGTTTCGAAAGAAAAAGATTCAAAAGTGATAAATCACACATGTAGGGCATTACCTAGAGATCAATTCAAATTAATACATAAGGAAACAAACTCGTCTAAGAATATTAAAGAATTAGATAAGTCATACTTAAGAGGAGTAACAGCATTGCAGATATGTGTAAAAAATAAATTGATAAAATCAAGTTGTATGATTTTTAGTAATCTTGTGATGTTTTTAGTAAATTTAAAAAGATAACTATTAAATTAAAAAATTCTGGAGCAACGGTTAATGAAAAGGAAAAGGTGAATTATTTCCTAAAAACATGACCTCTTGAATTGGAGCATATTGGTGTTTCAATAGACGTTTTGAAGGAAGAGGAATAAATCAAATGTGTTAAAAGCAAACTTGAAATGTATGAGATGTAAGATCAAACATACAAAAATCAACATAATAGTGAAAATTTAAATTAGCTTCAAGTGAAAAAGAAAACAAATTAAAACTGTTATAAGTGTGGTAAACCAGGACATTTTTAACGTTAATAATATGATAAGAACTATTATCAACGACAAAACATATCAAGAGAATCGTGAACTGGGATTTTAATTGTCAACAGAGGAAGAGGTAATTAACAACGAAGAGGCGGACAAGGTCAGTTCAGCAACCAACAACAGCAAAACTCTTACTACAATAACAGAGGCCATAGCAGCGCACAGTATGGTCGTAATCGATATTAACAGTGGCAGAATCAATATTAGCAATAACAAAATTTTCAAAACAACAGTGCTAATTGTGGTAGAAGCGGTAGCGAGAATCAAAGTACTAACAAAGACTTATTATGTACAGTTTTCGATAACAATATAAGTATAAATGACCGTTAAAATCTTGCCAATAGCGAAGCAAATAATTGTCGTAATGAAATAAAATTGATATTAGATAGTAGTTGTACTGATCATATTATTTATAACTCAAACTATTTTTTGGAAATATCAATTTATAAAATCCAGTCAAATTCAAAATAGGCTAAGGAAAGACTTTGAAAGCTACAAAAATAGAAAATTTTAATTTGTTATTTAAACTGAATAATAAAATTGAAGAAGTTTACATAAAAAAGTTTACCATGTTTAAAAAATGAATAGGAATCTATTAAGTGTTGGTTAAATAACAAATAATAATAAAATCATTACGGAAAACAATACTGCAAAAATATTTTGTAAAAAGATTAAATTGCTTGCAAAAACATTTAAAATCAATGATATATACAAGATTTTTAGCATGGTAAATAAAAAACTGGCATACAATGTAACATGTAACATGAGTCAAAAAAAAAATGTTATAGAATACTGGGCCATGTTAATTTTAATTATTTAAATATTTTGTGTAAAGAAAAATTAGTTAAAGGTCTGCCTAATAATTTAGAAAACTCTTATTTAAAACGTGACACTTGTATTCGAAAGAAAATGCATAATATTAAATCTTACAACGATAGACGATCTTAAAAGACATTTTTAAAGGAAAGGAATGAACGGTTAGATATGTTAAAAACAAAATTCAAATGTATGAAAAATAATATTTAATTTACAAAAAGAAACATAATAGTGAGAATTTAAGTGTGATCAAAGTGGAAAAGAAAAAAAATAAATACTGTTATAAGTGTGGTCAACCAGGACATTTTCAAAATCAATGTTATAATAACAACTATGATCAACGACCAAACGCATCAAGAGATTTGTGGACTGGTGTTTCAAATTTAAACAGAGAGAGAAGTACTCAGCAGAGATGAGGCCGATGAGGTCAGTTCAGCAACCAACAGTAGCAAAACTTTAACAATAATAATAGAGGCCATGGCAGAGCACAGGGTGGTTTTGGTGGATATTTACAGTGGCAGAATCAACATTGGCAATAACAATGTTATCAAGATTACAGTGCAAATTATGGTAGAGGTGATAGCGAAAATCAAATTACTAACAAAGACTCATTTTGTACAATTTTAGAAAACAATGTAAGTATTGATAGGAATTGAAATCTTGCCGATTGGGAAGCGAATAGTTTTAGTAATAAAATAGAATAGAATTTGGATAGTGGTTGTACAAATTATATTACTAAAAACTAAAGTTGTTTTTCTAAATGTATAAATCTACAAAATCCAGTCAATGTTAAAAAAGGCGATGAAAAAACTTCGAAAGCTACAAACATAGGAAATATCAGATCATTATTCAAGCTAACTGATAAAATTAAAGAAGTCCATCTGAATAACGTAAACTATGTTAAGAAAATGAATAAAAAGCTAATAAGTGTTGGATAAGTAATAAATTATATAAAATTTATTATGGAAAATAATACTGCGTAAATATTTAATAAAAAGAATGAATTTGTTACAACAGCATAAAAAATGGATGATATATATACAAGATTTTTAGCAATGTAGATAAAAAACTGGTATACGATGTAACATGTGATATAAGCCAAAAAGAAAAATATGATAGAATGTGAGGTCATGTTGATTTTAATTATTTAAATATTTTGTCTAAGAGAAAGTTAGTTAAAAGTCTGCCTAGTTATCAAGTTAATAATTATTTTTAATGTGGCACTTGTATTTAAAAAAAAATGCATAATATTAAATTTCATAACGATAGACGTAGAGCGAATAATTTCTTAAAAATGTTACAAATGGATTTAAATGGGCCTTGTAAAGATAGTTACAATGGAGTTAAACATTTTTTGATTATTGTTGACGATTATAGTAAAATTGCTGAAGTATACGCAATTAAGTTTAAGAATTAAAATTATGATTGTTCAGTAGAATATATAAATAAATTAAAAAACTTGACAGGAAAAAGAGTCAAAAAGTTGAAACGTGATAATGGGGAAGAATTCCTAAACAAAAGTATTGATGAATTTTCAAAACATAAAGGAATTACAATAGGCCTTTGTCCTCCATATATGCATAAGTTGAATGGAACTGCAGAAAGACACAATCGATCAGTAATGGATACAGCAAGGTGTCTACTACCCAACGCAAAATTAGATATAAAATTTTGGCCAGAAGTAGTAAAAGCGGCAGTTTACTTAAAAACCAAAACCTTAGCAAATACTTTTGAAAGGAAGACTCTATATGAAATTGTAATGAGATTTAAGTTAAACGTAAATGACCTAAAATTGTATGAAAGTAAAATGTTTGTGAGTGTGCCAGAGGTTAAACGAAATAATAAATTGGATGAAAAAGCAAAAGTAGAAATATTAGTAGGGTATGAGAAAGTTGGTAATGAAGTACTTATTGATAATAAAATTATAATTGCTAGACATATTTATATCGTAGAGGAGGATTTTAAATAAGTAGATTTTAATGGTAAAGAAGATAAAAATTTTGATAGTAAAGGAAATTTTAATAATGATAGTAGCGACACTGATTTGGTTTTTGATGGAAATATTGAATCTGTAAAAAGTGATAAAACTAAAAATAAAAATAATAGTACAATACGAAGGTCTAGTAAACCACGTGAAAGACCAGAAAGGTACAAACCAGATAATTATGCAACATGTATTGACGTAAATTATGTTAATGCAAACACCCCACAAAATTAGAAAGAAGTAATAAGCGATGAAGAGTGTGTCAGTTGGAAAAAAGCTATAGACGGGGTAATAAATTGCATTATTAAAAATAAAACTTGTAATTTAGTGGATAGACCAGAAAATAAAAGAATCATTGATTTGAAATAGATGTACACCGAAAAATCAGACAAAAGATTAGTTGTAAGAGATTTATAACAAAAAAAAAAGCTGATGACACATATTTACTTGTAGCAAAAACACAAGCTTTTAAAATTTTGTTGGCTTCTTGCTTACAAAATAATTTTATTATTAATAAAATGGATATGAAATCAGCTTTTTTGAATGGGAATATAAAGTCAGAAGTGTATATTAAACAACCAGAAGGTTATAACGATGAAACAGGCAGAGTATGCAGGTTAAAAAATGCATTAAATGGTTTGAGAGAGAGCCCTAGAGCGTAGTACAAGTGTTTGGATACATATTTAAAAAACTTGAATTTTAAAAGAAGTAAGAATGGTTACATACATGATGGATATAATCTAATTCATGTGATTGTTATTATCTTTTTGAATGATTTTGATGTTAAAGTCAAAATAAAATAAATAAAACTAAAAGGGTATTAAAAAATAAATTCTAGACAAAAGACATAGGTGATGTTAATATATATCTCGATACGAAAATTGATGACGATCGTAAAAGTGGTATTAAGACATTCGAACAGAAACGATATATAAAATCTTTAGCAGAAAAGGTTGATGTAATAAATGCAAAATTATATGGAACTCCAATGGAGCAAAACTCAAAATGTGAGCCCGCATAGTCAGCATCTCAATTAAAAAACTATAGAAGTTTAATAGAAGTACTTCTATATGTAAGCTTGGAAACCAAATCAAATATCAGTTATAGCGTAAACTATTCAAGTGGATTTCAAAGCTGTTTAAATCGAACTCATTACAAATATAAAATAAGAATTTAGAAATATTTGTAGTTAACAAAAGATATTAAGTTAACGTATAAAAAAAATTGAAAGAAAGTGTTGAAGTGCACGACTGTATCGATAGGCTATAGGCATGCGTGAGTGTATGTGAACCTGTGTTTGAGGTGGGGTATGTACAGCGCCAGTCAGGTGTGCGCCAGTTCTAATGTGTCCTTAGTCAAGTGTGCACACTATACCTTGCTCTCCCCGACAATTTACGTTTGTATATTTAGCAAAGTCCATTTTGCAGTCAGTCGTTAGTTAGTTTTGTAAAGTCAGTTTAATAAATAACTATACAAATTAATCTGCTCAGTCGTATCTTCTTTTTTCTCAAGTCGTAACCCTTCAGGTTACGGGCCCCAGCACGCTTCACCATGCTTTTTCTCTCGTGTGTTATTTCTTTTCGTATCCCAGGGTGGAAAAAATGGTGAACAAGAAACCAGCTCTGGCTGAGGAAAAGAGCGTGGAGATCGCAACTTCAGCAGACGAGGAGCTTCCAGTGACTGGGATCGAGGATGAGGCCACGGCAATGTTATTGCCTCCAGGATCTCCCGAGGTAGCAAGCACAGCTCAACTTGAGGTGGAAAATGTTTGTAAGTGATAGCAATAGTTTTGAATGTTTTGCGTCGAATCTCCGAGACGGTGCCACGGTGAAAGGGAGTCAAACGAAAGAAGGTGGGCAAGTACCTTGAAGAAGTCAGGAGAAGAATAATAAAATTGTCTACTCGGATGCAATGACAAAAGCGAGATGGGCATGTGCTCAGTTGTTTGAAAATGTGAGGGAAAAAGACAGGGGAAGGTAACAAGTAGAGAGAAGGCGCTCGCTCTTCGTCTTACTAATGTGTGACCACATGGTCTCTCTTGCACGCTTTGTACAGCATGCACGATTTCTAACAACAAAATATTTCTCTCTTGCGTTCCTCTATAGTAACCGTGCATATGCTTGGTCAGTGTTTTGTTTTGCTTCAAATACAATGCAGAAAGGCTGATACATAAAATCTCCGGGATCGATACAACAAAAACAGATATTTTAAATTAATAAAAGTCAGAGATTTTCCGTTAAATATTTTCGGTATAAAAGGCAGCAAAAATATTTTAGATGAGTGGACATTCGATGCCCTATCTAAAGTCTGCCATGGGATTTGTTTGCATGTGAGGCCGAATGCACGAGGCTCGGAAATTATTGTATCGGCGGATGATAGCGGCAAAATTCTGCTTGAAATGAACCCGGGTTATCTGTAAAGTTGGTTGATGTGAATAAGACAGTTAGTGAGACAAAGTTGGCTTATAAACCGTCTGATACAAATGCTCTCAATGCTATTGGTAATGGCAGAAAACGTGACGAGAAGTGGAAATTAGACGAAAAGGTAGGCATTGAGAACACGTCGGAAAAGAAACCGAAGCCATTTTCGGATTAAGCACAAAAGAAACTTCTCAAATGAATATAAAAAAAGTAGAAATAGTGTCTAATAAATAAAAATGGTCAAAAGCAGTGAATAAACGACCGTCAACGTCAAGCGAAAATGAAATTTCAAAATTTTCAGAAAACAGTCCAACACGCTGACTAGAAAGTCTGATGGTTAAAATTAACCGAATGTAAAAAAGGTAAATGAAAGTGAATAGGAAAGCTGCTGAGAAGAGAAGGAAGGCAGAAAAAGGAAGCCAGGAAGGAGAGTGGGCAAGGGAGGAATTCTACACGGTCTTGCGAAACTTTGAACAAAAGCTGAACACGTAGAATGAGAGGCTCGTGAAACTCAAGGCATTGTCCAACTCTGGCCCCCTCTCACACTCCACGCCATGACCTAAAAGTAATCAGGTGATGATAAAAAAAAACTAAAAATTTCCTTCGATGAAACAAAGGCAGACAACATATCTAAAAGTGGCGTGGAACTTATTGCTGCAACCATTTTAAATACGATTAATTTCAGACTCAGACGTGAGTCTCATAGTTTCTTTATTTATAGTTTAACCAAAAATGTAAAATTTTAAGTCTTTCATGATAAATTAAAGTTAGAACTCCGGTCAAAAAGACTACTGTACATTTTGATCCGTTGATTAAAAGCTTGGAATTAATAAATGAAGACGCGATTCGTGACGATAAGTTCACAGTAACTGAGAGATATCATCTTACGATATTGTGACTTCAAGATCCGATTGCAATTTTAGAAAGTCTGAAATATCTTGAAAGGGGAGAAATGCCTATCATGAAAACCGTGGTTTGGAAAAAATTACACGAAATTAAATTTAATAAGGGGAAAAAATTGGTGTCTAAATTTATTGAAAGATTTAAAGAATTGGTAAGGAACTATGAGATTATCAGTACGTCTGGTCGTTTTTCTGAAAAAGAAAAGCAAGATGCCTTCTATACCGCCGTAGTAGGAATGGTACCTAGCGTGCAGGTGACAGACGTCACGCTTAAAATGCAAAATAGAGACGGAAATGGCATGACATATGAAAATCTCATGTCATACATGTTGAAGGTTGAGTCGAAAGGCCTGGCAGAAGCCACTGGAGGTTGAAACATGAGAGCAGCGTTGATAGCGTTATGGCCCCAGGATTGCCTTTAATGCTTCAACTGCGACGACTAGGACCTTATGGCCAACAGATGCCCAAAGGCTGAAACTGGGCTTAAAAAGTGCTACACTTGTGGCACTTTTATAAATGACATTACAGCTTACAAGAAGTGCAGTCCAAGAAGTGGTGAGCAAATTAAGTCAGATTCATGGGATTTTAAAAGTCAGGGTCAAGGAAGTCGAGGAAATCGAGGTGGTCACGTCCGTGGCCGTGGCAGGGGTCAGGGCCACTTAAATTAGCAAGGTTTCGATCAGAAAAGAGATTCTAGCAATGTCAGAAATGTAAAAAATTTTAAAAGGCAGAAAGTGTTTGACTAGGACCAAAATACTAAGGAAAAACAAAACTCGTCGGTTTCAAATAAACGTGAGTCTCTGATGTTGATCAAGCCTCTCAAAATTTTTTTTTCGAACTCTGCAGATTAGGTAAATAATGAACCATCGGATGGGACTGATAAAATTAAATTTATTGCCAATTTAGAAGTAATCGACCATTATTCTAAGTCGAAAAAATTATTGGAAAACCTTGACAGAAAAAAGATTGGAAAAATTAAATTTGCAAATTCAGACTAATCTGCAGATTTGAGAACAGTGGGAGTGGGAAGTATGGCACTTAGAAATAGTAATAACGAGGTTGAGTTGAACGAAGTAGTTTGTGCTCGATACTTGGTCAGAAATTTACTCTCCTTATGAAAATTTGCTTGTATGGGTCGGTCCATCTATTTAGATGGTAAAGAAACTAGCATTTTTTATCCTGAATCAGACAATGTCTGGATATCAGGAATATACCAAAAACCGTACTGGACAGTCAAATTCATAAAGCCAGATAGCATTAGAAAGTCTGATCACAGACAGATCCGAAGTGATAAGAGAATGAAAATACTAACGGCAGAGTCAGAAGCACAGACGAGTTCTGAAAATTCAGCTCTGGAAAGCATGAGTTTGATAAAGGACTTGAAGAGCTTGATTGGAAGGGTAGATCAAGATGACAGTTCTTTTGACACTGTATTTCTGAACAAGATAAAAAGTTATATAATGTTGGGACCGTCGAAACTAAACTAATAAATGAAGTAAAAGGTCCTTTCACTGAAAAATACAAAACATTTGAAAATAATAATGGGGCCATGTTTTGGCATGTCAAGTAAGGGCATGCAACATTGGAATACCTCAGAGAACTGCAAAAGGCATATCCGGAGACAAAAAGTATAAAGGAGGCTGTTTTTGGTGAGAAGATTAGGGGCTATAATGTCTGTCTCAGAACTAAGTCTCATAAATTGCCTTTTCCTTTGGTAAGAGAAAGAGCAAGCAGATCCGTTCAAGTGATTAACTTTGACACTATAGGAGTAATAATTCCGCATCCTTTCCGAAAAGGTACAAATTTATCTCGGTAATTATTGATGACCTCCCAAGATTCGTCATGGCATACCCCATGAAAAACAAAAGTGATATGGGTGAATGCTTAGAAAATTTTGTCAAAGGCTGTAAAAATTTGTTAGGATATGATACTAAAGTGTGTTGCCTAAAGTTGGACTAGGGCACAGAATTCACTAAAGGATCCATCGGGAAAGTGTTAGACAGTCTTGGAGCAGAACTTCAGTTGAGCTGTACTGATACCCCCTAATCAAATGGCACGTCGGAAAGGCTAAATAAAACTATTTGAATGAAAGTCAGAACCCTTATGTGTGATTCGGGACTTCCGAATTTTGGAGAATATGTGGGACTTGGCTTCGAACGCGGCAGTGTTTGCGTACAATTGCAGTCTACGTCGTTCAAATAATATGGAAATCCCTTTGGCAAAGCTTGTGCCGAATAAAAGAATAGATATAAGTCAGATGAAAAGATTTAGCTGTGTTTCCTACATGAAAGTTTAGAGAAAGACAGACACGAAATTCCAGGCCAAAGGAAAGCAAGCATTTATGGTGGGCTACACACCCACAAGATATCGGCTGCTTTACCCTGACGAAGGAAAATTTTACGAGAGTAGGGACGTCAGATTCAACGAGCGTTTTGTATATAGAGAAATATATGGAAAAAATTTGATTAAGAACTGAGAGAGTTTGACAGTAGATAGACAACTAGATAAGTGGTTTTTGATCTTCAAGAAAGAAAGGCAAGAGATGACAACATCGGAGAAAAAGGCTCCAGTTGTACGAAGAAAACCAGGAAGGCCAAAATAGTCAACAAAATCAGAAGCAAACGTGGCAGGTACAAACCTCAAGTGTAAAAATCCAGTTAAAGACTTTAGTTTCGTGAGTTTGGCTCTTGTTGACGATTTCATAAGAAATCTGACTTTCAAAAAATATGATACAGACATGGCAAATAACAATACATCTGGAGAAGATCTCACGCACTACCTGCTTCTGGCTAAAATAAGCGAAGACCCGTCTTCATATGAAAAAGCAGTTTAGGCAGTGGATTGGGAAGGTTGGATTCGAGCGATACAAGATAAGCTTGATTTAATAAAGAAAAATTATGTCTGGATTCTTACAGACATACCTGTGGGATTCATAAACGGATGATGTCCAAACATCATTGACTCTCGTTGGGTGCTCAAGAAAAAGGTTGACTCCCAAGGGCAGAAAAAATACAAAAGCATGGTTGATTATACGGAGATTTAAAGATAAGAATGAATACAGAAACCTATGCCCCAGTGTCAAGATTGACCTTAATCTGAATGGTTCTGGCTCTGGTCACCAAATTAAATTTGGACACTTGTCAACTGGACGTAAAAACAACCTTATTGAATGGTACTCTTGATGATGAAATATATATGGAGATACCAGAAGGTTTGAACTACACAGACCAAGAACGTCAGATTAAAGTCTGTAAACTGCAAAAGGCCCTGTATAGACTAAAGGTCAGTCCTGAAAAATGGCATAAAAGATTTTTGGAAGCAGCAATCAGAATAGGTCTAAAGTCACACATTTTAGAACCATACTTGTTTACTTGGCATGAGGCAGATAAAATTTTAATTTTAGTTTTATATGTTGGTAACATGATTATTGCAAGGAATGATCCAAATCGCTTGAAGTCTGCTAATGAAAATCTGCAAAGCGAATTTCAGATGACAGATCTTGATGAAGTAGAACTCTTTTTGAGTGTCGCAGTCAGAAAAAAAAGGGAGAGGCAGGTTTTGACCTTGACTCAGACTGATTGTATAGGTAAAATTCTGGCTAAATGTAGATTCAAAAATTTAAAACCCGTGAGAACCTCCATAGTCACTGGGCACGTATTAAATTAATGAAGAAAACAAAGAGAGCAATCTAGAACGTAGAATAATTTTAAAGAGACAAAATCGACAGAAAATGTTCCGGTACTTGGCAGGCACTAAATCTTTTGGTTTAAAGTTCTTAGAAAGGCAGAAAAACTTAAAAGCATTTTCAGATGTCAGCTTTGGTGATTGCAAGGGCTCTCTAAAGACAAGTGGACAAGTTATCAGACTCTGTGGAGATTCCATTGCCTGGCGAACTCACAAGTAGACCTATGTGGCATTGTCTAATTGTCAGGCTGAATACGTAGCACTAAGTAAGGCTTGTAGAGAGTTGATGGCACTGGACGATTTCCTTAAAATCATCTAAAATAAAACTTACTGTCTGACTGACCTGTGGTGTGACAAGAAAGCAGCCAAATTGAATTCAAAGATAAGTGGGAGTGAAAAATTAAGACATATGACAGAAATACATGAGCATTATGTCAAGGAATATGTAACCTATGGTTAGGTAAGGGTAAAATGGGTGAATGCAAAAGATCAGATGGCAGACATTTTTACAAAATCCTTGCCTATCAAGCTCTACAAAAAATTCATATTTTTAATGAAGTCTGTAACCAAAATAAATGATTAATATGACACATTTTGTTTCAAACAAGAAGTAAGGTGCTCGCTGGACGACTGTGATCCCTGACCTGTTTGAACCTTTTCATCAGCGCCACGGAAAATTCATAATTAAAATAATTTAACTATATAAAATAAAATTTTGTCTTTTTTTGTACTTTTAAAGCTTACTAGCTAGTTCAAGTTGGGAGGGAGTGTTAAAGTGCACGACTGTATCGATAGGCTGTATGCATGCGCAAGTGTAAGTATGCTTGTATTTAAGAAGAGGTATTTACGGCGCCAGTCAGGTGTGCGCTAGTTTTGATTTGACCCTACTCAAGTATGCACACTATACTTCGCTCTTCCCGACAATTTACGTCTGAATATTCAGAAAAGTCCACTTTGCGGTTAGTCGTCAGTTAGTTTTGGCAAGTCAGTTTAGTGAATAACTATACAAATTAATCTGCTCAGTCGTCTCCTCACTTTTCTTAAGTCATAACCCTTCACAAACTATACATCTTGACTCGTTCTGTGGATGCAGACTAGGCAGGTAATGCAGTTGATAGAAAATCAACTACTGGTTAAGTTACAAAGCTGTTTAATAATGTAATATATTGGAAATCTAAGAAACAAAGAAGTGTACCAAAATCTTCGACAACAGCTTGGTATATGGCGTTGTTTGAAAGCGTAAGTAAAATCCTATGGATAAGAGAAATAATAGAAGATTTTTCGATTATTTTCAAAAAGCCAATAAATATTTTTAAAGATAACTCTGGTGCGATTAGTATTGCTAAATAAAATAATTTTACAAAAAACTTGAAATATATCGAAACACGTTTTCACTTTGTAAGCGGGAATTGTTGAAATAGTATTATTAATACAATTAAAATAAACTCAGATGGTAATAAAGCAGACATTCCCACTGACTTCCCACTGAGGCATTAAGAAGAATTAAATTCGTTAAGTTTAGGAACGATTTGAGATTGATTTAAAATGAAAACATGATTAATTAAAATTTGTATTATTATAAAAAACTTAAATTTAAGGAGGCGTGTTAGATTGTAAGTAAATTTGAAATAACACGTGTGACGCTGGGATGCTAGGCATTGGGAATGTGCAGAGGGTCTCGATTTGCATGATTGATACATGTTTTATGACGATACGTATATTCAGTGTATAGATAACCGTTGCTGAGGCAAGATGCGTTTTAATGGATATAAAATGTTAACTTTAATAAATTTAAGTATATTATAGAAGATATGTTGAAAATATTATTTTCCCACGCTAATTTATTTTTGACAATGTATTTAAAAAAAGCATCAAAAGAATTTAAACGGAGTTAAAATATATTAGCCGTTCTATATGTTTTATTCTTGTCATTCCTTTTTATGGTAAATAAGTCAGAGTCATCAAACAGTTAACTAATGCTTGTGGTCGTAAGCAAATAATAAATCAATTGTTATTTTCTAATTTTATTCCAGTTGGGGTAAGTGATACTTTTGCAAGATTTATTGTTTTACCTTGTGTTTTATCTAATCTAAATTTGTGTACCAAGTTCCGTTGTATGTTCAAATATTTAAATTGTGCAATGGCTATAGTTATAGAGTAATACCACTGATCATCTGCAAAAAACGAAAAAATAGTTTTTTTTCTTTCTTAAATTCTCGGTTAACCACGTTTGCAATTAAGAGTTGGTGCCACAAGAAAAACAAGCTCAGAAGCTTTAATTAAAATGATTTTATTTAACAATTAATAGATAGTTTAAACGGTTGTTGACCATTTCCTCAAAATCAACCTACTGACAGCCCAATTTTTTAAATAACAAATCATCCGATTTCCCTGTTGCTCGATTGCCCTATTACCTGATAGGACAATCCCCCGACTGTCTCTTTTCCACGCAGGTTATCCCGAGCCACTTAATGCTTAATCTTGTACGTCCAAAAACCCCTGGTTGATACATACAGCACAGTTGTAGTTTTTCTAATTAGTTTTGGCATAAGATGGATTATCCCAACTCGTGTACTATAATCACGATACGATGCTCAATACAGTCCAGATCGAATAAACAAAAATCAAACTCGAAAGGTACTAAGTACAAATTTCGACAATCTTTCGACTTCGTTTGACTGGCGTCTAGATGAGAAGAAAAACAAACGTACAAGCCCACTCCAGGGCACGGAAAACATTTCTTAGGATATTGGCAAACAGCCAAGCATTCACTTTCATCTGGGGTCCATCCAACGGAAGTTTGAGCCACAAACAACTCAGGGATCGAATTTAAATGTGCTCAACCATCGAAATAGGGCAGCAAGTAAAATATTATTTTTTTATGGGGATCTTATACAACTGCCGGTATTCGAACGAATGCTAAGAATGTCAAAATTGACGATAACTTCACAATATGAGAAATATTTTGTTCATCCGTTAGCTAATAGGTTAAATGGTGCAGGGGCTAATGAATTTTTCATACATCTATTTCCTTCTCTCGCTCTCTCTTCATTACAGTACACGAGTTTTCAATTCCGCTATCCCAGTGGTTCGGAAGTAGGGGAGGCACAGATACATTACTCACGCAAACTACTGACTAAGATAAACGACAAAAAAATCATTCAATTCTGCTGTCAAGCTCAACAATTGCAAAAAAGGATAATGATGTCATATAATGCTAACCCACACTTGTATCAAGTCTATCTTGCATTTTTTTACGCTCCAGAAAGATTAATGTCAGACAGGGATACACACTTCACAAATAAACTGATAGAATTACTCGCAAGATTATGCACGCTTCAATATAATATATCTCAGCATGAGAGCACAGGATTGACGCCTTAAGGGTAACTCTTTGTGCAGAGAGCTCGTATGACCCCGAGCTTTAAACATTTGAAAATATATCAAACATAAGATAAATTTTTTAAGCAGATCACAGATACTATTACACAAATGAGAACAAAAACAGCGTTCAAATAAGTGCAAAGCAAGTAAAGGTCAAAATATTACTATGGTAGAAAGCTTAATATTAATACGTTTATGAAAGGGGAAATGATCCACGTATTGAGAGAGCTATTAAAAAAAAATATGATTGTCAGTATCAAAGCCCATATGGAATAAAAGGAATGAATTATAAGAGTCATGATATTAAATAACAGAGAAATAACAAAATAAAAGTAGTGCACGTAGACAAAATCAAAAAATTATGCATTTTAAAGGGCAAAATGAAGATAGGAAAAATGATATAAGTAAAAGACTTAAAATGCAAAAAGTGAAGAGAAAGAAAAGAAAAGAGGTAAAAAAATACGAAGGGGGCCTAACAGTGAGCGTGACTAATGCAGACTCCAAAATTCAAACCCATGTTTAAATTAAGGACATAGATGTAGCTTAAGGAATAAAACTGATATAATGCCTACTTGCGCAGTTATCTACAAAACATACAATTTTGAGTTGACAAATCGCTACTTGTAGAATAGTAGGTAGGAGCATATGACGACATGTTAGTGTTAATGTGACAAACAAATAAGTATACTTAGAATTATAACGAGGATTTTTCCTTTCCCAAGGTGACTTACCGTTGGAGAGAAAATACCGTTATTATTCTCTCTCGTACGTCTCTGCTCGGAAACACTCTCCTTCTTCGCCCCTTCACTGGACCTGTCTCAAAAGGGGATTCGCGTCTGGGCAAATGAACACAAGGCAATGTTGACTTTATTTTTATAGATTTATTCAAAATAACCACAACCGCTATCTACAATCACTTCTCGTACCTCCTCTCAGTCCCGATGCTATAGCGCAGGCCCTCGATCGCCACCACACGCCAGAGGTGCGCTCGGAGAGCCACGCTAGTCCGCTCACACGCACACACACTCACGCGCCTTTACACCCATTTCCCCTCTTACACTACTCTCGATATGGAATCAGGTCCCCTCGGCGTGGTAGCCTGTCCGTACCTACACACCCCCACACTCACCCTCGGCGTAACCTATAGGTCCCGGGCGTGGATTGCCGTCGCGGCCGGAGACGGTCACAAACACGCCTTACAACTCACAGCGTCCCGACGCCGGCTCTCGATCCGCCCCGCCCTTACACCACGACTACGCGACTACTCACTCGCTCTCGGTCTCACGCGCCCTTTTCTTTCTCTCTCTCTCTCTCTCTCTCTCGTCTATCGCTATAGCCGACGATCTCACCCGCGTCCCCGCGTAACCCACACACTGTACCTTGGCAAATCCCGTGCTTCCTTACAGTAAGACCAGTCCACCATGAGCGTCGAGGGTCGCAGTCCAGGAAGTCGACGCTGTGTGATACCTGGGCCTCTCTTGCTTGCTGTCCGGTACACCTCTCACCTCGGGCTCGGCTCGGGTCGTCACGGGAGGACGCTTCGTCTCAAGATGGCCGCCGTTCAGGGTCGGATGGGTCGGGATCAGGCTTATTTTTCCGGGTCCTTCTTCCCGCTCACTCTCTCACTCGCTCTCTTTCTCTCACACACTTAATACTCGCTGTACACGCAGCTCTCTTGCTCCACGTACTCTCTCCTACCTTCACGCTCGGTGGTCTCACACCCACTGAACTCATCAGTCGCGTTCGTCCCCAACTCGTCGCTCGGTAGGTCAACTGACTATCTTTTGACCTACCTACCCAGTCCCTACCTTATCCACCGATCTCTCTCATTCGTGTCGTTATCGCGGCACTCACAAAAATCTCCATACGCACTCTTCATACTACCTTGACCCATTGGCCCTTCGCGCTGTGTCCTTTCTTCTCCTTATGGAAAATTCGCTTCAACAGAGCACACGGAAAAGGCTGTATACATCAGCATGGTTATTTAGCTTCAGAGCAGGCGCGTCAACTGTGGCGTGGCAAACAAAATTGCGAAGCAAATTTTTGCCACGTCACAAACTTTCCCCCCCTAGGCTAGACATCCTCTGGATGTTCTAACGCCTACATAGTATTATTGACGCCCCTGCTTTCTTAGCACATAGTTTATAATTAAACATAAATAGATAAGATCATACCTTGTCACCCGTTACTTACGTGAGGCCTTAACCTCTGACTGCAGCGGTCACTCTGGGGTCTTCCTCGATCTTCTGAACCTCAGGTCGTTGCTGGAGGTACGAATGGTCCTGTACCTACTTCCCCCTGTCGTCCGGATTCCTGCCCATCGTCTGGTCCCAACTTCTTCCGCTCTCTTTTCGCCTGTGTACCTCTCTCCCCCCCTAGATTCCACTAGTTTCCCTGTTCCCTCAGCTCTTCGAATAGGTTTCAGTTTATACTTAATAGATAGTCTGGAGTCTCAGGTCTGGAATTCACAACCCTCCTTGATGGTGGGATAGCTCCTCTTCTGGCACACTTCTCATTCTTTCCCCCAGACGTACCTTACCGGAAGGTGGTTGGGTCTTCACCTCGCACACCACGCCAATTCGTTTCTCAATGCCTCTCGTATGTGTTTGCACCTGGGGCAATTAGCGATCGTCACCCCCACCGTTCCACAGGAGATACAAGAACGACCAGTGGAGTTCTGTCTACTGGGGCATTCCCGTGCTGTATGTCCCTTTTGACCGCAGGCAAAGCATAGTGTATCAGGACACTCGGACATCCGATGCCCTACGGTTTGGCACTTGAAGCAGGCACCTTGAAAGGTGTCCTCGGTAACTCCTCCTCCACACTTCCCTAGCTGAGGCTGGGTGTTTTCTTGGGTAGTAGAGGCTAGATTGCTTTGTCCCGGTCGCTGCCTCCATGCCAGGTTACCCGTCCACTCCTTCCCCTTTCCTCCTGATATCCCATTTGTCCCACCTATCCTTTGCGTAGCAACCGCAGAAGTCAGGGTTACCCCGGTCGCTTCTGTAGCCGTTTCAAAATTAGGTACCTGAGTATCTCTTCGCACCTCTCCGCTCAACTTTGTCGTATTCTGTTTATTCTTCTTCCCTGGAGTCGCCTCCGCGTTGCCAGTGACCGTTCCCTTTACCTCATGTATTTCCGATACCCTGGTCTGCGTTCGCTCTGCTACGTACGCTGCTCCGGTCACATGCATAGCGCTGGCGGCAGGAGGGGGGACATATCTGTCGTTCAAGTTTTTCTGCCTCTCCCATCGTTGTCCATACTCTTGAATATCCTCGAGTGTGCTGATCACCTTATCTTGCATCGCTCGCCGGTATTCGGGGAGTAGATTTCGGTATGCTCGATCGGCCTGTTCCTGGATTGACGGAGGGCGTTTGAACTTGGAGACAATGTATTGCAAGTTGGCCAGAAACACAGATACTGTCTCCCCTTTTCCTTGAGTCCGAGCATACAGGTCTTGTCTAAAATCCTCTTCCTCAAACTCTCCCCCAAACTGCAGGGCAAACGCCCTCTCGAACTCTTTCCAGGTCGTCAGGGACTCTCTCTTGACCCGAAACCAGCGCGTGGCATGGTACAAGAAAACGCTAGGTAGTGCTCCTAAGATGTGATTATCCATTAGGTCCGAGCTACCTCTAAAGTCATTGAGGTTATCTAAAAACGTCGCAGGGTCACTACCCTTGGCTCCCGAAAATTTGAATCCCCAGTCTCTCAGTTGTTTTACGGCCGAAGTCACATTAGAGCGGGGTTCAGTTCTCAGGTGTCCTGTTCTCCGAGGTTGATGTCTCAGGATACCTGGGGACCTACCCCTCGGTGTCGGATGTCTACCTACTGGTTCCCTCTCTCTCCTTCCCGCTCTGGAATCCGTGGGAATCTCATCTTCCCTTCTTCCTCTGCTTCTCTTCCTTTCTGTCACCACTCTTGGGATCTCACTTACTCGTTCGGGGTCGCTCTCACTTTCAGTAAGCAGGTATCTCCGTCACCATTCGGCTGCGCGTCGGATGTCCCGTTGGTCTCCACCTTTACCTTGGGTCTTGGGGAGAAGGCGTTCTCCATACCCCGGGGTCTCTGACGCCCGTTGTTCCCTTCGATCGGTTGCTCTATCCCGTAGGTATGAAGTTCTGGGGAGAGGAGTTTTTGGGGTCCGAAACCCCGTACCCATTTTCTCCTCCCTTCCAAACTGCTGGTCCCGCTTATGCTCCTCTTTCCTTGATACCGCAGAGATCCTATCCATCCAGGGCATGCCTATGTGTTGGGTCTCATCACTTGTTTGGACCTTGCCCTCCCCGCTGTATCCTTCAGAGTCGCGATTGAGCTCGTCCCTCTGAGGTGGCCCTTCTTCGCCTTCGCGTCTTCTCATGAATCTTGTGTCATCCCTTTCACTCGTTACAGGGGGCCGCTGGCCTTTCGGGAACCGATTAGCCGCGCTCAATCCCTGTCTCCCATTATCTCTGTCCCACGTCTCTACGAACCTTTGCTTATAATCTTCCCAGCTGTTCGCAGTTCTATATTTGGTCCCACCGGTTCGGTCTCCTTCGTTATACCTTTCGTCTGATCCTTCTTTCCCACTCAGGTAGGTCTCGCCTGACTTCCAACCCGGCTCCTCGGGGCCACTGGCATCAGACTGACCGCGCATATCCACCTCTGGGCCCTCGCTATCCTCTGTCATGGGCCTCGACGGTGTCCGAGATTCCAATCCACGCCAGTATTTTTGGGATTGGTCCTTCATCCAAGGAGGGGCTGATACATTACTTAATACCTTAGGGGTGGCTGCCGGCGTGGAGTGGTCTCCCTTCGCCATGATACCTTGGTACGTGAACGGCGTTGGTATCTCTGCGCGTGGTTGTGACAGATGCAGGCCCGTGTTTGTCGTGGCCGTGACGGTCGTCGTCGTGGAGGCCGTAGCAACGGAGACGGGCACCGAAGCTCCGTTGAGTCCGCCGGCTCCCACCTGCGTCGAGGCCCTCGTGTGTCTTACCCGGGGCTCGGGGGCGGAAACATTCCAAGTCCCGATGTCCTCGTTAGTTGGGGAATATAACGTTCCCCTCCACCCACACGAAGGTTCGCCTGTGGTGCGGGCCAATCTCTCTGGTGCCCCCCCTTCTTGAGTCTCTTCTCTTCCACGTCTCGGAGGGGTAGTCCCCCTAAAATCTCTCTCCATTCGTCCCTTATCACTTTCTCTATCCGAATACTGGCTCCCCTTACTTCTTCGCTCTATTAGTCGATCCTCCTCCTCGTTCAACAACTCTTCATCTGAAAGAGCAAGGCTCTCCCGTAACGCTGCTTGCAGTGTTGATTCGGCTCGGTCGTCTGCATAAACCAGAATTTCGGTGTTTTCGGGTTGCATTTCTATCAAACAGAAACGCAACAACCGATCCCGAATCATTTCTTCCTCCCCCCTAGTACTCAGACTTCTCGCCCGAAGTTCTTCTTCCACTTCTCTTGCCGATAATTTATTTACCGACCTCTTTACGGCTCGGTACTCTCGTTCCAATTTCCCTAAGCGCATGGCCTCCTCACTTACTTGCGGCCTCATGTTCCAAGCTGTTGTCCCAAATGGTCCCCACTCGTTTATTACCACCACTTAGGCACTGACACGGTGTATTACACTCGTCTTCGCGATGTTCTAACCCACTCGACTCACACTATACCACCGATGTCCTCACTTACGGGAATTTGTCCCACGGTATCTGACGAAGACAATTTAGCCCCCCAAAAAAAAAATAAAATAAAGTTATATAAAGTCCCAAAATACTTTGTAGTAAGTAAGTTCACCTTTCAAGTAAAATTATAGTGAAGCTAGTAAAAGTCCCCAAAATACTACAAAGCTTACAAAAGATACTTTAGTTCGTCAGAAAATGATTTCTAATGTGTCGACGTACGTCTTGTTTACCAGCTACCAGACACGGGGCTGCTAGTATATATATACAGCGCCACGTCGTGTCGAGCTATAAACCGCCGTTGACCTTAGTTTGTTTAATTAACACTACTGGGACCCCTTGGATACTTAATAACGAAGATCTTGCTATCCCGCTATTCTTATTCACAGGTTCCAATAGCTGTAGCTTTTCACAAATTTCTATTAACCTCAAAACGGCTGACAACAATGACGCAATTTGCCTATACTCGTACTCTATTTACGCTACACTAGTTTTCACTTGCCAGACGCACTCTCCCCACAAGGGATGCCATTTATAACGAGGATTTTTCCTTCCCCAAGGTGACTTACCGTTGGAGAGAAAATACCGTTATTATTCTCTCTCGTACGTCTCTGCTCAGAAACACTCTCCTTCTTCGCCCCTTCACTGGACCTGTCTCAAAAGGGGATTCGCGTCTGGGCAAATGAACACAAGGCAATGTTGACTTTATTTTTATAGATTTATTTAAAATAACCACAACCGCTATCTACAATCACTTCTCGTACCTTCTCTCGGTCCCGATGCTATAGCGCAGGCCCTCGATCGCCACCACACGCCAGAGGTGCGCTCGGAGAGCCACGCTAGTCCGCTCACACGCACACACACTCCCGCGCCTTTACACCCACTTCCCCTCTTACACTACTCTCGATATGGAATCAGGTCCCCTCGGCGTGGTAGCCTGTCCGTACCTACACACCCCCACACTCACCCTCGGCGTAACCTATAGGTCCCGGGCGTGGATTGCCGTCGCGGCCGGAGACGGTCACAAACACGCCTTACAACTCACAGCGTCCCGACGCCGGCTCTCGATCCGCCCCGCCCTTACACCACGACTACGCGACTACTCACTCGCTCTCGGTCTCACGCGCCCTTTTCTTTCTCTCTCTCTCTCTCTCTCTCTCTCTCGTCTATCGCTATAGCCGACGATCTCACCCGCGTCCCCGCGTAACCCACACACTGTACCTTGGCAAATCCCGTGCTTCCTTACAGTAAGACCAGTCCACCATGAGCGTCGAGGGTCGCAGTCCAGGAAGTCGACGCTGTGTGATACCTGGGCCTCTCTTGCTTGCTGTCCGGTACACCTCTCACCTCGGGCTCGGCTCGGGTCGTCACGGGAGGACGCTTCGTCTCAAGATGGCCGCCGTTCAGGGTCAGATGGGTCGGGATCAGGCTTATTTTTCCGGGTCCTTCTTCCCGCTCACTCTCTCACTCGCTCTCTTTCTCTCACACACTTAATACTCGCTGTACACGCAGCTTTCTTGCTCCACGTACTCTCTCCTACCTTCGCGCTCGGTGGTCTCACACCCACTGAACTTATCAGTCGCGTTCGTCCCCAACTCGTCGCTCGGTAGGTCAACTGACTATCTTTTGACCTACCTACCCAGTCCCTACCTTATCCACTGATCTCTCTCATTCGTGTCGCCGCCGCGGCACTCACAAAAATCTCCATACGCACTCTTCATACTACCTTGACCCATTGGCCCTTCGCGTCTTGTCCTTTCTTCTCCTTATGGAAAATTCGCTACAACAGAGCACACGGAAAAGGCTGTATATATCAGCATGGTTATTTAGCTTCAGAGCAGGCGCGTCAACTGTGGCGTGGCAAACAAAATTGCGAAGCAAATTTTTGCCACGTCACAGAATTTTATCAAACTTCTGTGGCCCCTGGACAAGGTGCGTAAAGTAGAACGAAAGTAAATTAAAATTGAAAAATGTTCACAATACACACTGAAAACGCAAGAATAGAAATAAATACATAAAATAGAATGGCATTGTGAAAAAAAATAGAAAAAAAAAAAATATTCAAGTCAAAAAACTGTTATCCAGCAAATGGCTGTATGCACCCAACATTCGGGAACAGAGATCATTGTATAGTTATAAGTCTATTTTACTTTGCATCGCTAAGGAACAAATTGTTAGAAGCAATGATGGATATTATTTATTATAACAAATGAAATCTTAACCATCTAAAATATAGGCAAAAAAGCTATTGTGTTTTTATGTGACCAAAAAAAATCATGCAGGAGGAAATAACAAAAATAAAAGAAAACTTTAATAAAAATAAAAAAGACTTCAAATTTACAAATACACTTTCAGGTGAATGTGGCTCTGTATCCGTAACCTAAGATCTGTATAATGAGTTGATTTCAAAGGATGTGAACTATGCCAATTTAAAATTGTGCAGCAACGGCAACTAACAATAGAGAGCAGTATAGGAAATAGAAATACGTTTATTAAATGAAGTACTAGAACCTAGCACTCATGTATAAGTAAAAATCCCGTGTATAAAGAAAATATCTGCCTTTTTTAACGAAACATAGACTCACGTATAATAAACGAATGAAATTAATAATAAAAGATGGAAATAGTTTTCACGTCTAAAAACCAATGCATAGTTAAATTAGCATGTACAAAAATAGTGGAAGTAATAATAGTAATAATAAATAAATAAATTAATCTTAGAAACTCAAGCAGAAGGCGCCTCTTCTTCTTTTTTTGAGAAATCAGCTACTTAATCCAAACTCCTTGTAATTATTTTGTGAGCACCAAAAGGCCACAGATCTCCACGTGACAAAGACTTACAAGAGTATATAAACTTTATTGACAAATTTATTATAATTTCATGGTCTTTTGCGCAATACTGTATATGTTTAAGTCCCAGTATAAACACAAATATATGATTATATAATAAAATTTCATTTTACTGGACCTGTTGTGACTACAAAGTACTATCTTGCTTAAAATGTTATACTGTACGTTAAGTCTCGAGTACATAATCTTATATACCTATATACTTTAATACACTTCCTATTTTTGGAAGCATTACTTTATAATGTCTGTCAAATTAATGTTTACTATTAAAATTAATTTGGTTCGTAAATTTTGGATTTATTACTGCCTTCCGTATATTATTTCATACGTTATGAGTTTCGAAGAAACTGTCAAAGAAACCTGAAGCACTATTTTCTTAGTTATGTGTTCAGTTTCTTTTTTCATGGTTTAATATAACCCTTCTTTTTCTGATAATAAATTCTCATATAAGTCTTGTTTTTAATTGCGGAATATTGGCTTCTTACCATACATTTTAAAACATTTTTGGTTTAAAGAACAAATTCTTTTTATAATAATTAAGTATTCTACTTTACAATTAATTGTTTACAAAAGAATTCCTTTTGTTAGGCCACATTAAAGTGGTAGTTACTAAACATACTTAATAAAAACAAGTATTTGATTTTGTCAAGGAATTGCTTGTAGAATTTGAATTAAATTTGCCTGGGAGCATTCACTTTACTAAACTACTATGAATAGCAGAAAGTCATGAGTGTATGTATATATTAATTGTAAACTAGTTGGTTGGTTGTGTTTAATGGCTGGGGAAACTCATTAATTTTGCTATGACACATACTAACTACAATAAAAAATTATTTGTTTGATGATAAGCAAAATTTTTAACATGAAAACTAGCCTTAAAAATATAGTTTATGATTTTTGGAATAGTTATTGGTTCCTTATCACTCTACACACAACTTTACATACAAAAGTCATGACTTACAGTATATGATTATTTGAATGATTTAAACTCCAAAAGACTAAAAGAGTCGTGGAAGAATAAATAATTGTGTGTTATTTAAAAGCTTAAAAGTTGACTACTCTTTTAACAAAAATTTTTTTTTCAACAAGATATAAACTTTATTTTTTTTTGCAGCATGTAATTGCAAAAGCACTAAATAACGTTTTAGTTATATTCTGATAAATAGAAAAAATTATGTAATAATGGTTATCGCTGATTGACAAGAAGCTCGATGTTTCTCAAGTTACAAGAAAAATCTTCTTTAAGTCGCCATTTAAGGCGAAATTTTTGTTAGTTATGACTTTTTGATTGAAATTATAACTCCACATATGAAGTCTTAAGCAATTTAGTTTTATACATTGTAATACACTGTTTGCAAAGTAACTTTTCTCTTGGGTTACAAAAATATGGTAGTTGTTAATTTAAACATCTATTTTATTTTCAATTTAAAAGGAATAAGTTTCACAAGCTGTATCCATTTACTGTGGTTACAAAAATGTCCTACATAGTAATGAAATATGAGATTTTAAAAAATCATGATGGTTATTTGTTATTTAACCTTTTATGAATGAAAAAACTTTCTTACACACGTTTTAAATTACAAACTCCTTAGTGGTCGTATAAAATTATTTTTCTCACACTAGACTCATACTAATCGTTTTTTCTCTCACTCATCCGGGAGAGAACCTCGATTTTGCTTCCCATAAATATTCTGTCTCTGTTGTTTTCACTTTTCTCCCTGCTGCCATGACATGCGTAGACTACAAGCGTCCAGCGTCGTCAGCAGCTACCAACGCACCCATAGCCATTAACGTAGGTTCATAACCTACTCAAGTCAAAAAGCAAATTTTTAACTGGAATAATAAAAAAATTTTTAATAACGTTTTTTTGTTAAACATATATATGTTACCAGCAAAGTGTATAATCAGGCATTCTATAGAATGCCTAACAGAGTTAGGCAAAGTATAGAATAAGTCTATATTTCACACTTTGCCTGGGCATTCTATAGAATGCCTGAGCGATACCCAGCACAGTATGAAATTATCAACAAATACTCATTGATTAGCGAATTATTTCTCAGTTTGCTGCTTACTTTTGACGTATACGGTCATGGAACTGGGCAAGGAATAAGAAAATGTTCTTGCAAATCACGATGTACGACATAAAAATGTATATGTTTTAAAAATAACAGACTGTGTAATTCGCGATGTCATAAAAGTTTATCATGTTGTAACAAATAAGTTTTTTTTAACCATATTAATTTAAATAGATCGTCTGTTAATAGTTTTGTAATTAGAATAAATGCATTTTGTCGATGCAAATGCAAATTCCGAGCCTCAAATAAACTGACAAACTAATTTACTATTAACAGATTATCCTTAATTTTTACTTCGCTGGATACCTCTTAGGCATTCTATAGAATGCCTAGGCGTTTCATAGAATGCCTAGGCAAAGTGTTAAAAGAATCTAGTATTTCATACTTCGCCTAAAACAGCCCGGCATTCTATAGAATGCCTGAATTTCATACTTTGCCGGTAACATATATATAAATACAAAAATAAATATAAATATATTGATAGATTTATATTTATGCACACAAATAGTGTTTTTTTTTTCTCACATTGAAATACTATAGACTTATACGCATATTAAATTGCTTTAATATTAAACTAAGTTGTACCTTCATGTTCATGACTTTTTCCCTATAATAATTATTATTAACAGTTATATGAAAATCACTACAACTATACAACTTAAAATATCCATTTGAGTCAGACTCTGCATTTTGTGTACTAGTAACAGTATCTTTTAAAGATTTTATTTTTTTTGTAGAACTACCGAGTGAATCTTTATTCAATCTCTTACTAGTATTTAATCTTGAATCAACTCGAACATTACCTGTACCTTTGTGGGAAAAATCATCGATGATTTCTTGTAAATATTCATCATCATTGGCAGGATTTTCAACATGTGTGTCAAGTGGTATATTTTCTTTTGCAATTGTATGTGTAAAATTGTAATCTGCAGCCTTTGAATGTGCTGGTGTTGACGATACACTTGATACACTTGAAATTGTAGCAGTTACATTAGTTTTTGCTGGTACGTCAATTTTTGCTGCTAAACTTTGACTTTTATAATTGATGATACTGTTAAAAATCTGCTTTTTAGTCACCATGGAATTATCTATGTATCGTTGAACGACAGCATCACTTTTCCAGCCTCCGAGATTCTTTATTAATACAAGACTAGCACTGGCATCAGACAATAAAGTTGCTGCAGTTTGCCTAAAGGCATGGCTTGTGTACATTTCAGCATCTTCAAGATTCATTAATAGAGCAATCAATTTAGGTGTTTCAGATATTTTATTTTTACCCATTGCTTGTCTTATACAATGCCCTTTTTGAAAAGTTAAAAAAAAATATATTTGTATCGAGTTCTTGTGGTCGTAACAAGGCGTACTTCCTTACATAGCCACATAACTCTGGGCCAACATAAAATCTACGTGGGTAATCGGTTTTTGAGTCTTTGACATCTATCAAGTATTGATTTCCCATGTCTTGAAAATCTGATACACTTGAGTTAATGAATTAAATGCATCTCATCGCACCACAAAGTCCAACAATGAGAAGAACCTAAAAATTTATTAGTAGATACGAATAATAAGAAAATACATATATTAAACAGTATCCATTAAAAACGTTTATAAGTACCTTCATTCCTAAATAAATGTGATCATTTGCATTGTGAAGAAAGCTTTTTACTTAAGACCAAGTAAACACTTTGGATTGTTTTGGTTTAAATCCCTTAGCATGTTTCTTCAGAAGATCTTTTAGGTTAAGATATTGATCTAAGTTGATCTTATGCCTCAATTGCAATGTAGTTTTGAAAATTGACCACCTAGCCCAACATGTTATTGGTTGAAACTGTTTACACAAATCAGAAAAGTAAACGAGAAAAAAATCTTCGTTCATGCTCTGCCCTTTTTGCTCATTAAACCATTGCATAAAACCGTTGTAAATTTTCTCGTACTTTGCAAACGATTTAGCAAGGAGAAGATTATGTTTGATTGCTTTCGCTTCTTCTTCGAAATCACGAAGAATGGGCTCTTCGTCAAAGTCAGATGTACTATCCAAATCTTCAATTGAATCCATTATTATAAAAAAAAGTTAAGTTTCACTTTTTCTCTTCACGTATTCAGGTGCCGATAATAACAGCAGCTGAGCGGCAGCAGATCTCTCTCTCTTTCTTGGTGTCTCAGCGGACGGCGAGCCAGGCAAGCTCTCGTAACGCTACTAACGCCTTCTCCCGAAAAAAAAGAGAAGCGAAAAAAGCTACACGAGCACCAACTTCTAACGAAAAAAAAAGCGTTAACCATGCAGCAGACGATCAATGCAACATGATTCAGTCATCAATTTTATCGCATTTAGGTGGGTCGGCATTAACCCCCAGTATGAGAAAAAATTGTATACGCACCTTTGGAGAGGAATAGGCCATTCTCGATGAGTGTGGCTTTGCCTCGGGCAGCAATACACACTCATCGGGAATGGCCTATTTCTCTCCCACGGTGCGTAATATACTATTTCAGGATGGACCAAAACATTTTTTTATTTTTTTTGAGTTACTTATTTGAAGCGAAGAGACGTAAATGTTTTTTAGCATTTTAAAGAACTTTTTGATACGATCCTGATAAGTATTAAAAATTATTAAATATTAGCTTACACATAATCATATACATGATTTTTAGTAATCAATTGAGTTACATAATTTACTATCGAAGAATTAGCCCAGCAGTTCTGATTGCATTAGTCATAAAATGACTCCTCTAACATAACTACACTTCTATTTAATTATTTAATGTAGTAAAATTTTATTTGTCTTTTTTCTTTGTATAAAAAGATTGGCAATGATTGAAAATTATATTTTTCAGTTTCAGGTTAAACTTATTGTTCGTTGTAAAGTGCTATTTGTCGTTCAGTTATTTAAATTTTTTTTTTTTAACAGTTTTTATTCGGTGGGCTCACATATAATGTATAATTTTAAACTATCTTTCAACGTATTTGGTAATGAACAGAAGATAATTAAAATAGAATGTAATAATACCTTATTACTGGCCATAAAAAACTTTTTCACTAGTATTTTTAACTGATATTCAAGAAAAACATAGATTAGGTCTTATTTCTTATAATTAACTTTTTGCAGAAGGATCTCTGTTCCTCGGGCAACAAAATGAAATCATAATCAAAAATGATCACTGACTATTTGTGAAATAACAAAAACATTGAACATTTTTATAAATGATTTAAAGCTTGTTAAACTGTACTTAAAAAATTCTCAGCTAGTTTAATGTGCTTGACATTTTGTTTCACTTACTTAAATTGTGTAACATAAACAATTTAAGTTTGGTTAAAAAGTTTTATTAATATTTGCCTATAACAGACTTGCTTCTAAATCCATTATAAGTAGTAAGAGATTTGAAATTTATACACATACTGTTAGCAGTATGGACGAATGGGTATGTGCACAAGAAATAAAAATGTTTAACATTACTGCCATCACTACAAAACATAAACACGTTTTTTCTCACTATCTTAAGTATACGCTATTTAAAGTCTTTACAATCAAAAATTCAATCGTAAGCTGAACTGAAATAAAACAAGATCAAATCAAGTAAATAAATACGAAAGCAGAGAGAGCGTGTCGATTGACTGACTGCTAGACCGTGTGGGAATCCATCAAACTATACGTTTTCAATGCTGCAGTGCAGCGTCACAGCGTCTTGACTCCTTGCTTCTATGCATGCCTTTAAATTGAGTAACTAAGTAGCTCTAAGTATATATCTCATGCATGCATATACTATAAGTTGGTATAATTGAAAAACTATCGATAAAAAATTAAGTAACATTCACTTGCACTTTAATGATATTAAATGTAAATAGTGTGATAGCTTTGAATTTTATAATAATTGAGTGCAGTAGCGTTTCTGGATTTCCAGTTTAAAAAACGGTGATATTATGAAAATTAATTTCCAATCATTTGTAAAATAATAAGTTAAGTAAGAATTTTTCAGTATATTACTGATACCAAATTTTATACTTTTAAATTTGTAAGAAACGATTGTAGTCAGTAAATTTATGTTAAATTTGCTAAGCATGCAGATTTTTTTAGAACTACTACTCATCAAATAAACCTTGAATATTTCTACATAAACGTTAATCAAATCTGCTCTTACAACTTTTAACTTATTAAGTAAGCAAACTCTCGAAAAAAATTCACTTGCAAACATACTTCTTGAACGAGGCTGTATAAAATGATATTGTACTTGGGTAAAATATAATGCAATAACAGCCTATATCAACTGTTAATTTTAAGTGGAAGATTAGTTACTCAAAGAAAAAGTCACTAAATTTTGAATAATTAAAAAAAAATTAAGGTGCATAAGAAAAAAATTAAAATTATTTTCTGAGAAGTCTTTCTTCGACCTAAAAAATAAGTTTTGTGTTGCTTAAAATTCAACCTCTTATGGTAGAATGAAACCACATAAGAAAAAAAAAATTCTTGATTTACATTACTTTAAATTTTTTTATGTTACGACCTTGTTTAGATGAACGCTTTATAAATTCATTCTTTCCATAAATCAATAGCATAATAAATCAAAAATGCTTAGTTATTAGGCTAAAAATGCTTAGCAGCGGCTTTGTTTACGTGACAATTTTGAGTCGTTGCTGACTTTCAGCACTCAAAATTTTTGTATACGAGTGCGAGCGAGAAGGGAAATAATATTTCGAGACGAAATATTATTTCCGACGGCCAAGAAGCTTAGCCTGTGAAATCGGATTTTTCACAGGCGGCGAACGCTGATCTACGGCGTAAGTAGAGTACACAGCGCGTATACGGCGGTATACAGGTATACACAGCTGTTGGCTTCTCGCGGCTTGTAGAGTGACGAGCAGTAGTGTACGTGTGCAAGGTACACTATACATAACTGTATTTAAAATTGTACCACACACATGGACAAATAAAAAAGAGAGAGTTGAGGGCATCGATATCCCTACAGCTGACAGCTTTAAATATAAGGCTGTATTAAATTATAAATTTTCTTTAAAGCCTTAAGGCAGAAATTTAGGCGGAAAGTTGCGTCCAACTAACGCTTTGGCGCAAATTCCCCCTACCTGTCAGCTCTCTCTCCCAAGCTAATCTCTGCGTTGCGGCACAGTACATTCACTGCCAAAAATTGTTATTGTGTAGCGCGCACTTAGAATTAAAAGAATTATGGCATCGATACCACATGAGAAAGCGGATTCGGTAAATTAATTTATTAGGTCATTAATAAAAAATGACCTGGGAATAAATTTTTTAAATAACCTTGAGCTGCTAACGACTGGCAGCAATGCAGTCAGGGCCCACCGCCTGTACCAGTGGCTCACGGGGAAATACGTCCCCGAAGATTTTGAGCCAGCGGAGGATGTCAACGATGCCATAATACGACGGATGGAGGCTCATCACCTCATGATAGCAAAAGCCTGCGAGGAGTTCGAGAAAATAAACAAGCGATCAGACAGCATACACCTGCTACAAATAGTGCGGGACAGTGAGGAGGTGAATAACCTCCTAAAAATCACAACGACGGCGGCAATGATAGACGCGCAGGCTGAAACCCTGGATGTCCCGCCAGCGGTGACGAATGAAGACGACCTCTTTATCAATACGTCCTCGCCTATCAAGAACTCGGACGAAAATGGAGCAACTTAGTCAAAGCAAGCTCTCGAAAGAGAGAATAGATGGCTGCACGATAGGCTATTAAAAGCCAATAAAAAGATCGCGAACTTAACACGAATAAGTTCGGCTGTGGCATCAAACCAGAGTCAGCCACAAAGGATCAATGTAACATCTCCAAGCGACAACGTGCCAGCGAAAAGGCGCGAAACTATTTTGGTGAACAATCGTTTGCGAATCTCGCAGGTCCACAGGCTACACCATTCGGAAGCGGCCGATACAACGTTGACTTAGCGTCGGCGTCGGCACACATCCTAGCGCCGCCACTCACGACAATGGGACACGTATGGCCACCAAATACAGTCAGCTGGATACAAGCGATATGCCCATCATGCGCAGCAACTAGCGCATACACGTCATCGGTAAGCTACCCGCAAGGGAGTGGGTATCCGATTGCGCCACCAGCGCACACAACGCAAACGCAAACGTTCACGACGTGGCCACATACGTATGCGGTGAGCGCGTCAACACACCCGTCATCCTTCAACCTGCCCCCACGTTCGGCTGCACCAGTTGACCCCACACATCCAACCTGGTCAGGGGGGGGGAGTCTCCCGCCCTCGGCGGAAAGATAGTCGGGGTCAGGTAGGTCGTACGCCGACCCCGGATGCCGTGACTTAGGACAAATTGTCCGGCGATGGAACGTCAAGTTCACAGGGGAAAGTCACGATAACTTTGACTCCTTCCTCACGCGAATTACGGAGTGCCGCACAACTTCGGGGCTTACGGAAGCAGAGCTTTTTCAAGCTCTGCCAGAGCTCATGACTGGCATCACAGCGACGTGGCTTCGCAACGAATGCGACCAGTGGATCATCTGGGCTGATTTTGTAGCCATAGAACAGGAGTGGTATGGCTTAGGCAAAGAAGTGCAACGCCACCTAATCTCGGATGCGCAAATGGGTACCCAGTACGCTGGTGAGCCCATACAAAATTTCCTAACGCAGATTAAGAATATCGTGCGGCGAATTGAATCTCCGTGGCCAGTCGAACGTTAGTTGGACCTATTCCACAGGAATATGCGTCCTGAGTTACAGGATCGAATCCGACGAGACGAGGCTTACAGCATGGCAGATCTGCTGCAAAGGGCCACTGAGGCTGAACGCCTCTTGAAACTCAGGACTGCGTTCCGTGAGCCACCCCTACCGGAACATTTCTACTTGCCAGAACCGGCATACAAGCCCAAGGCTAAGGCTACTGAGGCCAAAAAACAGCCCAGGGTTGCGGGTATAAGCGAAGCCCAACCTTTGAGCGCTAGCGTACAGGAAATAGCGGCTATCCGGAACGAGCAAGCTGCCCTTCGAAAGGCAATTGAGGAGCTGCCAAAGAAACTGGCTAATCCTCCAAAAATTGCGGGGTTCGACGTGATGGATGAATACTCGGCAGAAATAGTCGATAAGCTGACCAAGAAAAAGGTCAGAAAACCGGAATTGGACGAAAACGTGTTGAAGCTGCTGCTTAACCTTCTCTACCTCGAGAAGCGTCGAATAGGCCTGGCTAAATATGCTAATGAGCCAAAGCAGAGTTCTCGCACTTTAAACGGGCCCCGTCAACAGAGGCGACGATCACCCACGCCTTCTTCGCCCAAGGCGAATAGACGCCGAGATTCGGGCTCGCGCTCACCGAGGCGAAACCCGAATGAGGGGTCAGGCACGAAAAAGTCTGACACCCAGAGAGACAGGTCTCCCTCACAGGAGTCACAGTCGCACTGCTATCAGTGTAACCATCTTGGCCACTATGCGCGGGACTGCCCGAATAAAAGGCAGGGGAACGAGAGGAGGCAGACATGAACGAGGGTATTACGCTGCCTCCCTCTATCCAACCCTCACAGGCCGCGGTTACATCGGAGGACGCGCGCCGGTGGTGGCTTAAGCTTAAAATAGCTGGGTATAAGCTGCAAGCGCTATACGACCCTGGCGCTACGCACACGGTCATGCGAGCAGTCGGGCTCCAGATAGCCAATTCCTGTCGTCGGCAACTACGCCCTACGCTAGAAAGCGCGGCTATGGCCGATGGACGACCGTCACACACCTTAGGCTTCGTCACCCTACCCTTGAAGAGGTGAAACGGGACGTAGACGTCATATTGTTGCCCGAGTTAGACGCTGACTGCTACGTTGGGGCTAACTTTCTCAATGCTTTTAGGACCGTCCATGACCCTGTTGATAGAGTCCTTGTGCTAAAAGGAACAGGTACCAAGGTCCCTCTAGAGGTAGCGGGCGTGACGGCGACCGGTGAGGTCCGACTCGCTGCCATCGGGCTGGACGAAATCTCGTCCAGACAACAAGAGGAGTTGCAGGCCCTCCTGGACCGCTACGTGGAACGTGAATCTCCCTTAGGATGCACTACGTGGGTCGAGCACGAGATTGAAGTCACGACCTCGCGACCCATCAAGCAGAAGTGCTACCCAGTATTGGATAACATCCAGGAGGTAATCCACGCCCACGTGAGTGAGATGCTCGAAAGTGGCGTGATTGAACCATCCAATAGCGGCTGGGCAAGCCCCGTGGTAATGATATGCAAGAAGGATAGGAAGTATCGTTTTTGCGTCAATTACCGGAAGGTTAACGCGGTGACAACCCCCGACGCGTACCCACTGCCACATATGGATACTATTCTTCGCAAGCTGAGAAAAGCACGCTTCATCTCAACTCTTGATCTCAGCAGCGCGTACCATCAGATACCACTAGCCGAGAAAGCTAAGCCGGTGACAGCATTCACTGTACCAGGCAAGGGACTCTTTTAGTTCCGACGGCTACCGTTTGGCCTGAGTAATGCGCCGGCAACGTTTTAGCGGCTAATGGACAGTATGATTGGGCCGGAGCTCGAGCCCTATGACTATGCCTACCTCGATGACATAATAATTGTCACAGAGACATTCGAGGAGCATCTCAAGTGGCTAGAGCATGTGCTGAAACGCGTGCGCGAAGCCAGACTCACCCTCAACCGAGGAAAGAGTGAGTTCTGTCAACCCGAGGTGAGATACCTCGGCGTCCTCGTAAACCAAGATGATTTACGACCGGATCCGGCTAAATTGAAACCAATTACGGTGTTTCCGGCTCCGAAGAATCTGAAACAATTGAGGCGGTTCCTAGGCATGGTTTCATGGTACCGGAAGTTCCTGCCAAACTATTCGACGGTAGAGGAACCGATCAACAGGCTGTTGCGTAAGGATCAGCCGTTCGACTGGAAAGATGAACAGCAACGATCCTTCGAACAGACAAAGGCTTTGCTGACGTCCTCGGTAATGTTACAACGACCCGACCCCAAGAGTCCGTACGTGGTGCAAACGGACGCCAGCAACTCCGGACAAGGTGCCGTATTATCCCAGATAGTCAACGGGCAGGAAAGAGTACTGGAGTTTGCAAGCCGTTCGATGACTCCGGCTGAGCGCAATTATAGTATGACAGAGCAAGAATGCCTTGCGGTCTTATGGGCGACGCGAAAGTTCTACCCTTATATCGAAGGGACACGCTTTAAGGTTGTGACCGATCACAGCAGTCTCCGGTGGTTGGTTAGTACTAACAACCCGACTGGACGACTGTCAAGATGGGCCATGGAACTTCAAAGCCATGGCTTCAAAGTTGAACACTGGAAAGGGATGCAAAATTGCGTACCCGATGCCCTGTCACAACTGTATGAGGATGATGAGAGTGGCGCTGTTGCAGCGCTCATGTGGGGACCCCCGGCTGGAGATCCTTGGTACCAGGAGATGGTACAGAAGGTACGGGACGACCCACGGGGTCAACCACAATGGAAAATCGTCGGGGGATACCTGTATGCATATCGCCCCGATTCCACGATTGATGAAACTCTCGATGACATGGAAGCCTGGAAGCTGGTGGTACCTAAAAGCCAGCACGACCAAGTGCTTCAGGAGTGTCATGATACACCATCTACCAGCCATCTTGGCCGCGAGAAGACGTTTGCGCGTGTCTCCCGGTTGTACTACTGGCCGGGATACTACCAGGATGTTGCCCGTTACGTGCGGAGCTGCTTGGTTTGCCAACAAACCAAGGAAGATCAGAGGCTACCCACAGGACTTATGGGGCGCAGGATCATCACCGCTTCATGGCAAGTAGTGGCCGCTGACATGATGGGCCCCCTACAAAAGACAACGCACGGCCACGAATACATCCTCGTGATCGAGGATCTATTTACGAGGTGGGCCGAAGTCGTACCGCTACGGCGAGCCAATGGGAAGGCTGTTGTGCGCGCACTGAGAGAGCGCGTCATCTGTCGACATGGTACCCCGGAAGCGTTGTTGACGGATAATGGCACCGAGTTCCGGAACAAAGACGTCGATGGGTTTTTGGAGAGTCTGGGCATACGGCACATGCTTACGCCGCCGTATCACCCGCAGGCGAACCCGGTTGAACGTTTGAACCGTACCATCAAGACCATGATTCGAGCTTTTGTCGAAGCCAATCATAGATTATGGGACGAGAAGCTGCCCGAACATGTGTTCGCTTACAACACAGAGAGGCACGCTTCCACGGGCTTTTCCCCCGCGATGCTTAACAGCGGTAGAGAACCGTACGCCCCAGGTACGATGCGCCGACAGGTCGATTCGATGGCCCAGCAACGCCTAGAGGATGAGGCAATAGAGAGCTGGAAGCAGCGTATGGAGCGCCTGCCGATGCTGCACGTAGAAGTAAATCAGCGAAACGATAAGGCACAGGCCAATGCCACTCAGCATTACAATGCCAAGCATCGCGACGTGGTCTACGCTCCTGGTGACCATGTATGGTAGGAGAACCACGTCTTGTCCTCGACAACGCAAGGCGTGGCAGCGAAATTGGCCCCAAGGTACGCCGGCCCCTTTACCGTCCTGAGGGCATTGGGTTCCAACACGTACGAGTTGGAATCCGAGGAAGGCACGCAATCAGGCCCCATTCACGTGAGGCAGCTGAAGCCTTACGTGAGCAGACCCTCAGCGACGGTGGGAGAAGATCCTCTTGAAGATTCGGGGTCCGAAGAAGAAGTGGCTAGCGTGCCTCAACCACCGTTGGAAAGCGACGAACAGGCGAAGCGTGACCCGCCTTTAGAAAATCCATCCAATGTAAGCGAAGCTGCCGGATCAGCGATGCCAAAGCGAGGCCACCCACGAAAAATGACCGTGACGTCGAAGCCATCCGCCACGGCTAAGACGCCTGCGATTGAAGGCAGACCACGCGACGACGTCCGAACATGCGACCCAACGACGGGTCAATCGCCGATTAATATGCGATGGCTGCGGCCCCGTAGAATAGAAAAAATTTAATTTTGTAAGCGCCTCCTTTCCAACTAATTGTGTTTTTTTCTTTTTTCCCACTTTTTGTTTCTTTTATTTTCTGGGGAAAGTATTGTTACAGAGACGGAGGCAACACACCTTAGCCTGGGTGGTTTTATCAGACGCCTCAGGCACGCCACTGATGAGCAGGAGAGGACCGAGCTGGTCGAGGCCTTTCAACGAGGCCTCAGATCCCAAGTAGGAACAACTCCGTGACTGGCCATTTAGCCCCGAGGCGAGGACGAGGCCGATCTATCGTCAGCGGTCCAACCAACACCAGAGGCCACGGAGGTGCCACAGCTCTTGGCCATCGAAGCCACGGCCGATCCAGACGACGCCTAGGAAGGCATCCTGGAGCGGCTCAACAAGGCCCGGGAATGTGTCGTGGCGAGCTGGAAGAAGG
Source organism: Copidosoma floridanum (assembly GCF_036245765.1). Taxonomy (NCBI): domain Eukaryota; kingdom Metazoa; phylum Arthropoda; class Insecta; order Hymenoptera; family Encyrtidae; genus Copidosoma; species Copidosoma floridanum. Next base: position 3,742,335 of record NW_028321910.1, on the reverse strand, counting down.
CGCTCGCCGCCTTCACGGAGGTCGAGGCCTTTGTTTGGGAGCGCGGCTCCACGACCAAGACCGTCAAGGCCGAGAGGACGGCCCTGATCGGCGGCAAATGTTTTGCGGCCTTCAATGACACCTGGGTCGAGGCGCGCCAACTCCTCGCAGAGAAAGAGCATCGCCGCGTCGAGGAGGCCCGCTGCCAAGAAGAAAAAAAGAAGGCGGACGCCGAGGCTCGGCAACTTCGCCAGGAGGCTGAAGGCCTCCTGACCAGGGCCCGTGCAGTTCAGGCAAAGGCGGCAGGGACCACCATCCGCCCCGTCTGCTGCTCTATGTGTGGACTGCAGGGGGTGAAACGGTCCAAGGAGTGCCCAAGGCGCGCCGAAAACTTTCACTACGAGCGCATAAATGGGGGCTGGATCCGCAAGTGATACGGTCCTAGGATCAACCAGCCAAGAATTGACAGCCCCAATATGATTTTTTTCTTATTTTCTTGTTTTTTCTTTTTCTTTTTCTTTTTATTTTTCATTCCTTTTCTGTTTTTCTTTTTCTACTCATGGCAATAAATAGTGCTCTTTTTTTTTTTAAATATATAGCCGACGTTGTATTTTTCTTTATCTGCCTTTTTCCTTCTCCCTCTAGTCGTTTAAACCCCAGCCTTCCTAAATGGCGCCTAGGAAGTAGAGTTGGATACCCCAGTATCCAACGTCTAGTCAGGGGATGTTACGGTGCCCCACCGTTAGGCCACATTAGTAGGCTAGGGCAGGTAGGGAAGCAGGGAAAGGGGAAAAGAGCGTTAAAGGGCTGAAGTGGGAAAGCGGGAAGCGAAAGTAGGGGAACGGGAGAAAAGGCCGAGAGAGCGGCAGATTTGCTTGGGCCAGCGAACGCGCGTGAAGCGAGTTTTTCCGTGTTGCCGTCTCCTGTTGCTCTCTTCGTTTTTTTGGTGTGTAAAGTTGTGGCGTGAAGTCGACGCCACGGAAAGTGTTGGTGCCGTGATCCGGCTCTGGAACCCGACGACAAGGTCAGACCAAGTCCAGGTCTGACGACCTTGATCTCCACACACAGCCAGTAGGGACGCCTACTGGCCTCTGCGAGATCACACCAACTACGCCTAGCTCGGCCTATCCACGGCAGCTACGAGAAGCGACCTCCCCGCCCCGCGTAAGTACCTGCCAACAGGCAGTCTGTTGTAAAGGGCAGCGGCCCTAGATTAGCCCTTGTAGGTCTGCCCAGTTCACGTTTTCGCGCCGCGAGCACGTCGAGCAAGCGCGCTCGACGTGCGAAAATTACACACACACACACGAGTAATATTTTGTATTTCTTTTCATATTATTTAGTTGAATATAATTTTTATTTTAAACTTACTCGTGAGTGCTTCCTTTCTGTGAGTGCCTGATCCCCCTTCGTGTCGTGTTAAAGTCGTCACGAGAAGCGACGACGTTCAAGGTCGCCGCGATATTTGGCCCCAGCGGTGTCTCGGAGAGCGAGACCCGCGTATAAAGTTTATTGGAGGTGTACCCGGGCAACACAGGCCCGGTCGAGGTTGCCAGTTCCGCCTCGCTACTCCACATCGGCTGTACCCCGTAGCAGGATATAATAATCCAATTCCTTTAACATTTTTCTATTCGGGATGTCTTGCAGTAAAGAAAAATTTGATCATTTGCCCACATAATTTTTCTAGGAATGCGGAAACAATAGTCCTGTACAAATCAGAAAATGCCTTTTTTTACAATTTATGAACAGTTGTCAGTTTTTATATAATTTTTACTCTTATCGTCACTTCTATTGTTCGTAGAGAGCTTCTATGACTATCAGTCTTTTCATTATCAAGTTTCCTGCAAAATGGACGTTCTTAGAAGTTTGTTATTTATTGTGCATATCACGCTTTTGGTAGAAAAGTGTGAAAAAAAATTTCTTACACCAATAAACTATCAACTTATAGGATATGTGCCAGCGACAAAAAAAATTTATTAATATAGAGAAACCTTAAATTTACTTAAGTCTCTAACTTATTTAGTCAATTTTTTATTCATAATGTGATAATTCTGAAGTATTACTTTTAAAGGTGCATTATGTTCGAGGGTAAGTCAACGATTTCAGATATTAACCTTAAGAAAAAGTGTCATGGAAGTGAATTTTGCTTGATTCTCACCCTTCATCTTGTCCCCCGTGACGTACTTTTGATTTTCTCTATACTACATGATGCCACATTGCATCAGCACGCCACACATATTAAATTTCGCGAGTTCAATTTCTTTTTGTTTTAACCAATTCTTGAAGAGATAGAAAAAATAATAAGAATGATAAAAAAAAAAAAAAGTTTCCAAATAGATTTAAACCCTTGATCTTCTGCATACTGGCTGAAATCCTTACCAACTATGCTATGAGCGTACCTGATGAGAGGAACTCGATTACTCCATTTTATTGTAAAGCTTGTTGCTTTTTTTAATGTAAATTTTTATTTACTATGTATCAATTCATTTGGTTTGATGATACATAAAATAAATATATAATTTATTTGATGAAACATACTTTTTAGGTACATGTTTCAAAAATTTTTAAATTAATATATATGAGCAGAGCAGCTTTAATATAACGTAATAATAGATATTTGTTTACTTATCATTAATTTGCTACTTTAAGAATTAATGAATAGTTGTTTATATGGTTTTTCCTAATTTTTACAAATTTTCAAAAATCAATGAAAACTTTCTTGTATCGTACAACTACAATAATTGATTTTTATTGTGTTTTATTCTTTTCTAAATTTTTCCGTGTGTAATTAAAGTGATTTATTGACGTAAAGACGTTCTTTACATCGTTCCTGGGAGAAAGTTCAGAGAAGTGAGAGGAACGCTTATGTGTACAGTAAATCGAGCAATTATTTTTCTCATGTGGATGTAGTCACATACAAGCTTTCACTCACACTTCATCTCCTCTTTTTAAAATTATTTGAAAACTAATTTTTAGGTCTATTTGAAAATTCGATAGGTTTATCTGAAAGTAATATTTTGTACCCAAAATTTGGGAGATTCCTATAAATGATATAAATCCCATTTAACCTTACTTTTTTATTAGGTTACATATTAAATATCAATTTCTTAGAATGTATCATGTATACAATAACGGTACAGCCAAATGAGCTCCAATTTCTGTAAAAATTTTTATGCTACTTCGATATACATTTGACGTTTAAATAATATCCATCAAAGAAACCTAAGTGTGATGAACGTCCTGAAGGGACATTCGCTGGCATGTAATATTACTACTTTGTTGAAAAAAGCTATACTATACAACCGAGTGGTTTTCCTTAATTTTCTGCAAGCAATTATATTTTGGGTTATAAATATGGACGAGAAATAAGTCTGGGATCGTATGTGATTTATGTGAGCGTGGCGATGCAGATGTAATCAGCGTAGGCATTAGGAAGCTGTTTTAAAAATTACCGGAAGATTTCATGAAAATGCACAGTCTTGTACTGGCCAGCCTATATAATATTTTTATTGTTTTATGTTGTAATGCATTGCTTATATTCTTTAACTCATAAAACATTAAAATGTTAATTGAAACCACACCCAATTAACGTAGGTATACTTTTTTCAACAATAATTTGACTATTTTCGTACACAATATCGTTTTATAGAAAGTAAATTACTTTTTATAATTATATTATCTGCCATATAATTTTATAGAAGTATAACATCTTTGTTGGGTACCCAAGCACCCACAATCCACTAGTTCTTATTAAAAATTGTTCTTGTGAGTTATCGTTATTTTTTTATAAGCAATAAATACATTTTATGATAAATTTTTTAATTTAATAGTATTCACTTGATATTTCATTCTATACATTATGACTGCATGTGGCTAAGGTCTACCAAAAAGTGAATGGATCTTCGTGTTAACTGAGGGTTGATAAGCCCCTTATAACTGGCTTTTCTGAAGTTCAAGTGATCAGCAATTTTGGACCAACTTAATTCTTTTTACTAGAGATTAAATAAAATATTGTTCAAAGCACTATTTTTAAGAGAAAATTAAAATAAAATCTTAAGTTGAACGACAACAAAAATATAAAACGTTACTTTTTAAGGATTTAGAACAAAAAAATGCACGTTATTAATGTATTAACTTGCAGAATGCGAAAACCTTATCCGACGGATGCTGGTGCTTGATCCACGAAAGCGGTATACAATACCTGAAATAAAGAGCGATCCCTGGATGGAGGACGCTATAGACTCAGTACGCACCACTTCTGTCTGTACTTGGGCATCATCCTCGCTTCAGGAGTTTGATGAACAGATAATAAAACTCATGCATAGCCTAGGCATAGACATTGCCCGCACATGTGAGGTAAAACACTTTCTTTTATTTTACATAGTATTGTTATTTTGTAAAACTAAAAAATTTTTTTTCAAAAGTAACAGTATAGCTGTGGCATAGTGTCAAGTTGGTTTTTTAACGCCAAAGAAAACAATATGAATGTATTTTTTTATTTATATACATTGTGACGTGACGAGTCACCGTCACAGTCAGAATACCGGTTTTGTGATAGCAGACAGGAGGAGAGGCGGTACAGTGCGCACTACCCCTACCTTATCCCAAACCCATACATAGGTATCCATCCCTACTATGGGCAACACAACCGATTCCCGACTGTGGGTAACACCTGGTGTGTGTGTGTGTGTAACAACGCAACACACACCTGTGTAAGTGGCTGAGGTGCCAAGGCAGCACGGATCAGCGGGCCGGGAGGAGAGACACTCTCTCTCTTGTCTGCTCACCGTAAAGTCGTACTCTGATATACGTCGGTTGAGTTTTGCGTAAGCTAGTGAGGCGAGCTCGGTATCAGGTGACAACAGGAGACGCAGCCACGGCTACCTGTTGCTGACCCGACCGGTTGCAGGCGTATACACGCGGCTTCTGCTGGGACTCGTGCCATCCGAGTGCTGATACCTGCCAGACGGATCTCCCAGTGCCCGTGGTCAAGTTGCGGTGTACCTCGCCATAGGAGTGTTAACGGTAGGCCTGTGTCCCTTAATCCTGTCCCTTCCGTGAGAGCACTGTGCCGAACAGCAACTGCCGGACCCACAGGGCCGAATTGTTAGTTGATAGGTCTTGTCGGATGGCTGGACGCTGACATTCTTTTGTGTGTAATACATAGTCATTGCTATAATAAACGCATCATCTTTGTAGATAAATAGATGTGTTTTCTTTAATAGTAGGTATTTGAATGCCAGTTACCCACCTATCCTACCGGCCCTTAAGGATACTTATTAATAAATATAAGGTGAACAGCGTCTTGCTGCTGACTGCAAGGCGAGCAAGACGCGACACCTCACAACATACTACGAGTACATTCAAAGTTGTGCATAGTATGCACACAAATCTCCTTTTTCTTTGATTAGGAAATCTGAGAAGACTTAAAGAGTGAAATTTTTTTTTTAAGTTTTACCTCTGTAGGTTATGTGCAGAAGTAGAGAAACGATTACAGAATTTTTTTAAATTGAAAAATATGAGGCAGAAGTAAAATTTCACTCTTACTTCTGGTCTTAAAATAAAGAGAAAAAAAATTATAGAAGCAAAGCACATTTTTAAAGTAAAGGAAGAAAGAATTAATAAGAAAAAAGCCTTTTCTTATTGGGTTTTAACTCACAACTTTTTGCATACTAACCAAGCATGTCAGTCAATCATAAGAACACTAAAAGAAAAGATAACTTTTACTTCTTTTATAGTGGGGTAAAAACTTATTTTTAATTAAAATATTCATTTATTGTTAATTTTTAACTTTTTTCCCTCAAAGCATTGGCTATCCCAGCTATGCTGTTAGACTCTGCTATTAGTTCACTGTCAATTAATTCATTTCTGGATGTATTGTTCATTTGACTAGTTAGTTAATTAAAGAGATTTGGAATCAACAGAAATGTAGTTGAAACTATTCGAGACACAATACAACTAAACGAGAACAGCGGAGAACAAAAAAAAGAGCCATACAAATTTGCAGAAACGGCTTCTCAAAAAAAAAAAGAAAATCAAAAACAAAACACGCGAATAGTGATTGCAGTTGGAAAAGTCGGCTTTGATAGAAGTCAAGTGTATGCCTTCTTTAAGTACCTGTCAAAGTTTAAACAACCTGCCTGCCTTGTTCTGGGAACAAAGCCTTAGTCCCGCTCACATAGGGGAAACGACTGGAGTAGCCGGGATTGATAAAGAAGGACACTCACTGGTGGTCTCAACGGGCGTAAGAACGAGCTTGGTGATAGCCTGAAGGTACTTACTAGTGGTAGTTCTAATAACGGTAGCTTAGACCAGCTCATCTGGGCCTGGGTGTAGGTGGAAAATCCGTCCAAACAACCAATGGCCAGTAATAAAAAGAAAAGTAAGATTAAGGATGGCAACAAAGTCGGTCCATAGGAGAAGCCTCGATAATAGAGTTGAGGGGGCCCTGATGATAAAATATGGCCTAGAGTAAGTACTTTGGGGTCATTAGTTTTGTTAAAAAGGGGGACAAATAGGCTGATAGAGAGCTCCTTAGAAGGCTTATCTTGGGCAAAATTTCTTACGGTATTTCACATGGCTTATTCAAATTGTTGAGTGGCAAGGAGCACGTCTTTAAAAAAGTGCCCATTCTAAGTGCAGGTATCATTTTTCCATAAACATTTTTATGCAAAAAATGCTGAAAAATCATGTTTCTCAATTATATCTTTTAACCAATTGACAAAAGCCACATTTTGTAGTTTGTCAATTTTAGGTATTATTGAAACGGACATTTTGCAACCAGAATTATTAAAACAGATCTATAACTGTTTAAAATAATCGACATATAACGTTAAAAAGTTAAAAATTTTATTAATTGCTTGGTCTCTCCAAAAATCTTTAACAGCTCTTAAACCCAATAATATATTTTTTTCGTAAGCATAAAATGAGACAAGTTCTTTCGTTAAAAAGTATCTGTAACTCATGAAGAAAACGCATTGATTTATTAAAAAGGTATCAAATGTCTTATTCAATCTTATCTGGTTAATGTAATCAAAAATAAAAAAAATGGTATTTATTAATACGGTAATATTATATCTCTAACCCCAAATAAAAAAAAGGTCTAAATCAGATAACAAATACACAATATTAAACTTTTTTTCCTCAAGGAGTAAACTTAATGTTATTTGGTCGAAAAAATTCTAGTTAAAAATGGCAAGTGTGTCTTTGCAACTCAATTAAATGGTTGCCAATAAACATTAAAACTAGTACTTATAAACATAATATTAAAAAAAAGGATACAAGAACTTAAGTATTTAACTACCTACAGTCCAAATTTTAAGCGTCTGCAATGTTAAATTAAAAAATGGTATAAAAAACACCTTGAAAAATTTCCTTGGCTTTTATTAACAACAAAACTTTTTGTTTCAATCTGAAAAAAATGCTAGCTTAAAAAATATACCAGTTTCATGGTAGTATGTAAGTTTGTTCATGAGGTGTTTCAAAAAAATCATTTGTAAAAAAATTTTACTTTTGTAAAGGCCATTTTGTTGATAAAAAATTGCAAAAATTGTTATGTCGTCAGTAAATTCTTAAACTAGACGTTACAACGAAAAAAACTAGCTTCCTCTAGGCCCTGTTAGACTACGGTAGCCAGATTAAATTGAATTAGAGATTTATTACCTTGTTAGTTAATAAATGCATTTTCTTCAGTAGTAAAAAATATTTTTCACGAAAAAAATTGAGTAATCTCATGATTACTTAAGACATATTTTTACTGAGCTTCAGAGCTGTTAGAAAATTTTTTGATGGATTGAAAAATTAGTTAAATCTTTGACCTATGACAATCTATATGACCGTTCTAATAATACCTTTATACGGCAAACCACAAAATATTGCTTTTATTAATTTCGTTTGAAGATATAATTAAAAACAATTATTTTCCATTTTGGATGGGCACTTTTTTAAAGATGTGTTTCTTACTACCCAACAATTTGAATAAACAATGTAAGATACTGCAACACATCTCTTTCTGTGGATTCACTTACTATATTGGCCTATACGGGTCGACTGTTGAGTACTATCTCGATGCTGGCCAGTACAGTTGAAAAATCTTAGAAAGGGTACCAATGACATGCCCAAGTTGTTCCTTGACGTACTTGACACCAGTTTTCCAGGGACCATTGAAGTGAGAGGCCCAAGAGATAAAGTGCCTATTAATGCCTTGATTAGCCAGTGATGAGCTTGCAATATAGCTCAACTTTCTGAAGCACTTCCCGGATTTAAACATCAGATCGATGAAAACAGGTGTTATTATCAATACACTATTTGGACGATCGACAACGATGCCTGGTAAATCGTGTAAGCACAGTTAAGAACGGGGCCACAGACAAGTCTCTGATCAGCTTGAGGTGCTCGGCATTTCTGGTTTTACGAACAAAGAGGGTGGTGTACCCTTTTGAATTGTAGATGCCTCGTCCTATGATGTAGATTATGGTGAAGGGGTCAGCATAGTCAACTGCAGTACAACCAATGGCACGAAAAGGGGTGACTCTGGACCAAGGTAGAGGGGACATCTGTTGTGGAGCTAGCTGCACTCAGAAGCGGGTGCAGAGGAGGCAATGCATATGAAGATTCTGTTTTGCCGCGCACCACCTACGATCTAGGCACGTTGCATGACGTGAACACTGGTAACTGGGAAGCATTCATGCAGTGCTCAAAAATGCTCCCAAGATACTGTAAGAGGTGACAAAGTGCCGGAGCAATGTAGAATTGATGGATGCTACTTATCATAAGTAAGCATCGAATGCTAAACCCACCCGCTGACCCAGAGAATTTCAGTAACATGATCCAACGTGCCAAGGAATATCAGCAGATGATTCTTTGGCAATGGCTAACCATACCAAAGAAGCTAAAGCTTCTTAGTAAAGGCACGCTTTTGACTTAAATGCACACAGTCTCGAAATGCATGGCTTAGCTCAAGTGTAGTCAAGGAGGATGCAACAAGTAGGGTAGGTGCATTTGGAGGCTGCGACAAACCTGGGACCTGAACGTAGGCAAGAACTCGGCTTAGTACACCAAGGTCAAAGAATCGATCAGGAAGATGAGCCTCAGGCCACTATGTGGGGCAGTAATTCAGGGGCGTCAACGGGTTCATGGCCAACTTTTCACGCAGCCAAAGCTCAAGGATATCTGAGAGCCAGGTTAAGCCGTGCCACCACGAACGCTGCTGGTAAAGCTAGCTGGATTTAGTGCCACGAGACATGACGTCAGCCAGATTCGATGTAGTTAATACGTAGCGCCAAATGTTAGACGGCAGAAGCTCCTGGATGTGGGTGACGTAGATATTGACCAAGGCATTTTCCATAGATACCGTGGGACTGTTTGAGAGTTAGTCCATGCAAAGGAAATTTTTAGCTCTGTAAATATTAGTCAGTGATTTGGTTATAAGTAGTGCAGCTCTGAGTTCAAGACGGGGTATCGTCATCCAAGCCTGAGTCGAGAAATCTGGCTTGAGAGTTTGGATTGGTTGAAGCTTAGTTGGTCTTAGCCAGCAGTATATGGCAGCGAACCAGGTTGCTAGAGTCAGTAGGTGGAGACAAAACCTTAGCTGCCATAGCACAGTAACTTGCGTTAGTGGAAGTGTGGAGCCATAGTTCAGAATAAAGAGAAAAGCGAACCCAGCACGGAATAGCAAGCTCTTGGATTGCTCGAAGCTTGACAGTGAAGGTTGACGACAGACGTGTCATTAATTTTTGTACGACCACATCCCAGTCAACTTTCGTGCACCACAGGTACTAAAAAAGTAGCTTAGCGTTTAGAATAAATGGTGCAAGCCAGCCACATGGATTGAAGAGGCGTGCCAGAGAAGTGGAATCATTCGCTTTCTCTTAGGTCTGAACTCAGGGAAGAGTGAGCTTCAAATTACCAAAGGCTGGACCTCAGCTTACACCAAGATTGCTAGGAAACCCGTTTGGCAAGCTCGTACTAAGTATGCTGGGGTCCAGGTTTTGCACGATGCGTTGCAGACCAACGTTGTGCGGGTGAGTTCAGAGCTGGCAAAACATAATTGGAGCGTTGGTGCAGAGCACGAAACAATGCCAAATCTAGCATAGCAGCACTGATAACAAGGAGTTTGGGAGCCTTTGCCTAAATCAAAAGACGTCGTTGAGGCTATGGCCACTCGAGATCGCGTGTGAAGCATTTAAAATAATGCGCAGTTTATATTTTTGGTTCGTGCGTTGCTAAACGCCCTCGTAAGAAATGTAATACATGGAACCGATCAGTGTGGAGACCAATTCAGTAGGCATTGGCCTAATGTGGCCCAGCGTGACGTATTCCTCCATGAACCAGGAGTACTCTGTAGCCATGTCCGGATTTTGACGGAGACGAAATTGTAACGACTTTAAGGATGTCAGGGCACTCTGTAAACTATCGCCAAGAAAATTGAGGGTGTTTTGTTGCAAGGGAAGCCGTACAATGTAACGACTATCCTCATTTTGCTTGTACTATGAGAATGTTCAATTGCACTCCATGTCGGTGGGCGCCTTACGGCATGCCTAGGGAACGTTCTTTTGATCCCAGAAATGTTGGTAAATAGAGACAGATTGCCAATGCCAGACGAGAGCCACTTCGTCTCGTAAGGTTGAGCGAGCAAGGGCACAGCTCAACGAATGTCTAGGCGCCCGATGGTGAGGATACAGCCAAGAACTATGTTTAGATTGACAACTTCATCCTATTACAAAGACCCAGATGTAAATAGATGAAGATAAACATTTTCACCAAAAAGAAACAGTCGAGGGCATGGCTAGTCATTGTTGGACTTCGGAGTTACTGCCACGGTCTTCCAAGCTACGGTAGTCCTCGCGCTTGGCCTGCTTCGGTAGGACAGCACAGTTTTGGTTCTCTATACAACACTTTTTTCCGTCGTGCAGAAAATTGTGATGTGTAGCTTGGCAATTCTGACCAACCAGCTTTTCAACCAGTTGTCAGTGATCGTACGTTTTTAGGAGACTCCAAGACATGCTGTTGTTTATTTAGACAGTCTTGACGGTGTCGAGAACAGTTTTAAGTGCTTTTAGACAATTAAAAAAAAAAAAAATTAATGAACAACAAACTCTTAAGAGATTTAAACTCCCAACCTTGTTCTTGCTACTTGAGGCCCGTACCCATTCTGCTAAGAACGGACTCGACATATGAACTCAAATCTTGCATGTCATCGTGTAGTTCGTAACTAACTTTTAGTGTAAATTTGTATTTACTGTACCTTCATTTATTTCGTTATACATTAAATCAATAAGTTAACTGGAACAAACTAACTTATGTAATATACTAACGGCCCCTGACTCACCTCTGCACCCGAGACTCACCTGGTGGAACACCGTAGTGTGTTGACATGTAATGTAAAACATTTCCAGTTATAGATATATTCCTGATACTTCTTAAAACAAAAATTTTCTTATTAAAAAATTTAGTTGTTCGGAATCCATACAGTTTATTTAGCCAAAAGTGAGAAAAATATAATTTTGCTGAAAAGTAGCAGGAGTCCCTTATGCTATTAAACAATCTTTGGCTCTTAAAGACCGTTGATTTGTAGTTTCTCTCGTATAATCTACAGGAAGGGCTATTTTTTCAAGCTGTAAGAATAGAAGTATAAAAGTTTACTTGATATACACTATTTTCTTTTACCTAAAGATGTGGTCTATCTATTTTTAGTTATAAGTCTTAAGGATTACATAGTATTAAGAAAATAGAAATACAACTCTGCTAGCTTTTAATTTTCTCTAATACATTTATGAAAGTTTTGCTATAAAACGTTTTATATCTCTAGAATAGGCAAAAATAGGCACATAACAGTTAGTGCCTAGCTTTGTACATACATCACTCGTAAATTTCAAATAAGCTTAGTCGGGAGCCAATGTAAATCATTCAAGTGCTTAATATATAAAAATGATAGAAAAATTATGTTGAAAAAAATTAATATCATGTTTTTAACTTAACGTATATTTAGACTATAAAGATGAATCAGTGAGCAAATAATATACGAAATAAACTATAACAATAACTTTTTTCAATTGATTTTTAAACATAATAGTGACGTATCAAGAAGTTTCTTATAGAAGAAATCCTTTTTAGCATTCTTTAAATATTAGAAAATAAATCAAACGGTCAGTTGTAAAAATAAAAAAATAATTCTTTTATTTATGGGTACGTTTTCCTTATTTTTAATCCATTAACCGTCACACCCAGTCAGTTAGAGGATTAGGATGTGTGAGCGTGATCGAGCTCGAAGGACCAATGTTTATGTGACAGATTATTTATTTGAACAGTATTGGAATTTACAGAAATGTTGTTAAGGCTATTGGGGACACAATACAACCATTAAAAAATGGTGGAGGACAGAAACTAAAGAGCCATACGGAACGGACGAGAAGGCTTCTCAAAAAAAAAGATCAAGAACAAAACACGCGTATAGCAATCGTGGTCGAAGAAGCTGGCTCTAGCCAAAGTATAGTGTATTTCTACTCAAAGTGTCTGTCAAAGCTCAAACATCCATGATTTTTGATACACATTATTTACTTATAACTAGAATTATGTTCATAAATAATGCATTTCAAATAACTCTCATGTTTCTTAATACATTGTGGGCATAGACTTTATTTTCTGCAAGCGTGTGTTAACGTCAAGGTCTTTGTGAAGCCATATAGCTCTAAATCTCGTTTGCCGCTCACGTTGTGTTGAATAGTCGTATACACTATACGTGTCAGAGGTTATGCGACTGACACGCATGCGTCCATCATGTTTCCCTCCCATAAGTATCGTTATGTACTATTTTAGTTAAAACTTTTTATATATTTTGTAACGGGGTGTCAGTACTCACTTACGGCTCTAACAGCCATTCATTTATGCTAGGAACCTTGGTACCTATGCATTCTGACCACGACTGTGCTTCCCGGGTACCCATAAAGATACGCTCACGTTATAACGTGGACAGCAATTTTCTTGTTCTCGTCTGCTTGCTGAGGGGCCAGCTTAGCTCTGGCTTAACTCATGATGGTCACGCACCAGTTTTTACGCGTGAGTCCGGTGAGTGTTCTTCCATAGTGTGTCTTGGTGATTTTCTGGCCTCTTGGATTACATCATCTGCTGGAAGGCCTTTGCACATCAGTGGCCGAAGGTGGCACCATCTTGTGGGGCCGCAGTGAGTGCTTGTACGTGTTCTCCATCGATATCTTGTTTCTATTCTGTATGCTGGTCTAACTGTGTACCACCAGTGTATTCTTTATTCAGAGGGCTTCTATAAAACTCTAATGTTATGCATAAGTTACACTGACATCTAGTCTAGGAGTATCGTTCGCTAATTCTGTACTACTCTTATATATACATCCTGTAAATAGCAGTGGCATTAAGATAACTTTCTTCAGGCGATTTTTTTTATTGTTACGTAACTAGTTGATCCATTTACTTGTATGGTATTCGCGTATTCACATTTTTACTTGGGGTTGCTATAACTGGTTTAATTCGTGAATTGCATTCATCACATGTCTTATTGTTGTTGATCTGTTCGTTTTTTAATGTTAGTTTGCTATTATATTTGATTTTAAATTGTATTTAATGAGTCACCCTCAGCGTAGCTGCTATGAGTTTTTGAGACCATTGGTACACCGGGGTAAAAGCTGTCCGACCTGTAACAAGACCTTTCACAAAAGCTGTATTTTACAATATTTGACCAAAAAGACGAGTAGTAGTTGTTGTGCTCGTGCTTTTAGTGACACCGTTTGAGGATTTCGAGAGTTATCACTACATGGATCTTTGCAGCCTCAGGCAGCCACTCGTGCGTGGTGATGATAGCGTTCGTGGTTTGGGCATGGATGTCACAGATCAGAGGGTTTCTGTTCTGTCCCCTTTGACTGAATTGAGTTGAACGGTGGGAATTATAAATACTAATACTAACTATTCTTGGGACAATCAGAATATTAAGTCATTCAGCTCTACTGGGTCGGCTGCTGGCCCCCCAGATGGTAAAGATCTGGGCCCGGAAACGTTGCCATTGGGTTGGGACACTTACACCGTCTGATCAGTTTGCTGCGTTCCACACAGCCATTACAAAAAATAAGGCTGATACTGATGAGCAGCTGGAGCATGTAGAGACCCAAGTAAATGCGAACTCTGAAGAGTTGAGTCAGTTGCGACGAGAGAACACCCAGCTTAAAGCCACGCTTCAACGCGTTGTAGAGGCTAATTGGAATCCTACGCCTTATCAGCTTAAGGTTGTTGGTGTGCCAACGCATTATACACTCAATTTGCACGATTTTGTTTAGAAACTTTTACTCGTCTTACAATTACAGGGGCTACTCTGTAATGTATTGGATCTGTGTACGTTCCTGGTCAGGGTGGCAGTGGTAGTCACGTCGTCTGGTGACAGCGGGGTTCCTGATAAAGCCAGTGAGCACAGCTCTTATTTGATGACTCTTAAGACTAGCATGTATCGTGACCACATTATTAAGGCCTACAAACATTTAAATTCTCTAAAATTCTTCCAGATATACAATGTCTTCACTGGTAATAACACTATTAGATTATACGAGCTGCTTCTGAGGTCCACGCACTCCTTACTCATAAAGGCTAAGTCCAAGGCTAAACGTATCAATTATAAATTTCTATGGGCCCGAGGCTATGAGATTTTTGTACAGCAAGATGAGCGATCACAGTGACAGAATATATTTTCTGAGGCTGACCTTGATCTGCTGCAATGACTGCCACGGTCGCGGGCTTCTGCTTAGGCTTGTGGGCGTGAGTTCCTCCGTTTGGCTCACCGTAATATTAACTCCATACGTGTGCATATAGTATATGATGTCTGATACCTGCTCTAACGCCACGACATTGACGTTCTGGCCCTTTCTGAGATCTGGCTCACGCCTTTGCAATATTTGTCTCTATTTCGGATACCTGGTTATAATTTATTGAGCAATGATAGAGGCCTTACGGCATCTACGAGACAGCACCAGTTCATTTAGGGTGGTGGGGTGGTGTGCTACGTGAGCGAGGACATCATTTGTGGCACTGTTGCGTCCCTTCAAATTCATAGATTGAATAAAACTGAATACCTGATGTTGGACCTCAGGGTCAGTAACAGTTCTCGTGTTCTGTTGGCCACTGTTTACTGGCACCCTAAAGTTGATGTCCTCACTAAGTTCTTTGCTACGCTGCAACAGGTCGTGGTGCGTTTTTCAGGCGTCCTTGTGGCTGGGGACCTAAATTCGGATTTCCTAGGACAGGATTACTACTCGAATCATCATTGAAATCTGATTCTTGAGAACTCTCTTTATCTGGTACCGTTTGGATCCACACATCATTGTGCTATCTCGCAAACTTGGCTGGATGTGGTCTTGTTGAATTCTAGAGAGCGGGTTCTGATGTCACGGTCGTCCAATGCACCGGATATTAATGGCCACGATTACTTGATTGTCGATTATAATGTCGCTGTGTCCCGTCGGTCCGCGCCATGCTTGGCTCGAGATTTCCGTCATTTCTCCACTGCTGAATTTACTGGGGATGTATGCACTGACCATCAGCATCGTGTAGAGCAAAGAAGTGGATCGGAGGCGGGGGGTGTCAACGCTTGCCTTGACGAGTTTTGTGAAATTGTGTTAGCGGCGGTCGACTCACATGCGCGCATGAAAATTCGTATTCGTCCCGAGCGCCGCCCTCTGGCACCATGGTTCGACCAAGATTTGAGGGCTAGGTGCAAAGGGCGTGATTGTTTGTATGGTTTCGTAAGAAGGACTGGTGGCGTGGCAATGCTCGCGCAGTACCGTGGGATGCGTGTGAAGTCGTGGAGGGATATTCATTCGGCCCATGACGAAAACTTAGGGAGAGCCCTGGAGGGCGAGAGGAGCCTTACTCGGTGTTGGCAGGTTTTGCGCAGATACGGTCTTTAAAGAGCAAACCGTGAGTCTCCCCTGCGTTACTTTTCGGTGGACGCTGTTGGTGAGTACATTCCCTCCATGGCATGTGTTCACCCCCCCCTGCAGTGAATCTGTGCTGAAACGGATACTTCGTAAGTTGTCAGATGCTGCTGGGTTCTCGCTTGATCCTGTGATGAGTGCCGAGATTGGCTTGGCCATTGCGCATTGCGGTAGTAAGACTAAGGGTCGCAGCTTTGATGAACTGTCGTTTGCTTACCTTTGCGAGTCTTCTTCTGTTTTGATACTGTTCCTGGTCTCTCTATTTAATTTATCGCTCAAAACTTGTATCCATCCAGAAAATTAGAAAAAATCAGTGATTGTTCTACTTTTAAAAGTGTCGCACCCTAGTGACCCATTGG
This sequence comes from Copidosoma floridanum, assembly GCF_036245765.1. Classification (NCBI taxonomy): domain Eukaryota; kingdom Metazoa; phylum Arthropoda; class Insecta; order Hymenoptera; family Encyrtidae; genus Copidosoma; species Copidosoma floridanum. Next base: position 3,726,053 of record NW_028321910.1, on the reverse strand, counting down.
ATGCTCATCCACTGGCTAACCTCACTCACTTGGCCAAGGTGTTTGATATCCTAATTGCACGAAGGATATATGACTATCTGAAGACCAACGCCTTGCTTTCGCCTATGTGGTCCGGTTTCCGGAGGGCCCATAGCACGCACACAGCACTGCTCAAACTCACTGATGACATACACCTTGGTATGGAGCGTGGCATGGTGACGATCTTCGTGTTATTTAATTTCCGTCTTTTAAAATGGTTCTTTTCCTATTTGTCGGGCCGCTCTCGAGCTGTGCTTACACTCGAGGAAGAGAGCACTGAATTTTTGCCAAAAACTTCCAGCGTACCTTAGGGTACTACTTCTATTTGGCCCATTATGTTCTTAATTTTCATTCATTTAATTCTTTCAGTTCTTTTCCTTAGTACAGCTTTATTATTTACCAACGATCTCTAAATCTATATTCAGTGTAAGCCGTACAACTTTCCTAAGGTGATTGGCCTGTTAAAGGAAGTATCGAACGCATCGTGCTGTGGTCTCCAAATTACGATTGGGACTTGCATCTTGGCAGTTGCTGACTAGTTGTTGGCAGCCTTATTTGGAACATGCCAGCAATTAATGAGGGTGGAGCGGGCTGGGCTGCCTCCTATGATGGCCAGTGGCGTTGTTATTTTCTCTGGTTGATGGAATTAAAGATTTAGGAGTTACATTCTCGAGTGATTTGACTTGGAATACTCATGTATCTGCCGTCTGCTCTCGTGTTAATGGCGCACTGTACCGACTGCGTTATAAGGGTCGCTTCTTATCAAGTTCTTTAAAAGCCAAATTAACATCGTGCCTAGTCAGACCCTATTTTGATTATGCTTGTCTCATGTTCATAGGCGCCTCTGGATATCTTGCACTCAAGTTAAATTGGCTGTGTAATGCAGTAGTACGGTACATCTATGGTCTCTATTGCGATGCTGTAATGAAGCCTTATTATGATAGGTTAAGTTGACTATGCCCCAGCAAAAGACGCGATTACTTTTTAGAAGTATTGACTAACAAGCTTTTGACTACGCAGAGGCTAAAGTACTTGTTTGATTTGTTTCCATTAGTCTCTGATAAGTCCCGCAGACCAACGCGCCAAGCACAGAATGGGTTGTGAGTCCCGCATGCCGCCCTGGCATCTTATGCCTCCTCGTTCTCAATAACAGAAATTAGGTTTTGGGAGTCCATACAAGCCCCTATTAAGCTGGAAGATACGGTCTCAGCTTTTAAAACCTCTCTGTACAAATATTTGACTTTGCAGCAGCTAGTGTAAGACCAAACATTTGTACTTTTATTATTCTTACGTATTAATTATTAAAGTAGTTTAACTAGTAAGAGAGAGACCATGCAACTGTATCTGTCAAATTTTACTGAAACTGTGATTACTATATTTTTAGTTTTACATGAGATATACTGTGTATTAATATTGTGATTTACTGCTCTGTCTTAGGATTTATGTTAAGTTTTACTGTTGATGTTACCTCGCTTTGCGTAATGGATTTTATGAATAAATATTTATTAGAGTATTTTATAATTTACTACTGTACTAAAAATTGGTTTTGCCATACGGATTATAAGTCCTTGGCATAGAAATGGACGTGTTTCAAGTCAAGTCAAGCTTCTCTCACACGCATTATAAAGCCCCCCTTCTCTCTTTATGGCCCCTCTTCATCGCTCAATCTAGGAGAGTGTTAACAGCGCTGAAGTATAAGCGGCCCCTTATAATTTACAAATAATTACTTAATTCTTATTTTTGTTAATGTTTGAACAAGTGCAGCAAAATGTTTTAAACTTTTTTTTTATTCTCTCTAGAAAGTTTTTAAAACAGTCTTACATTTTTATATTCGTTCTACTATTATTTTCATGAATACAAAGTTCAGTTGATACAGTACCTTGTTTTTACTGCGTTTAATTTTTTTATTCGTAACTAAGGTAATTTTTTAATTCGAGAAAGTTTCTGCCAGTTAGGGAAGGAATGTTGAGAAAGGCAAAGAGAGCGCATATTTGCAGCAATACCGGACAATAATTTATTTCATAAGGATGGACGTATACACAAGATTCCACGCATATCAAACACTTTTTTTTGTATTTTATTCGAAAACCAACTTGTAAATCAATATAAAAATTAAATATGCTTATCTCAAAGTATTTTATGATACAGAAAATAAACTAAACATTTGTACAAATGATTTCTTCGTAAATTAAAGTTTACGTGATTCTATCTTTAAATTATGTGTTTATTTAACATTTTCTTCAAATTCAATGTATTAAACGTTACGCTTATTTTCATTTATAATCGTTGATGTTGCATACTTTGTTTTTTTATGTGCAAAACTTTTCATTGTCAATATTTTAGTCATCTATTTTGTAGAATTAAATAAACATTTACAAATCAAGGGAATTTTTAATTAAATACGTGTCAACGCATGACATAATATGACCACACGCATTTACTAAAATTAAGTAGTCAAATTAAGTAGTAAAAATAATATAAATTGTGGTAGTAATTGACGTAGCCCTATAAAACTACAAAGAGACAAAACTCCTGATGCCCAATTGAGAGGAAAAAATTAACCATCAATTAATACAGTAATTAAAAAATAGTTTATTGATATTTCTATGCATTTGCTCATTTTTTTTTTGCTTTAAAAACTCGCCTGCCTCAAATGTATTCTTTTTTATGTATACAAATTCAGAAAAAACTATATAATACGTAAAAGTTATTTTTCTGAAGATATTTCTAATTTCTGTTAAATGACGTTTTTTAGTAAGGAATCTTAAAATTTGATTTTTTCAAATTATTGTTTTTTAATACATACTCGTATATGAAATAATCACAAAAAAAAACAACAAATTTTGCTCACAAATATTAAGAAAATTGTCTTATTTAGGTTAATGTTATAAATAGTTATCGTTAATCAAATTTTTTTACTGCGATGATTTATAACAAAACTGTTTCATTAAGAAATATTAATATATCATATCATATGCTACTTCTATATTGTTTTTTTAATTTATGAGGTAACTTGCAATTCATTTAATTTTCTTTTTTTTAAACAGTGTATGTCCTCTTTAATTATTTTTAAGAGTTATTTTTAAGTAAAATTTGGATAAATATCCTATCTTTAGTTGTGCATCTTGATAACGATAAGTATAGTTATAGGATTAAAGTATATACCAACTTTATCGAAACTTTGCCGTTGAGATTGGTAAATTGTCATAGTAAACGCCAAGACTACAGGAAATTGCTTTCTGTAAAGTATGAAAGGTAATAACAAGGTATTATTACCTCTATTTAGAGTGATTTTCAGTATACATACTCTCTTTCTAAGTTTTTCTTCTGTTATAATTTCAGCTTCAATGTTATTATTAACTAATTTTCTAATTTTAAATCGTACGCCACTGCACAAACCGTCTGCTATACACAAATTTCTTATTAACATAACTATCGCTCCATATTTTTAGTTCAGTTCATGTGGTGGCAAACCTTTACGAATATTCTTTCATATATAAATAGGGAAATAAACGTAAATACTAACATCTAAGTTATTGACACTTTTTTACGTAACATAATCTATTCTATAATAACTTGTCGTATTTTCTTTTATAAGATTTAAAATTTTGTTATATAAAAAGATAGTGTTTTTATTATTAGAAGTAAGAATAAGTCTATTTGATTAGGATTGGTTATTTTTACTAAATATTTTCGAATGTATATTATTCACTTCATTATCTAAAAATGACCAGTGATAAATTAATTGATTTACACGATTTATCTTTAAGTTTAAAAATTTTTTAGATGTGCAGAAAAGCACAATTTTCTTTTGTTTAAGATCTAACTGCGCTATACCTTGTTGTATATTAAATATTGGTGTGAAGTCAAATTCAAATATATCGGTATCGTCGTCTATCGGTAAGTGCGATAACGCGTCACAGTTATCATTATGTTTCGACCTTGTGTACTCGATGTTGTACTAAAAACCTGACAAAAAATATGTCCATCTTTGAAGTCAATTGGCTGCTGTGAGTAGAATGCCATTTTTTGGGCCGATAATAAATTGCAATGGTCTATGGTCTGTCCTCAGAGTTATCTTTTTACCAAAAATATTATCATAAGATTTTTTTAAACTGAAAAGAATTGCGCCGGCTTCTTTATTAATTATTGCTCTATTATCTTCCTTTGTCAGAATCTTTTTTGATGCGAAAGCAATAGGTTGCTCAGAGCCGTCTTTATATCGATGAGAGAGAACTGCTGACAGACCATAGACTGATGTATTGCATACTAAAATCAACTCTTGATTCAGGTCGTAGTGGGCCAATACTGTGGGAGAAACAATCTCTTTCCTTGTTTAATAAACCGCTTTTTCGCATTCTTTTGTTTAAATAAACTTTTTTTGACTTGAGCAAGTATACAAAATGCTACAGTTTTCTGCGCGTTCTGGAATAAATTTTGCGTGAAAACTTACTAATTCTAACTACGATTGCAGTTGTTTCTTATTTTCCAGTATAGGCACTTCTAAGTTGGCTTTAACCTTTGAGTAAGATTTGTGCAGACCGTTTCTATCGATAATATGACCAAGTATATCACTTTGATTTTTTATAAACTAGCAGTTATTTATGTTTATTCAAAGACTCGCCTTCTCCATTCAAAAACACACTTCTTTCAAACTCTTATGTGTTCCGCGTCGCTTAATCCCATCACGTACATATTATCAAGATAAGAGATCGGATTCGGAATACCTCTTATGAAATTTTCTAATATCTTTCGAAATTCACCAGGATAAGTCGACACGCCTTCTGGCATTTTTGTATACATTAAAAAACCTTGGTGCGTTGTTATGGTCAAAAACTTCTGACAAGTTTTATTTCAGGTATTTGTATATATGCGTGAGGCATATCTAACTCTGAAAATTTATCGCCTCCTTGCATTGCTGCAAAAATGTCTTCAATTTTTGGCAATGAATTCCTATTAACTATTACATGCAAGCTCAGAGTAAGTTAAAAAACGGCGAAAATTCTAATCGTACTATTTTTTTTATAATAGGTACGGTTGGCGTAGCCTATTTACTCACCTCTACCGGTTTAATATGCCCTAAAGCATTCAATCTATTAATTTTTCGCTTTAACAGCTTCTTTACAGCATATGGTACGTGTCTTGCTCTCAAGGCCACAGGCTTCGTGTTTTCTTTAACGTAAAAATTCAGAAATCCACTATTAAAAAATCCTTGTATTTTTCCAAACAAAATTTTTAAACTCGCCTACGATAAAATTTTCAAGTTAATCAAACTTTAATATTGAATGTTTTGAGGAATCTTCCGAAGGTCATAATCCCAATACATCTAACCAACGCCTTTGAATAAGTGGTGGGCTTGTGCCTTCAAAAATGAAACAACTCAAAGTGGAATCTTTGTCATTAAACGTTACTTTCAAATTTTCGAGCGAACCTAACTTTTTAATTATACTATCATCATACTTGTACAATCTTCTTACTTGCTCGACTAATTTTGCGTTTCCAAACAAATCGTCTTTTGTTTTCTTTAAAATTATTGTGTCATAAGTATCTGTATCTACTTCAACATAAATCACGTTACCGTTTACTTTTAATAGCAACCACATAGGTTCGGCTTTACTTCACATTAGTGTGTCTGAATTCTTACTACTAAAATTACTCTAAAAATTCTTTTCATTTTCGCTTGTCGAGCAGGAATCACGTTCGCTATACACGCAACGACGCTTACGTTGTGTGCCTCGTAATCTCATCTCATTAGAAAAACTACCACCTTCTTTGTATCAGGAACGTCCTTGGCGTTGCAATAGTTTTCTAGGCATTCGATGAATGGGTCTCAATCCCCTTTTTCCAAACAAAATTCCAATTCAGTAGCTTCTGTAGCGATTGTGTCTTCGTCACTATTAGAGTCTTCTATGTTTTCACTTTCTGCACTTTCAGAATTATCTGCCGTATGCTGCTCTTCAACTTTATCGGCTTCTGCCTTGACAGCTTTTTTCAACAACTTACTGAGATCTTCGAGTTTTTAATTCTCGTTGTGCGCGATATTCCGATTAAGTAATGCTGTTATTACTTCTTTTTTATTTGAAGCGTAAATTCAATTTAACATGACCGTGTCATGCGTCTAAACTACTGCGTTCGAAAAATTCTCGTCGCCAAATGTGATGTTCTGGTACTATGTTGCCAGATTGAGAATCACACAGGAAATAGTTGGCAAAAAAGGGTATCATGTAATAACTTAGCCGTTAGTAATATATAATAAGTATATTATACAACGTTACAAGTGCTAAGCTGCCTAGGCACGTCTTGTCTGTAATATAGCCATGGCGATAATGACTCGTAGTGCGGGTACACTATTTGGCTATAAGGCTGATAATTGTCATACTTATACAATCAGTACGCACACCGATAACAACTTACACCTGTGCGTAGCCTTGTGCTAACTCGCTTATAGACACCACAGTGTTTTTGTCAATTTGGTCATCGATTGTAAAAATGTTTTGGTAACACCCATCATAAATCGTTTTTTTTATTTGTTGTTGTGATACAGGTAAAAATTTTGTTTAATGGTGTATTGAAGATAAGAATCGTGCCCAAAGTGTCGGGGGCATAAGTAAATCTGGCACAATAAAATCTTTTAATATGTAATCATAGAATTCTTCTACGTGTTTATTCTTGGGCATACTTTTTTTAATTCTTTTCACTGACAAACGACTTATGCATTATATAACTTTAGTATGTCGCAAGCAAAGTGTAACGAGTAAGTCTTTGACTGACAATAGAGTTAAAAAACTTACAATACAAACAGCGGATGTTCGTACCTTAAATTTAACGAAATCTCCTTTATTAAATTAGATGAAATTTTCCTAGATAAAGGGCCCAAATACCCACATCCAAGGTTTGGATAAAGTGTAACTGTAGTGTTCATATACTAGCTCAATTAGAAACTAAAGTGTTGGAAGTATATTTAATGACCGGAACTGAACTCGTCAGTGTGATAAAATGCCAGGAGCTTGACTTGGCTATAAAATGACATCATAAATTTTCTGGGACCCAAGTCTGCTACTCCCATATTTTATGCTTTAAATAAATGTACGATATTCAACGTTTATATAGCATCTACGTGCAACATTACGTTCATTTCAAGTCTTATATATATATATATATATCCAATATATTATTTTTAAAGTTACATATCTATAAGCGTGATCTGACCTACGGAGTAAATCAACGATTTCAGATAAGGCACCTTGAGAATAAGTGTAATGGAACTGGATTTTCCTGTGATTCTCCCCATTCACCCCACCCCCTTTGACGTACTTTTGGTCTCCAGTACGACAACACACAACGTCATATCGCCACTCTACACAACAACATCCCACCACACCACGTATTTTAAATTTTACTTATTCTTTCTTTTAACCAATTTCTAAAAAAAAAAAAAAAAAAAAAAGCTTACAAAAATATTTAAACCCCCGTACTCTTTCATACTAGGCAAGCCCTTAACCCACTTATTTTCTTACGGTTTTCTTGTTTCACAATTTTTCCTTTGCCAGCCTCCATGTTGTTTATATTGTGTTGTGCCATAAAATATTGCTTATAACTGTTCTGTTATTAGATATGAAAATATTTATTGTAAACACACCTAACTAACGTAAGTAAACTCATTTCAAGGACAATTGCACCACTTTTGTACATAATATCGTTTCATGCGAGGTATACTTATAGTTATAATCATTTTATTTGACGTGTAATTTTATATAAGTATAAGAGCGCGTGATGGCTCAGTCGGCTAGGTCGTGGATTGGCACGCGGGAGACTGCGGGTTCGATTCCCGGCCAGTGCGACTTTTCGGGTAAGTACCTCTGTGATTTCTCACATGTGCTTTTTCACCACGCAATGCTCCTTGAGTAGGGCTTAGGCGGACCTCCTCGTAACATAATTGCCTAATTTCCTCCTACCCTTCTCCTTCAATGGGAGGCCTCCCATCCCTATCCTTGTCCCTTTCCCAAGTGCTAAGTGCCCATAGTAGTGCCCTTATTAAAGGAGCTGGACGTAGAGCACTATGATATGAAAAAAAAAAAATTATATAAGTATAACTTCTTACTTGGGTCCCCAAGCATCCACTGTCCATTGGTTTGTAATATATTTGGAATAACCATTTTTTTTAACGATGTTATATCAGCTAATGGTTTAGAAAAATCTTTGATAAATATATACTATGTACTTGTATATGATATATACTATATACTTTAAACTTAAGTATATACTATACATCAAAGATACAGAATAGACGTTTTATATTTTGTATACCTGAATAGAATTTGGTCAAGGGACGGGCTGTATACAATGCAGTAGAGACCCGAACAGCTGCCGCTTACCGCTCAGCGCAGGTAGCTAAAATGTTCGTAAAACTGAGTTGGAGCTAGGTTCGTTCAAACTGCTTTAACTCCGTTAATTTTGCTCAGATTAGTTTTAAAATTTATTACAATATTTATGAAGTGTCATAGATTCAAAATATTAAACTAAAAAATTAAAAAAGAAACGTTTTAAACTAAACCCCCCCCCTCCTAAATTGCTGAGTGATCGTCATGTATGGACTTTTTTTTTTATATTATAGTGCTCTACGTCTGGCTCCTTTAATAAGGGCACTACTATGGGCACTTAGCACTTGGGAAAGGGACAAGGAAAGGGATGGAAGGCCTCCCATTACAGGGGGGGGGTAGTGGGAAATTAGGCAATTTTTGCCGCGAAAAGGTTGCCTAGACCCTCCTCAAGGAGCATTGCGTGGTGAAAAAGCACATGTGAGAATCACAGAGGTACTTGCCCGAAAAGTCGCACTAGCCGGGAATGTAACCACGGTCTCCCGCGTCCCAATCCACGACCTAGCCGACCGAGCCACCGCGCACTTTGTCATACATATATACAACTGACTATGCTTTGGTATTTTGCTATGGTCGTATATTAAGATATTAGGAGTAACGTGACAAATTTAGCCTTAAATTTCATTATTATAAATAGACTTTTTGCTTCGTTCTAGCTCGTTACTCATTAAAGATGCCAAACTTAAATAATTGTTATAAAATCTTATCAGAATTTAAAAATTTTTATCATAAAGTAAAAGTCTTTTTAAATTTCTGTCATATTTAATAAAAGGACTTGGACAAAATTTTTTTATAATGACAACAAGTTAATCTTTTTTTTAAGTGGAACTTCCTTAGGCGTGCCTTATATTGGGAGTTAACTCGTGAAATAAGTGAGTGAACGAGAAAATAAGCGAACGCTGCTGTACCCGTAAGAATCTATACATATATTGTCTGTACGTATACCAGTGCTGACTGCGCTGTGACCTGTTTGTCAGTCTCTCTTCCCCTCTATCCCTCCCTCTTGCATGCACATAATAATGCGCTGCAGTTAGTTTATTTACATATATGATATAGCCTCTCTCTACCTCTATATATAGAGTAGATAATACCATTTTTTTTAATTTTATAGTGCACTTGTCCTTCTCTATGTACTCGGCATTTTGGGGATTGAGGATGGATGTGAATAGAGAAGGTGTAAGGGAAGTTTTTTCTGTATTTCCCAGGATAACTAGTCCTGTGGGTGGGGAAATAACTCAGAAAAAATACATCCCAGAACGGCCGGTGCATTGCCTAAGTTCCGAACAAATGTCTATAGAGCCTATAGACATTATGCCTGATTTTTTGCACACCTCCCACTCACGTTGTCATAACAGTAAAGAGTCAGTTAATCGATCAGAAAAATCACCAGCGTGCGTGGATATAATACTAGTCGAGTGGTCATCCATCTGACTATCAACGTTTAACCTTTCAGATCGACGAGACTGCTACTCTACCGCTGCCCCACCATATCAGTGGTAGGTGTACCTACTGCTGTACGGTAAAAATTGTGGCAAGGCTGTAATACAAACCTTACTATGTCACTGTTATAGCTCATGTACTGTCAGGTTAATAATGTCAGCCACAAGACCTCACTTGATCTCTTTGAAGTCTTCGAAAAAAGTAGTAAAAGTCTTTTTTTTTAAATCTTTTGATATGTATACATGCATGTCAAAAAACGTACATTAAATATAAAACATGTACAATACGACAACTTAACTTTTAAAAGCAAGAAAAAACGCTGTATTTTAAAAGGAAAGTAAAATTGTCTAAAAGTAACAGCTTCTATGGTTCTTCGAAAGGGGACCTACATGACTGAGGTGCAAAAATATAGAGAAGTTGGACTATGCTCAAACATAACCTTAATTATTTTCTTTTTGACAGTTTCTTAAATGAAACAAGTAAAAAAAATTTTTCTTTTATACACCGTGTACGAAAAATTCATATAGACATTTATGAAATCTTCGAAAAATTTTTGTCACAATATAAGCTTTCAAAATTTGAAAAACAGTCATTTCTTGAAAACGAAGCTAGAAAGACCCAAATTAACTATTATTATGAGCTTTCTAACGGAAAAACAGCATGACTGACGTGCACAAATAAAGAGGGGTTAGACTATGCCCAAACAAAACTTCAATTTTTTAATTTTTTGACTGTATCTTGAAAAGAACAAGGCAAAACAATTTTTTTACTAAGTATGGAATGTTTGGAAAACTAAAATGGACGTCAACATAAATTTTGAAAAATTTTTGTTACAATATAACCTCCTAAAATTAGAAAAACAGTTGTACCTCCTAAACGAAGCCAAATAGGCCAAAAATAATTTCACTTATTAAAATTATTATTGAGGTGCAGAAGTATGTTACACAGATTTATACAAAAAATTATAGTAATTCTGAACATCCTGAGTCATATCTGAAAGGCAAAGCAACAAACCTTATATCTTACGAGTACATTGATTTATTTTTTGTTTTCTCTTATGTATTGTAAGAAAAAGTATCACGTGTCCAAAACCTATATTCCATTTATTAATTTTTGAATCAGTAGAAATTAGTTATGCACGAGTGAATTTTATTATTAATTCATAAGTTATCATAGAAAACGAACAAGATCAAAAAATACAACTTTACAATGGAAAAGCTATACGTCTATAGTTTTTCTTAATCTCAATAAGATATAATAGATTATTTTACTTTTACGCATTATTTTATTTTAATTTATTGTACACATATGATGTCACATCAAATGCACGAATATTAATTTAAAATGAATAGTAGCTTTTGTACCTGGTGGCGCATGTCTCCAGGGCAAGCACCAGGCCCAAGGGACCTGCTAAGCAGGGCCCGAGGGACTCCTTGTGCTTGCCCTGGTTGGATGGGCACCTGATGCGAACCCTATTTTTTTCTATTGAGGGCGCACCACACCCTTAAAAATGCCCAAAGTAGGAAAAGGAATTTTTGTTCCACGTAATGGGACATAAGTACTTTTTTGGCGCAGTATGGTAAAAATATTTGTTTTGTTCTGCATTACATGACCAACAATTCGTACATGTATTACATATATTATAGTAAATATGGAACTTCTTAGAACGTGCGAATCATAACATGAGTAGTATATAAAGGCTTATGTATTATTTGCACGTGCGTGCACTAATAAGTAATGATATTAAAAAGTTTAATATTTTAATATGAGGTTTCTAAAAATCGATTAAAGTGAGATGTACTTGAATTTGCTCAGTTTTGTTTCACCAAGCTTAATAACATTCAAGTTAAAAGTTTTGCTTCTGCCGGGGGTCCCTAGACCCACACCTGACTTTTTTTTTCAAAACACTTCTGAACAGTTCTGACATTTAAAACTCATTTTACCATAGTGTGTTAGTTTTAAAACTAATCTTCTATTCTCTGTGCTTTCAAATCATTATCACCATTATTATCACCTGAATTGGATCATTAAATATAATGTTTTATTTGAAAGAGTGCAATCTTATTTAAAAAAATTAAAAATTGGTTGAGTAAAGTGTTGGATTATGTTTAAAACAGCACAAATTAATTTTCAAAAGTTTTTAATTATTTCTATGATCAGTTAACCCAAAATTTACACACACCATGCAAAGTATATCTATAAAAATCATGTTTTTTTAATGCTTGAAAATTTAAGTAGGCATTTCTCGATTTACAGTTATTAACGTCTGCTTGGAATAAAAAATCAAAGAAAGAAATCTTTTGAGGTTTCAGAAAAAATCACTTTAGCCACCTGATTTTGAAGATTACATTAAGAAATGTGCTCTTATTCAAATCTGATGGTTGGGATCAAGGTGGAGGTGTCGGATTAAGATCTCATGTTGATATAGCTGAGTTAACTTGTGTGTGTATAAGTAGAAGGTGACCCTGTATCCCCGTAGGTGGAACTAGTCCCTTTTCTACTTAGCTATTAGACCATCAGTGGCCTTGAAGTAAGACCAGGAGAAAGGTTACATGGTTTTCACTCTTTTTACCTACTTATACCATTTATTGTATACGTAAAAAATATGCTTATCGTTGAGTTCTTATATAATTGGACAAACATGCTCTAATGTACGTAGTCATCTGAGTATGATGAAGAAAAAGATTATTAAAGCAGCAGTATCTACGACACGTACGCAAGGTAATACAAAAAAGAAAAGGATAACAGCAGAAATATGAACAATTTTCTGGTGAGTAGTAGTAGTGATGTTAACAGTAATACATGTGCCCGTAGTAAAGGAGCAGTGAGGATAGCAACACACGCTTGCACTTTTGTCAATAGCATTAGCACTAATTTAGGCACACTTTAAGTCATAAGCAATTACTATGATAAAAATTATGACAATGACAGCAATGAAGACATTGTAAATGGGTACTTTAGCAGAGCATTGGTATGGAGCCCTGACACGAACGATTAAAGAATCCAACGACATTAACCAGAACTCCAGCTAAATAGAGGTATTAACGGCAGAGCAGCAGTACTAACATGATTACAAATCAAGAAGATTAGTCTGAAAGTTTCTTTACTAAATGTTATGTATCTATTTAGTGGCATTCTTACTTTGAAAAGTAGTTAATCCAAACAATTCGTTGATTATGCTGTAAAGAGTTCATTACATGCTCCAAGCCCAAAAGAGGATACGTTTTCTTTAACAAATATTTATTAAAAGTGTGTGCACGTTAACCAGTGGCTTAGAGCATTCATACATTTATACAGCTGCTTGCGGTTGCCACATTTTTCGTGACAACTATCAGGAGTTAACTCAGAAATCTTGACTGTGCACCTTAGTACTTTTATGTTTCTTGTATAGTTATATAATTCTTTATTGCAACATTATGTTCGAACTGGATCCTGTGTTTATAGATTAACGGGTCTATCAGGAACGAACCAATAGAAATAAAACAATACTTGTAAAACAGTCAAAAAGGCGCAAGGCTAAAGTATTCATAAAATTGCTTATTTAAATCTTTTAAAACTAATAAAACATACAAGAAAAAGGCACCAAAGCTGTGAGAAGTGAACACAAGTTAATTGAATGCAATGAGAATACTGGTAACTAATACGTCACTAAAACAAAAAATCTGTGATTCCTGCCATTTGTACATCAATGAGAAAAAAAAAATAGTATGATCCAGTTAAAATGGTACGTAGCTGTTATAAAAGAAATTCTCAGTTTACTCGATACATTTTATGTATTGCTCATTTGAATTATCGTTTTAATAGCCAGATAGTATCAAAATATCGTCATAATAGAGTCAGATACTACATTTGGGAGTAGAGAAACTTTAGGGTCTTTCGGTGGAAGTGCAACATTATAGACGGCTTGTGTTTAACTCTTGTATTAAAAACTAAGTTTTATAGGATCTTTGCATATGAGTTAAAAAATTTGCTAGAGCAAGCCTTCAAAGAGTAAATAATTATATTCGTACATCATAAGAGTAATTTGACTGGGCTGCAGAAGCTGTAATAAATATGACGTGTTGCTATTTAACTAATGACGGGTACAAAGAAAAGGAAAAATGACCATGAGCACGTTTTGAAATAGCTGTAATAATAAAACAAACTTTAAAATATCACTGTATGATTCCAATCTCACTTCAAGAGCTTAAAGCTAAGCAATTCTCTTTGTACATAAGAAGGAATATTGTTTAAGTTGTTAACTAAGTAATAAATATCACAATCATAATTAATATTTGCTCTTATATTATATTAAGTTAAAAAAGTGTACTCCTAAAATACTAATGAATTAAAATCTTAATATACCAATTGTTTAACTGAATTAATGAAAATGTTTATAACATATCAATCCACAACTTAGTATTAAGAAGCATGACCATTGACACATTTTAATAGTCATGCTTCTTAATACCAAGTTGTGGATTTTAATATTATTTATGATAACAAAGAATGTAGTAAAAGGAGTGACTGGATAATTATCATGTAGTTGTTCATTAATTCTTCCTCAATTTTATATAAAACAATATTAGTTGATAAATAAAACTGTCAAAGTAAAAATACAAACATACAATATACACTATTCGTGATATTATTTTAAGAACAATGGTATGAGGCAAGAATATGACGTGCACCTTGCAACTTAAGGAGCTGATGTCAGATACTGCACTAGATTATTGAATTTTTTTGCTACAGTAATAATTATTTTTTTATTTATCAAAAGAGCATGTTTAATGGGAAATTTTAAGAATACAATGGTTACGATTGTAAAGTGCCACATGGTGGTTTTCATTTTTATAAATAAGAATCTCCAACGTTCAACCCTCTCTATTAGGAAAAAAGTTTCCTCGACTTTTTTTTCGCGATGTACAACTTGTAAAAAGAGCTTTAGCAAAATAAAAAATGGGTAGGTCAAAAAACTGTTTAATTTGTAAAATAACTACCTGTGTATATCCTACTGATAATGTATGCTGACAACACTGCCCAAAGGAAGCAGAAAATCAAGATATATACGAGAAATGGCGTCCACATTTTTTTACAACCATTAATCAGAAATATTTTTAAGCCAATGGTTACAACGATTCGATCACTTTCAGACCATGTAAGGTCAGCTGTTTTTAAATCAAGTAAGTCATTTACTGGCAGACATTACGAGTAAAGTTGTTTGACCTTCCTAAATTACCCTCTCATCTCTTAGCATTTAACCAGATGTCACTGATCCTTTTTAGATATGCATTCGACAAATCTTATAGTGAAGCTATAAAGGAGAAACAAATTTGATCCAACGGGGCAATTTTCAACAGTCAAGTGACACAATTGAATCTCTGCATTCGATCACCAAAATGACTTTACTAAACGATAAAAGAAAGGTGCTTTGGATGCTAACGTCTCCAGCATAACACCAGATTATGTTAGAAAAAAGATCTAAAAGATCTATAACTAGCTCCAATGCTTAAGACCATTGTGATTTTTTTTAAGACTGGTCTGGTGCTATAATAGTATGCCAGAAAAAAATATCCTTAAGTATCCTGGCAGTCACAATTGCTGGAAAGCTTAGTCAAAGAAGTGCTTAGCAAATCAGTCTTTTTTAGGGACGCTTAACATCAAACTACCTTACCAATAAATGTATGACAACTAAACAGAATATGCTAAAAAGGCATACAAAAGTTTTAAACAATATCAAGAGTCACGAAAGGGTGAGTCAGAGGAAAAACTCTAAGGGCTTAAATGTTAACAACCTCACAAATCAAGAAACTGACCTAGAACAATTGTAAAGATTTGAACATTAGCTTTAAAATCTACGAATAAACACATCATTACATGATGGATCAGCTTTTCATAATAACCCACAGTTTACTACACAAACCTATCAGCTATTTTAATATATGTAATAATATTTATTTATGTTTATATGTACGCTAAAAAGTAAGAAGATGAGGCTCCATGACTTTGTTAATCTAATTTTTAAGTTTTCTAATTAAAAAAAAAATTTAATTGTATATTTCTTGTTAGTTTTGAATTTTTACGGCTATAACAAGTAGCCCTTTTTATATAACATGGGTAAAAAATTGTAAATCAAGGGCCCTTTTTTCAGGTTCACCGTTTAATTTAGGGGTCAAGAAACGAACTTTCAATTTTCAGCACTTCGTGCACAAACCCCCCACTAATTGTCCAGATTGTGTCAAAACTCTAATTTTTTCAAAATAAACTTTGTAATGATATTTTACAAAGCCTTAAAAGTTAATGTAATTTATTGTTTAGTCAACAAAAAAGAATTTGTTTAAGTGAATTTGACGTAAATTGTAGGACATTCTTCAGAAATACTGGAGAATAGATATTCAGAACAAACAAATGTAGTTATGCTCATGTAAAAAGAAAGATGTGCCCTTGACTTTTTTTTTAGGATAAGCTTCAGTATTTCTTCCAAGCGGTCCCCTTTTTGAAATGAGCAGTCTGTCTTGTGTTGGTATGTCTGAGTACACAGATATTCCTAAAATTTATTAGTTAATCAAGCACTCCTCATTTTTTTAAAACTGTAGCTTACGTGCTGTCTGTGGATCAAAGTATGTTACAACACATGAAACATTTTTAATGTCTCAGGATAGTGATATGTTCATAAAGATGTAATTGTACTTTACTATCATTTTTTTTTCAAGTCTTACTTGTAGTTTCCATCTTTGTTTGATAAGCAGTGTGTTCTTCAATTAATAGTGCTGCTATCCCCAATTACTAATTGTAGTTGAGCTTTATTATTATAAGCAGATGAAAATAATATTACTCGTATAATTGTTAATGCTTGCTAAGAGTGCGTTAACGTTATTGAAATCTAGCAACAGTTAGAAGGTGGTAATACCAGCACCCTTTTGAATGATGAACTTACTGCTAATAGCGTTTTAACTTAACAAGCGTATTAATATACCGACAAAACTCTTTGTGGAAATACGATGTAATGTAGTATATATATACATGTATAATTTTACCCCTTCAGGTGCTCCAGGCAGCAAATTTCTGCATGAGATAACTGTTAACTGTATGAAAATGTTGAACTAATTTTAATTTTAATAACTGTGACTATATGCATGAGATTAAAGTTTCTATGTGAAGCTCCAATTTAATACTATAACAAAAGAATTTTTGTAGTATAAAATTAAACAGCTTTGATCGGTCAACAACTGTACCGTTTAACCTTATACAACGATACCTCAAACAAATAAAAGCAAAACTCAGCATTTCCAACATTATTTTCGATAGGAAAATCGAAGCTGTGTTTTTCTGCTTTTATAGAATCCGTTAACTACTTTTTAAAATCCTAATTTTTGTGAAGATTTTAAAAAAATTTCATTTCCAAATGTTGAATTTAAAATTTGAATTTTAAAGTGCCAAAGTTACTGTACAACTTGAGCAACATCTTTGAGGCAGAGCACTTATACCTAGTCACAGCGCTCTATGTGTTGCTCAACAACTGAACTTTTATTTTCCCACAGCAATGACAAAATCACAACACTAACCTTCTTTCCTCATTTTTATCACAAGTTGTGTTTTTTTTTTTTACAACACTAAATAAAATAGTCAAAATTTCTTTCACTGGTTATATATTATTATGAATATTATTTTTAATGCCAATAAAATGTATACATTTATAATTTCATGTTCTAATAATAACTCTTTTCATCTTTATTCTAAAATAAAAATAAAGTAGTGTTAATATTACTTTAACAATTAATAAATTTTTAGTGTAAATTAAAATTCTTATTTACTAACACTTCTATGAAATTTTCTAATATATCGTGTAAGAGAATCTTTTCTTGATAATTTTTTTCCACATTCTTAAAAAATATTATCATTATTTAAAGTATGCATTTTTTTGTGGTGTCGTAAATGTGTTTGTCTTGTAAATTTTTTTTGGACAACTAATACAACTAATAACTTTTCCATTTTAATGTTATTTTTGTGGGGCGTGTAACGACTTTTTTAATTTTATAATTTCACAAATATTACACTAAAAATATTAATTTAAAGGTTTTTTTTTATGTACTTTAAGTCCATCTTCATCACCAAAAACTTAAGTACATAATTCACACTTAAGTAAATGCTTCTTCCTCATAAATAAAAACATATAACTTGTAAAATTTATTAATTTTTGTAGGCCATTATTTATTTACTGCGTAAAACTCAGGCTAGAGGGTGCCAGGACCCGCCAGTCCTAAGATTAGTAAGTATTACGGTGTATGTGAAGAGCGTTGGCATGAATACTATATACGTGTACATTAAGCAATATGGTTGGTCCTTGATTTTATCAACGGTGTTCAAAGTCAGCACTCACACGCGCTTTTCTACTTTCACAGATTTACATACATACTAATATACACGTATCATGCAGTCATATGAAGCATAAAATCTGCAATACGGGATTTTTAAAGCCCATCAGAGTAAGAGAGAGGTATCTTCCATGCTACTTCTGCGCATTTTTTTCTGCGTGCTCCATGTGACCACGGCTTTATACTAGGACTGTGGGGTCCAAGCGCCCTCTTGTCTAAGCTTTGTACTCTACATTTTTTTAAAATACACCATTTAAATTTTTAAATATGCAAATAAAAAGTTAATAGAAATTATCTACTAACTTTTCTTATTTTAAATTTATGATGTTAAAACTTAAAAATGCCAAAGATGAGGGTATCAAGTATTGTCTTTGAAAATGGCCCACTTTTTTATGGACTTCTTGTAAATCTATTATTTAAAAGTCAAAACTGCCAATGGTAATGGTATTGAGTATTGTCTTTGAAAACTACAAACTCTTGTATAGATTATGTAAGAAACAAAAATATAGTTTGTATTACAAGCAGCTTAATTATAAATGTGCTCTATTACAGCACTACTTATATTAAAGAGTTACTTAATATTAATGTAACAACTATCTTACAATAATTTTCATGTGCAATTTATATACAAAATGTAAAAAATGTAACATTTAACCTAGTTTATTAAAGATTTATCATTAAGATACACATATACTTACTCCAACATTATTTAGAACAGATACACTACTATAACTTTCTAATATGTACTTCACAAAAGTCACAGATTGATAATTTACGAAAATACTCAATAAATCTGGATTCACTAATAATTTTCAAAACATCTAAATGAGAAGGAAGATAAATACATACAAATAAACATAGCACTATATGTTGATACTTTAAATTTGTTTCTACAAAAATTTTCATAACCATTTCGAAAGTTATAATTTTTTAAGGTCTAAAACATTATTTCTTGATTCCCACTAATTTATAATGTCTGAAAGATCACTAGACAATAGTTTTGAAACACAAATAGTAAAAAAAAAAAAAATACTTCATTTACATGTACAGAAGATTCGAGATCGAAATTCAAAATTGGTGATAAATCAGCGTGAGTATATATTTACATTTAAAAACAAAATTATAATGCCTCAATGAATGGATACATTTATTTCTGCTTAAATTTTTTCGGGTAATGCCAAACTTACCAAATTATTTATTAAAAAAATGCTTTACGGTCCTCGTACAGAACACCGTTTTTGTGAGGTTAATTCTAATCAGAAGTGTACAGAGAATTTTCCAAAACCGTTCATAAACGTAACTACTTTTTAAACAAACGGTTATCCACAGT
Organism: Copidosoma floridanum; assembly: GCF_036245765.1. NCBI lineage: Eukaryota > Metazoa > Arthropoda > Insecta > Hymenoptera > Encyrtidae > Copidosoma > Copidosoma floridanum. The sequence goes on along the minus strand of NW_028321910.1, from coordinate 3,706,533 downwards.
ATAAAAGAATAAATAACATACGTGGTAAATATATTTACAAGACTTGGACAGAAAATAAAATTTTAGTTAATAATTTAATAGTTCTACCATATAATAAATTTTTATCGATAAAATACAAATGTCATGTCAATGTTGAATATTGTGCATCAATCCTAAACATAAAATATATTTATGACTACATTAATAAAGGTAGTGACAGAGCGTACCTTAGAATTCAAAAATTTAAAGACAAAAAACCAGGAAAATTTGATGAAACAAGTCGTTATGTTAGTGGTAAATACGTTGGTCTAATGGAAGCAGCTTAAGGACTACAAGAATTTTCAATTTATGCTAGAAGTCATACAGTTGTTAATTTAGCTGTTTACCTTGAAAGCAAGCAAAAACTTACATTCGAAGAAAATAATGTTAAAAATAGTGTAAGAAACTAACAAATACATTTAACAGCTTGGTTTAAATCAGACATACATAATTACTTTGCATAATCAATTAAGTATGATATTATTCCAGAATATAACATTTTTAATAACAAACAAAAATTTTCAGAAAAAAGGAAAGATTTAATAAAAGATATTGCAATAGGTAAAATAAATATTTTTTTTTTAAAGGATCATAAACAGTCTTCTTCCTAACTCATTTTTAATGAAATAAACGGTGCAACAACTTTCGAAGACATTAAAACATATAACGGAATGCAATACTAGACGCTTAAAGATACTGAAACTGCAATCGATCATGATTCTCAAATTGCCAATATTTTTGAAGTAGCAATTACGTTGATGTTTTTATATCAATTGAAACGATTTTTTGCGTGGTTTTTAATTTCAGAAAATATTCAAGGTGACAAAATATGAAATGAATATAAAGAATAGTTAACAGAAGATTTCGTTGCCGATAAAAATAATGGCCCTCTGTTACATATTTACCAAATTTTAGAATCTGATGATAAGTCATGACAAAGTTTTAATCTACCTATACCAAAACAAATCAAAGATACACAGAATGTTATAAAAGCCAAAGTTTCTTTTAGATGAAAAATGTTCTATTCATTGTATACCAATTTAAATAATAATTAAAAGAAAATATTTCATACAATTTGTGAACAAAATGATAAAATTTTCTTTAATAATGGTCTTGGAGGTCCTGAAAAAACTTGTTTATTTTAAACTTTGATTTATTATTTTATTTCTGAAGGTAAAGAAAATTTATCCATGACTTGGACTGGCACAGCATTAGTATTGCATTCGAAAGGTATGGAAAGTCATAGAAATTTCAAACTTCCGTTAGAATGAGGCAATGTAGGAAGTGTTTTTGTAAAATTCGAAAACAATAAAAAAAAAGTCAGAGAAGTTCATTTGATTATTTGGGATAGAGCTTCAATGATTTTGAAAAAGCCTTTGAAATGGTTGATAGAACTTTGGAAGACTTATGTGGTACAGAAATATATTTCAGAAACGAATAAATTGTCTTAGGAGAAGATTTTTGTCTAATTCTTTCAGACTAAAACGCAGTAATAAACGTATTATAATTCAAGAAACTAATAAATTATTATTTTCCTACCATGGGCGTTTTTGAGAGGCTGGTGCGCCCTCGGTAAGAAAAATAGCATTTGCCACATAAGCGCTATCGCTCCATGGCTACCTTACGTCCCTCGGGCCTCAAAATAGCCCTGGAGACGATGGCACTTATCCGACGAAAACTACTACTTAATGTATTTTATTTAAAAATTTTAAATTACGAATTATATTCGTTTTAATGATAAACAATTTTTAAAATTGTTTAAAAATTTGAAAAAGGGAAAATTAAAACTCCTTGTATTCCTCAAAAATGGATATCAAAGAATGTATGTTCTGAAAAATTTGGTGATTTGAATAGTTCTTAAGTCAACAGTATTATTTTTACGTCAAGTAAAGAGTATATCAGTTTTTTTAATTAATAAAATTCATGATAAATCAAACGGAAAAATTAAAACCTATTACAGCATAGATAACACAACCTTTAAAGGGGTTGACTAGTCATACAATAATATTTATAAAAAATTTTCCAAATAAATTTTGAATAATATCTGTGGAGGTTTACCACCTTATAGACTTAATTAAAAAATTTTTACAATAGTTACGCTGATTAAAAATTTAAGTACATCAGACGGCTCATGTAATGGCTTACGATTTAGTATTACTAAATTTTTAAAGTACAATGTTAAAGGAGTAATAATTACTAGAGAAAAAATTGGACATCAAGCTTCTATTGCAATAATAAATTCAAACACTGCAGACACTTCATTACTACCTCTTACTTTATATCGTAAGAAATTCTCAATAGTTGTGACATTTGCTATGACTATCAATAAATCTCGAGGTCAAAGTTTTGATAATGTGGAATTATTATTAAAAAAACCTTTACTTCCTTATAGTTTATTATACGTGTATTTATCGAAATGCAAAATTAAAAATGGAGCTTTTTTCAATCAATAAAGAAAATATTTAATGTGTTAAAAACACAGTTTCGAAAAATTATTGATTATAAGTTATAATGTATCTAATAACAACACGATTTGAATATTTTTACATGTATAGACAAAACTTACTACCTTATAACACATCCTATAAGTAAACATTGTGTTTATCTATTGTACCAATTTCAACATTAATACAAAACAAATTAAAAATAGATCTAACTCTTCATGATCTAATAGGGCTTTATAAGTTGACTCAAAAAATAAATCATCTTAATGCGAAACATCTACGGTTTGTTTTAATGACAAAATGTATGTAATTTTAATTTATGTATATATTGGTCTTGTTAACACATATACAAAATAACATAATATATACACATAAAACTTAAAATTTACCACATAGTTTATCATAAATGCTCACAAAAAAAAAACTTAGCGTACAAAAACAATTATACTTACAAATAAATTTAAATACAGTTGATATGAATTGGCTTCTAATCAAATTCTAAGTTGTTTGAATAAAATGGTTAATAATTATTCGTATGTATAGAATCCATTTCTTCGCCCTTTAGGTGGTGTAGAAGTATAGATGAAAAAAAATTTATTGTAAACAAAAAACATGTTCTCATTAGTTAACATTCTTCACAAACGAACATTTTTAGAGTACAAAAATGTATATGACATACTATTTTTATTATGTATTAAATTACTTTTTTATTGAAAAACTTTGAGTAAAACATAAATGATCGAATAAATAATCTCTTAACTACCAATATAAATAGTTTTATATAATAGATCGTTGCTTAGAATGCTCCACACTGTTAACTGTATAATATAACAGTTAACGATATAATTTAATAAATAGTTATGATAAGGCTTTTAGTGACGACCTACTATAAGTCAGTTAAGACCTTAAATTTTTTCTGGACGATGAGATAATTCATAGCGGTAGGATAGTGTGGGTTCTGGAAAAACCTGTGATGTATGAAAATAAGGGAAAAAATAACGGTTTTTCACCTCATTTTGTGAGGGGGGAAGTGTGGAGAGGGAGATGGGAGGTGAATGGGGGTCTGTGGGGGAGGGGGCTGTAAGGGAGTTGTGTGGAATGACCCCCTGACATAACTTTATAATATAGGAAGATATATACCTTTAAGGTAGATGACTTATAAGGACTTTACGTGCTTTTAGAATATATACCATCAACATTGAAATATTATGAGGTTCGTCCACATAAGTACGGTTTTGTCCGTATTGTAAGCTTGTTTTACGTAATAATGTCCGCATAAGTCACCATTGATAAATATACATATATACTTGTGGGGCTGCGTCCCCCTGTGCACCCTGCACGCCATTCCTTTGGTTTAAATCGGGATTGCTTAGACTCTAACAAGACCCCTGGTGGTTTTTCTCGGAGTCAATTGGTTCAAGTCTATTATGATTTATTTTTGTCTGCCTGGTGTGCGTATTTGTATGTGTGTTTGTGTGTGTGGGTGTGTGTGCGTGTACATGTACATATAATTGGGTCAGCTTAAGAAAGAGCCTTGTTCGAGGCTATGGCAAAAGAGAAATGCTTCAAAGTTATTGGCAAGAACGAGCCTTTCTTAATTGTTAGGCAAGCGAGAGCCTTTTTAAACTTCGGGGCAATTAAGAGCCTTAATAAAAAAAAAGTTTTTTTACTTGATTTTTAGTTGGTAATACATTTAATATAGATATACAAACCGCTTTTAACGTCTTATGTATATTATTGACTTAATGTTCTTCTCGATTGGTAAACTTATCATTGCTTACTAAAGTGCCTCAGACCAATAATTCTAAGACTCACCATGCGTCTTAAATATTAAGTAAATAAGTTTATATAGGTAATTATTTAAGAAACATTTTGAAACTCGTGAAGTGACGCACTTTTTAATAGATTAAAATATAATAATTAAAAAAGGGATTTTCAAACTTCAATTTCGTTTGAAGGAAAAAATTGTTGTAAAAAAAAAATTTTCACTGTTTTAGTGGGTTCAATAGCGTAACATAAATAGCATGTGTCCGTAAATATATTTATAGTTGCAGTTGGCCGAGCTAGGAGCACAATTGGTGTTGGCTCTTTACAGGTTGAGATATATCTTTTTTTTTTTTTTTTTTATATTAGAGTGCTCTACGTCCCGGCTCCTTTAATAAGGGCACTACTATGGGCACTTAGCACTTTGGAGAAGGAAGGGAAGAGGGATGGGAGGCCTCCCATTGCTGGAAGGGGGGTAGGGGGAAATAAGGCAATTTTTGCTGCGAGGAGGTCGCCTAAACCCTCCTCGAGGAGCATTGCGTGGTGAAAAAGCACATGTGAAAAATCACAGAGGTACTTGCCCGTAAAGTCGCACTGGCCGGGAATCGAACCATGGTCTCCCCGCGTGCCAATCCACGACCTAGCCGACTGAGCCACCGCGCGCTCTTTGAGATATATCTAAATTTGATAGTTGTGATAGCGGAGAATCATTGTTATTATTGAATCTGTGCAAATGTATCAAGATAATCATTATCAAAAATATTAACAAAATCCATTGACTAGCATGTACAGTTAGTCAAACGCAAATAGCTACAGAAAACAAGATGGAACCGAACACAGATTTAAGTAGTAGTATTTTTTCTGCATGTTGTGAAAAATAACCCTTAGACGAAAATACAAGAAATTAAATCGTTATGATCTTTTAAAGCAAGGAATAATCCTAGATGACTACCTTGATTTTTCTAATAACATCTTAAATATTTAAGAAATAAGTTAAATAGTGTTGTACATAAGAATATGATGGTATTTTTTAAGGACAAATATGTAATATAGGCTAGTGGTAATTGACTGTGTAGTTTTATCTGTCATACAAATTATTATTAAAAAGAATTTAAATTAAAAAAAACAGTATGACAATGTATATAAAAATTTACTGTAGTTAACATTAAAGTAGAGTTAAAAATCATATTTATTATATTTCAGGAGCAATGATAGTAGTTATTCTAATTGAGAGCAAATAACGCTCTTTTTATTAACAATTTTTTTATCTTCCAAGAAGTGCGTCGACTTATGAGTTTAGAGGTGATTTTTTTTTTATTACCTATATATTTTATGTATAAGTTATCAATTAAGAAGCACATCAAGTCAAAAATATACATAATCTGTTAAAAGCAGTTAGCATACATATATTAAATGTATTACCAACTTATAATCAAGTTAAAAAAACTTTTCTTTCAAAAACGTCTTTCTTGCCCCAAAGTATGAAAAGACTTTCTTTTGCCATTTCTTCTGAAAAGGCTCTTTCTTGTGCTGACCTGGCGATATGCACAAAAGTGCGCTGCAGCAGCTCTAGCTCTATAAATTTTTATATACATGGCCTCTCTTTATACTGCTGATACGTAGTCAAAATCATATCGTACAATGTACATACACGTTAATAGTTTTAGTTGACGTAATTAATTATAATGATAATAAAAATCTAAAAATGTGAGTATATGCTATATTATATGGCATTCGTTTGGTGGCAGCGCAGTGGAAAGGTGCGAGAAAATAACAATGTTGTTGTTGTCCATTGAAGGTTGTTGTTCTTCCTAGTATCGATATCCTATTTGTTTACGATGGCCGCCTCTGCATTGGCATATCAAGCGCATGACTATAGGTATTTGCTGTGAGGATGAAGACCAGCAACGCTCTAGTGGATTTTCGTCGTTGCGCTGGCTGTTTCTGCCCCATGTAACCGTAGCCTTTGGTATGGATGTAACAAACAACTACACTTAAACTATAAGTGTATATACATACCTGTACCCCTTTTTCTCCACTGTTAAGGTGTAGGTGTAATAAACGTATGAAGAGTGTATTGTCATGCATGGGATCCCATTTGTATGATACTGGGGACGTATCATTTGACAATATTTCAATACATCAGCCCATGTTGTAACATAGGGCCACGAAGCACGAAAAAGCTATATGGTACCACCTCTGATATATTACGTAAAAAAAGAGGTTTCCGCAACAAATGAGAATAGTTATAGGGGAATTAACTTTCATCTCGGACGCTGTGACGTTCTACTGGCTTTTTCCGCCCCATGTGACCGCGGCTTATAGTATAGATATAATAGGTTTGTTTGGAAATTAGCTTTGGATGGTGGACAGAGAAGCTACATGTTTTTATACTATTGATATTTCAGTAGCACTAAATTATAAACGTTACGAGACAAAAAAAACGGTGAGGCATATTTTATGCACTTATATTATGAAACTATTTTATCTTCATGTAACAAAAACGTGAGAGTTATTATTTAGGTCTTAGACAGTAGATTTTAGATGTAAACGAACAATTATAATTACAAAAAAATGTTGTTATTATAACATTTTAAAGAAGTACAAAGATTTAACAGTTTAGATAAGCTCACTCTTAAATACGCAAAAATGTCAGAAGCTTTTTCCAAAAAAACTTTTAATCTTAACATTGAAACACTATTCAAGTTTTTGCGAAAAATGTAAGAAATCTGCTAATAATTTTAAAGGGTTTGTGTTTTTTTTTTATCAAAGGTATATTTTAATTTTTGTGAAACTCCAGTTAAACCATTGAACATTAAAAAATGTATTATTTTTTAAAAATTTTAGTGAAAAATTCTTTGACATTAGGCAAACTTCCACTGTTTCAACTATAAATGCTGTTATGTAAGTTTCTAAATAAAGCATTTATTGTTATCATGTCATAAAAAATGTATGTTTCGATCCTTAAAAATTACATATTACTGAAATAATACAAACAAAAAAAAGTACACGTCACACTTATTAAATAAAAGTTCTTACGTTTTACAGTTCGTAAATGTGAATATATTTGTAAGTATTCTACATATATAAATTGAATTAAATAAGTAAAGACAACTTATACGTTCAGTTAATAACTGATAGAGTTTATTGCATAAATATTTTTTAAGTGTAAAGTGTGTCTATTGGTCTCATGAGTGGCCTAGAAAAATTGACTGATAACGTCAAAATCACGTCAACAACGAACAAATTGAACCTTGTTGTATGGGAGGGTCATTTGTAAAAAACTTTTTTTTGAAGGGGTAATGCAGGGGTTCATGTATAATATCAATTAGTATTTATATACATATGAAAATCTATGCTTATTATTTGAGTACAATCAATGTCTCTGATAAAAATCACTTATTCATTAGATAAGAAGTCTAGAAGGTAACTTGTTTGGATGTCGTTTTCAGAGATCATTTATTTATTATATTTAAAGTGTCTTTTAGCCTTTTTAGTAATTGTATTATAAGTTTATTTACACAATCATAAATTTGTTGAATATTGTATTCTGTTAACAAGTCTTTGGTTTTGATCCATTAAGTGACACAAGTTTAATTACGTTATTATAATATGTTTAGAACAATCAGGTGCATAAATTTTATACTTATGCTTAGTATGTTAAAATAGTGTCGGGGGCTGTGAAGAGCTATGGAGGGAGGCTGAATGAGGGGCAAGCAGATTTTGAACTATTTTAAAATCACGTATAAAACGATTGAATTTTACCTTATTTTGTAGGGGAGCATATTTATATTAAAGTTTTTTTGTGGGGGCTGTGGGGACCGTGGGAGAGCGTGAGGAGAACTGTGACTGCCCCACACAAAACAACTATATACTATAGTAAGATATATATTATAAGTCCATCAGCAGTGACTGCAGCACAAAGAATCTGTCTGTTGTCTATCTTTATCTCTTGCTCTCTCTCCCTCTCACATGCGCACAATGGTTGCACCACAGTTACTCTATCTATATACGTAAAGCCTACTCTAACAGTACTCTATATGGACACGTGGGGTGAGGTGGGCCCCTTTTAGTAATTAATTGATTGTAATGAAAAGTTTCAGCGTATTACTACTATTGATAAATATGTGAATGTAACGATGATAGGCTTAACTTTTGTTTGTCATGCCTTTTGAATCGGGCTTTCAGCATCTTTCAGCTTCATAAATTGGAAAGCAAGAACGATCAAAGGTTCTAACTCCGTGCTGCAGTAGAAGGTAGGAGTGAGCAAGGGGTTGGGCATGGATGGGCACGGGCTTATGCGTAGACCCAAAATTGACAAAGGATAACATGTAGATAGTGCATATAAAAATAATTAAAATAACAAAATAGAAAATTTGTGAAAGTAATAATGGACGCTAATAATATTTCGTAACGTTTTATACTAAACTTTTTAATTGCATTGTCTCTTATACTATTTTAAAAGATATAAATACTTAGGTATTATTTAATTTAAAAATAAGCAAATTCTTCTTTTTCAATTGACTTATTTTGTATGTACATAGATTTTATATGTTTTTAACAATTTTAGTAGTATTTGTACTTTTATTTATACTAATTTCTAATAACAATTTTTATCACAATATAGTAGACTATTTCAGAAACGATTAAATAATTAAGCTAGTGTAACGAGCTACTTGTAGAAGAAGTAAAAAAATTAAACATCATTTAAAAAAAAGATCGATATGTTTTCAACAGACATATGATTGCACTCCACAAGTGTGTAAGATAAAGTTGAATTAACTGCACTATGAATTGTAGCCTCCATTTCATCTTCTTTCAAAGTGAGCAACTCCACTTAATCAGTCTATTCTCTCAATTTTTTCAGAGTTGTGGTCTTGCTGACTTTTATGGATTTTTGTCATCTTATTTTTAATTTCACTTTAGGCTTGGATAATTTTTTCAACGAGGGATTTTTAAAAATGTTTTTGATTTTTACAGCAGTCAACTGCTGAGTATACTCGTCTGACGTAATTCTGGCAGTTTTTCCTTCTTTGATTTGAGCAAACTTGAATTACCAGTGTTCGTACCATTACAACTATACTGAATAGCCAAATCGAGTAGCCGATTAGCTGGATATTCTTTACGAGATGGAACGAAGCCTTCTTGAATAAGTTGACCCCTCACTGATGGCTCGATAGAGGCAATATGTCATCTATTATCTCGATGGGTAAAGCTTGAATATCTTTATGTGTATTCAAGTAGTGAGAGTAGGGACTGTCTGAACTAATGTTTTTTGTCCATTTATATGAAAAATATTATAATCACGTGAATTAATTGTACTAGACACATCTTTTGGTGCACCCGTAAATGTCAATTTTATTTTTTGACTAGCAGGTAAGCAAGAGTTCTGTAAAAATAAATGTTAGGATCAACAAGTTATATTTAATAAAACTACAATTAAGTAATCTGATGTTCCTATTATCAGAAGAGTTATCAAGGAAGTAAGAGATATCGTGATGTTTTTCTCAAGCTTTTCCACGATGGGCTCATTTTTTATACTTCGATTGACATCATCTGAAATAGGATTCTACGAATTACCAACTAAATTCTGTATAACTGCTGAGTACTCTGAAACAGATGCGTTGAATTTTGAAAACAAATCATGAGATTTAAACAATTAGTAAAAATGACGAAGTATCATAAATAATAAATAAATATAAAAGATAATACATATACGTTCAGTACCTGCAGCTGCTTGTTTAGCGTTAAGGTGATTTTTTTCCCGAGATGCATTGGCGAAGTATGATGGTGAAAATACAAAAGGATTATTGGGATACATCCTAGTCTTGCGAAGAGCATTGACAGCAGCTTCCATCTTTGCGGCTTTAATAAACGCTGCTCCAAAGAAACTAAAAATCTTTCGCAAAGTTACTTTAGAGCCTCCTCGCAGATGAGCATTAATTTCATCCATGTAGTTTTTACTTAATGGCTTCATAAAGCCGACGTCGAGGGGTTATAGTCGATGGGTACAATGAGGTAGAAAGCAAATGATTATCACTCCATTGTCTCGTGCAAGATGAAGTATATCCAAGTTTTTTACATGAGAGGAATGTCTATCGAGAAGAAGTAGCACAGGAGTATCCTTCCATGCATGCGAAAAATCAATTAACTTCTTGAACCATCGAGTAAAGATGTCAAACTGAATCCAACCACTTTTGTGAAACTCAGCCGAAGCACCTGTAGGCTTTCCTTGCAGATACTCATCATTTTCTTTAACCTTTGGAAATATCAACATTGGCGGCATAAAAACTCCAGTGGCTGACATATGAATTTTAGCAGTCACATTTTCGTCCCTCTCTACAGCAACTAGCCCTCCAACCTGACGCATTCTCTTGGGAGAAACAACTCACGATGAGGATTTTGGGATAACAGAGATGCCAGTCTCGTCCACGTTTTATATATTGTGTCGTTCAAAATTATATTCATCCATAGCTTCTTTGAGTACAGAAAAAAATTGTTGTACGGCTGATTCATTAAATCCATTGGCTCGAACGACTAAGGTGTGCTCAGTTTTTCGAAGAGTAAGTTCGTTCCTTTCCATAAAACTTCTGAACCAGTCAAGACCTTCCGTATCTATAAGAATTCAATAATTGCGGTTCACAGACAGTATGAAATTTATGTCACTTTTTATGTAAACTGTGCAAAAAAATCACATTAGTAATACATATATTATGAAATGCAGGTTTTGTTAACCGTTGACACGATTAAATTTGTGTGCTATTTATAAATGCGTGGCAAAATCGAGGGCAAGCTTTTTCACATCGTACGATGACAATCCCATAATTTGTCGTTGCATATCACAAATGTAATCACGCTGAGGTTTCTCTTGTTAAAGAGAAAAGGTTGTAGCAAACTCTGTGACTGCTGTCGTAATTTTAGTTAAATTTTATAATAAGAAAATATCACATTTAAATACACCCTTATGGTTCTAAAAACAACTTACTGTTTGCTGTGGGAGGGTTTTTTTCTTGATCATAAGATTTTCTTTGCAAAAGGCTCCTGGGAACACTTATCTCAGTCGCACAACTTTTAATAGATCTTACATTTCGTATACTTTGTAACGCACTTTGCACGTCCCCATCTGTCCAAGAACGTTTTCTGCATTTACCACGATAGTTACGCACCACAACAACAATTTACATATTCCAATAATAACCTACTTACAAATAACTCTAATCTTTTCAACAGCAACAAAAACAATGAACCCTAACCTATGATCTCAAAAGCAGATAGCTGACAGCAGGCAGCTGATCTGCTGATATACCTATATGTGTATAGATGGCGCATTCAATACTTTGACGCTCCAACTATTCGGGCCCACTCGTACCCTACATAGGTGTCCATTTATGCCCCTTCAAGACAGATTTTTTTTAACCATTACTCTCCTAATATTTATTCTAGAGAATGAAAAAAAATAAAAAATAAAAGCTAAACACCTAAGCTATCAGAAAAAACCATCAAAATTAAATTCAACTTAATTTGTCAAGAGCTTGAAAATTTGATCTGGTGTTGATTTTCCAATTGAGAAGTGTACCAATTACACAGCCCACAAAAAAAAATTTTCTGACCTGAAGGTCTTTCTATGTATACGTTTTTGGGGTCACTGAATTTGAACCTGGGGTCAGTTTTATTCCAGCACATTTGGGTTCGGCCATAACCTCAAAATATACCCTCAAATTTTCTATATTTGGTTAAACTGCTAACAGTATGGCTTTAAAACCTTACAATAGTCTATTACAGTAGCTTGATGACCTTTTGCTTAAATAACTACATTATCCGTAGTCCCATAACTGCATAACCTTATAACCCCTTATCAACAGGTGTGCTTAAATAAAACTGACCCCGGATTCAGATTCAGCGATCCCAAAAACACATATAACACATTTTCATACTCCCACGTCAGAGACTTTGTTATTGGGTTTACTGGGTTATTGGGTTATTGGTTTAAGAGTTATGTTGGTAACGGGTTATAAGGTTATGTAGTTATGGGACTATGGGTTATGTAGTTTTATAAGCAAGGGGTCATCGAGCTACTGTAATACAGGATTATAAGGGTATAAAGCCATATGGTTAGCAGTTTAATTAAATTCAGCAAATTTGAGGGTATATTTTAAGGTTATGGCTGAAATCAGGTGTGCTGGAATGAAACTGACCCCAAATTTAGATTCAGCGACCTTGAAAACATATAGTACACATAGTGCTACTTCCATGTTGGAAAATTTTTTTTGTCTCGCTATGTTGTATATCATTATAGATTAAGCGTTGTTGGCTGAGTGGTAAGCGTGCTTGTTACTGATACAACGCAGTTCTGGGGGTCATGGGTTTAATTTACGGTGAATTTAGGTTTTTTCAAAAACTGTTTTCATTGGGAAAAGTTCCTATGTAACCCCGGCTGTTTTGGGGCGGGTTTTTCCGTGGAATTTTTCTTCAGAGTAATTCCAGAGTCTTCTTTTTGCCCCACAGATTTTCGGGCCTGGGTGAATGCGAAACTGTGTTAGGGCTGTAGGTAGGGATTAGCGGACCGAATGTTAGGTGTTGGGCAGGGATCGCTGGCCTTACCGGTTAGGAGTGGTCCCTGAAACATGGGGCTTCTCCGGGGATGCTAATTAGCCTGGATACGATGCTTCGACAGAGAACGCCGGCTTAACTGGTGAGGAGTAGACGTCTGGGAATAATGGAGTCTTCTCTAGGAAAAAACTACACAGTGGCGAGTTCATTTGATGCACCATCAGTTCAGAGAGTGTCAGCTTAACTAACAAGGTGTCCCACCGGAGATACTCACACTTTGCCCATGGATTTAGGTAGAATATGAGGAAAAATTTCGTGGTAACCCAGTAAAAAAAAAAAAAAAAATTATACCGTTACAGTTCAATCACAATATAAGCTCATTATAAAATTTGGAATACAGCATTAAATTAGCCAACTTCAGCAACTACCTCACATTATATGTACAAGCATATACTGTCATACATTTATTTATAAAAAATTAGATTGAAGTTAATGCAATTATTATAAAAGTTTATGATTACACAATCTTACAAGTGTGTTACTTCTTTGATTTGGATTAGTAGTATAAGACATTTTCATTAAAACGTAGAAATTACCCTGTATGCTGGTCGGAAATATTGCAGTAAACCAGTACACCGCTAGATTTGCTGCAGAAGTATTGCAATATTGTGAGCAGCCGTTTGGCCGGAATCCATCATTTACGCTTACAGTATACACGCCAACACGTTACAAAAATAAATTCTCTTATTCAATTGAAAATGTTACAATACACACTTTTTCATAGGTAATTTACACACTACATAACATATTTTTGGAAAAATTTATATTTTTAGAGAAAGGTGTATGAATCACAAAAGATTTGTTCAGATATTACAAAAGTAAAATATATACGTTTGGATAACAATTATATACACCTACGTTTTGTTGTTGCAAGAAATTTTGTACTTCAAGTGATACTTATTTTCAGAAAAAATTTTTAAATAAAAACCAAATTGGGGTGTTTTATTAAGCTGATTTGCTCTCGAGAATACACTAAGTATGTGTGTGCAGATAATAGAGTGTGAGAGTTTTATTTTTAGACAAGGAGGAAAACAATAACACTTTTGTAGTTTTACTTTTGTACATGCAGTTCGATTGACTGTGCACTATGTATAATACCTATCCTTTAATAAGTACTACAGAGCAATGCATGAGTATCTGTTGAACAACAATGATTTATCTGTGACTAAAAACTATTTTTTTAAATGTGTAACTAAAATACTGTCGCAATATTGAGTTTTAATTAATAACATGCATACTAGCATTAAATAGGTAGCTTTAGTTTCGGATAATTATTATTTTGCTTAAACTACCAAGGGACAAGATTGGAAAATAAGATTAAGGACTTTGACACGGTGGTAGTGGCGTTATATGGTGTGCGTAAGAAGCTAAGAAACGAGGACACAGAGAGTTCAGAGACATACAAGACGGCTGGTCAGAGGGATATAGTCACCCCCACAAAGAATCAGCTCTACTTTGTAGCTGGATGGTGAGTCCACATGGTTATGAAAATGCACAAAGTAGCTTTGTTGCCTAAAGTCAATAATTTTTTCCATTAATATTAGGATCCTTACTAGTAGTCTGCTCATTTTAATTAGAATCCACAGTTTCTTAACTTTACGATGATCTTTTTTTTCAGCATAAGGTTTTGCTTTTATAAGTTTTAAAAAGGATGTATATCCCTTTGTCACTTTTACGTGTTAGCCACATACTGATGTGTGAAAGAGATAGAACATACTACGAAGTACTAACACACACAATGTAGCTCACACGCACAAACAACGAAGGGATGTATATCTTTTTTACAATTTATTAAGTCAAAATCTCATGCTGAAAGAAATTTCGTAAATTTAAGAAGAGAAAAATCCTAATTAAAAGAATTAAAATGTAAGGAAGGATTTTATTATTAATAAAAAAAATTATTGATATTAAGCAACCGTGCTATTTCATGTATCCTCGTAACCCCACGGACTCACCATCCAGCTGCCAGTTAGGGCTAGGGGTTTTTGTGCATGGAGCCTATACTACTTGGTAGAGATGAGTGCACGTTATCATTCAGTTGCCCAGCATCTGTGCGTTTTTTTAAAGTGTGGCATAGATTCCAAACTTTAGCCAGTGATTGTGTTTTACAACTATCACTTGTGGGTAGCAATAAAATTTTTTGGATTGCTAAGAACGTCATGCGGAGCACTGCCTGCATGTGTGTACACAATCGGAAACAATGCTTGAAATTGTGAACTGAAGAAAAATCTGAGCATTTGTTACACAAGTAGTGTGTTTGTGTAAACACGATTTTTTATTCGCTCTGCTGTTGTCACAATACGTTCAACCGCATAGTGGCCCGTCCTCCCACCAGCCGCAGCTTGTAAGGGTACGTACACACATACAGGATTCATTCCAAATAGTATCCTGACAAGCATACACGAGTACGTTTGTCAGTACACCATTCAAAACGAATCCAGAGTTAGCTTCATGTATACACAGCCTAAGACAATTCTTCTAATCACTTGTTTTTATATAGGAGGATTACATACTTGAATTAAATGTATAATTTCTTACAATACCTTCCTTGGAGCAGCAAAACAAAAAAAATACTAAAAAATCGGCAGTCACGACGATGACAATCGGCTAGAAAAGGTAGAAATAGTTATTGAAGTTAGTAATGGTTGTCAAAAAACTTGTAACCACTGTCATTGTCTATTTAAGAAGGTATTTTAAAATTGTAATGAATTAACGATATTCAGTCTTCACGTTTTACACTGTTCATAAAATTGTACTTTTTTTATTCAATCTTTTTCTCTGCATTATTAATGCAGGTCTTGTTTGTATTATTTCTTCCCATCAAAAAACATTATGATGCACTTGTAAGCTTGAAATGAACGACTTTATCTGGGTCATAATAATTCAGATATATGTCCTTATATGTTTTTTGTATTAATCTTAAGTAAGTTATTTATTAGATTCATTAAAAAAATACTTAATACACTAAATATAAATGGTTATCCCTTCTTTTTCTTCAGAATATTTAATCGATGAATAAAAACACTGAGGAATTAGAAAGGAATATACTGAATTAATTGTAAAAAGAAAAAGAAATGATAAAAAAATTTTTCAAATATTACTTATTTTTAGCACAACACTAACAAAATGGTGATCTATGATAAGTACTATTTTATGAACAAATCGTCAAAGCTCATGATATTATTAAAGTATATTTTTACGATACTGAAAAAAGACAAATATGAGATGCATGGACGTGGCACGCAAATGAATGCCATCATCGCATTATTTGGATCTTCTAGTTGTTACCAGACTACCCGCCAATTACTGATTGATTTTATATCTGATATTGGATTATCAAATCTGTCCAATAACTACTTACACAAATTGAATTTGTCACTATGCATGGATTATTACATAGCTCAGTAAATAATAAAAAGGGTTAATAATCTTATCTTTTAAAAATTATACTGTCATTATGATTACTGCCATAAAAATATTAGTTTCAGTAAGAATTTATACTGTCACAAAGAAGATCCCATTACTAAAAACTATTTCTATGATCACGGCAAAGAAACTTTCAAAGGACTTATTTGGTAATTATTACAATAGTTACGTTAAGATAGTAAGGAGCGTGTACAGTTGCTCAGATTATAAATTCAATATCGTTCAATCTGGAGGGTATAAAGTAGGTAATGAAAAAAAAGTATCACCACAAGAAATCGAAGACACTCTACGAAAGCTGTTGCAAATCAGAACTGAGTCCTACAATTCGCGACAGAAGCTAAAGAGGAAGGTAAAATAGAAAAAAATGAAAGCAACAAAAGTAAATAAGCAACATGTCCAGAAAAGTAGTGTAAAAACACTTAGGAAAAGTGATTTGCAGTATAATTTTGCATTTGTCAGATAATTTTGCAAATACATTAAATAATAAAGGAATTAAAAAGCCAAGGCGTACTGCAAAAAAATTCTTAAAAGAAGAATCGAAAGCTGTGGATTAAACAAAAATCAAAAAAGACAAGAAAGAAAAAAATGGGTCGTGGGACCCACGATAGAAGTGAAACTTAAGGTATCAAATATTAAACTCATTTTGTACAGAAAATTATATGAGAAGCAATCATATGTGTTATTGCTACGAGTTAAGATAGACCTACAATTTCATAAAGAAATGCGGTCTGCAAAAAAAAATTTGAGGTTATATAATCATAACAAATAACACCTCAATTTGTGCGTCTCAATTTTTTATTTCCGCTTTAGGATTCCCGTAAGAAATCGGTATTTTCAGCCTCTTGTGCTTCTCTGTCGAGATATGACGATTTTTCTTATTTCATGAGGTTATACTGTTATAAGAACACTTTAAATTATTTCACGCACATCTGTATTATTAATGTATAAAGTATACTGTAATTTATTCGCAATTTATTACTCCAATTTCATAAAGATAAAGCGAAAACACGAATTTGAGGTTATGTAATCACAACAAATGACACCTCTATTTGTGCATCTCAATATTCTATTTCTCCCTTAGGATACCCGTAAAAAATTGGTATTTTTGGCCTCTTTTGCTTCTCCGTCGAGATATGACGATTTTTCTTATTTTATGAGGTCATACTGTTAAAAAAACACTTTTAATTAATTTGTGGACAGCTTTATTAATGTTAAAGGTATACTATAATTTTTTCGCAATTTATAACTCATATGTCAGAAAACTACAACTAAAATACGAATTTGAGGTTACTTTATAACAAATAATACCTCATTACACACACACACACACACACACACACACACACACACACACATATATATATATATATATATATATATATATATATATATATAAGTCAAAATTTGAGCATGTAGTATCAAGGGGAGCGAGGCAGAGAGAAGGGCCGTCCCACGTCCCACTCTACGCGTATATGCACTGCTCTGGTGGCAAAGGGAGAGGAGGCGGAGAGAGAGAGAGAGAGAGAGAGAGAGCGGCTGGAGTTGGAGTAGTATGGATGCCTTTTTGTATAGCATGTGGTGTCAAGGGGGACGCGGCAGAGAGAGAGAGCGGCTGGAGTGGTGGGGGGCTCAGAAATTTCGTGTCGCTCGAAAAAATTGGCAACGTGCCATAAGAAGTTTTACTTCAATAATTTCACCAAAGTCAAGGCATCAAGATTTAATTCTCGTCCAATTTATTAATCAGTCACTCTCTCCAATTATGGAGAGTCAAAAAACGATCCTAGAAAAATTATTGAAAAGTTGGCAGTGACTAACGGAGATCCAAGAACTAGAAATCTCAGTTTTTATATTGGCTTTCTCACAACAGCAAAGTTATAAACATATATCAAACTTAGCATGCGAGTCAAGCCAATAAACTTTGCCTCATTCTAAGCATTTTTAGGAAAACGATGACGAATAACTACAATTTTTTGAAAAAGTTTGAGTCATTCGCAACTGGTTGCTGGTTCTCATTGATTTATTTTTTTTCTTTATTGTTATTAATATTGATTAAGTTTTAAAATGTATTAAATTGTGCTGTTTAAACAATAGGATTAACTTAACTTTGCAAGAATGTCTTGATGGTATAACTTTTCGGATATGTAATATTTATTACCAATTTGATTATAACACTTACAAACAAACATATGGTGCATCATTAAATAGTTTTTTAAGTATTATTTTCGCAGAAATTGCACTTAAATGCTTTCAATTGCATCGGCATCGATACAAAATAGAAGAATTATATTTGACAGAAGTTATAAGAAAATTGTTTTGCAATAATCGATGAGGATACTATTAATACATTATTTTCTGAATTTAATAATTTCAATGGGAAATCGCAATTAATTATTCAAAAGAAAAATGAGTCATAAAATTTTTTAGATGTGACTTTGACAATAGAAGATAGTGTAATCATATGTTATTAGTACAAAAAACCTATTAACTCTGGCAGATTTCTTAATTTCAATTGATACTATCTAATATCTAATACACCAAAAAAAAGCAGTAGTGCGCAATTTAGTAGATAAAGTAATAAAGTAAAATTGAGGAAGAACAATGTTAACGAGAAAAATAAATACAGTGTTGTTTCTACACTAAATTTTTACAATGTTTTATGATGTGTATAGAACAAACTCAGAAAAAATTCCCATGGAATGTGTGTGAACATAAGCGTTGCACAATGAACAAAAACTATAAGTCAGCTTTTTGATGTATAATTTATGTATCAAATATTTAGCTTGCAAGGAGGCACTTCTATCACCTAGAATTTATAATACACACTTTACATTTATATTTATATTCTTCTATTAATTATATTTTCTTGTAATAAAAAATCCATCTAATAGACAATTCAACAGTACACATTTTTTTTTACATACATTTCATTTCTATTTAAAACACGAAAATTCAAATTTGAACGCCGCGCGCGGGGAATATGCATCTAGTACGTTAAGAAAACGCTAGAGCGCGTTCACCCAAAGAAGGAAAAACCTGCTACTCAAAAGGAGACAACGTTAGCATAAAAGGCACCAGCGCGCAATGTAAAGGCAGTCCTCTTCCAGCGAGCCTGGGACGCGGAAAATCCGTTGCTCACCCAGACCTGGAACTTTCCCGTGCACCAGTACATTACCGTGACGAGCACAAAGAGAGAGAAAGAGACGAAGTACGAAGGCCGAGAGCTGAGAAGTAAGTTTGTACACCACCTACAGGTAACACTTCCACTAACTGGTTCCTACTTGGACTTTCGGTGCTCGACCACTTTAAGCGAGGAGACGACGCATCCCCAAGTAGTCAAGGCACTAGGGTTAGCGACCATGTTCTTAGGCGAAGTTCCTGGGTTGACGACTTGAGCAGTGCTCAAGACACCCAAGGGCCCTGAGAACGACCTAACCTTACGTGACTTTGTAGGATAGGTAGTTACCTAACATTAACCTTCCGTGGTTGTAATAAAAATTCGTACTAGTCTAACCTAACGTGTTTAAGCACAGATAATAAGGAGGGAAAATTCAAATTGTGATTTATGTAAAATTTTCTATTAAACAAAGGCGGATAAATTTTAAGTGAATTCTAAATCATCGAGTATGTTATATATTTTCTTTTTTTATTATTAACGTAAATAATCGCAATTACTCAAATATAATAAATACGTGTAGAAACTAAAGATACGATTTCCTTAGGATTATATGATTCAATAAATATAAGATAATTAAAAATAAATTGATTGTACTTATTCAAGCAAACCTTTCCCTTTACGTATGATTGCGAGTTTCTTTTTTATAGTTTAAGATAAAAACAAGACTAATAGCTGTTAAGATATTTATGAAATTGTTTAAATAAACTTAGAATATTGTCTGTACCCAAAAAAGGGCAGAAATAAGTTAAAAAAGATATGAGATTTAGAAAGATATTGAATAAGTTAAAAAAAGACATTAAATTAATCAAATTAAGATAATATTCAGGAGAATTCAATAAAGAAATAATCAATAAACAATTGCTGTATATGTTGCAGAAATTAATTGATTATTTAACAGATAAATCTTAAAACTTGATAATAATTATTTTTAAGTATTGTATATAATCGGCTATCCAAGTAATTTCGCTCTTTTACACAGGGCAACGAACCCGCCCTTCGACATATAAACACTTTCATTGTTTGTGTGTTGGTTCCTAATCTTAGAGTTTCTTCGGTACAGATAATATTCTTAGCCGATTGTTACCACCACCAATTAACCGAGGTTATACTCAAAGAAGCGGAAGTCGTAGTAGCTTGTATCTACCAATAAGTATATACATGTCTAAAACGCTAAAAAAGCTTAGGCAAAGCAATTCCACCACTTTTGCAGTACATTTTCATGAATTTCAAGCTTTTAAGGCAAAGCTTTTCATGGGACGTGAGGAAGCTCGTCTTTTACCTCCAGTGGTAGTGGATCGTACCTATACATATACAATACAGTACTGCTGCTCAGTATTCCCGATTGCAGTGAATTTTGAAGCACAAGAATTCAAAACCTTAAAATAATAACACAAGCACCTATGACCGAGTAACCCAGTACGCTTACTGGTCACTTTATTAATTGATAAAAAATTAGATAATGATTCAAGTGCCTACCACCAAGTGATCCAGGGTGCTTACTGGCTACTTTTTTTTTTTTTTTTTTCTATATTATAGTGCTCTACGTCCAGCTCCTTTTTAATAAGGGCACTACTATGGGCACTTAGCACTTGGGAAAGGAACAAGAAAAGGGATGGGAGCCTCCCATTACTGGGAGGGGAGTAGAGGGAAATTAGGCAATTTTTGCTGCGAGAAGGGTCGCCTAAGCCCTCCTCGAGGAGCATTGCGTGGTGAAAAAGCACATGTGAGAATCACAGAGGTACTTGCCCGAAAAGTCAAACTGGCCGGGAATCGAACCACGGTCTTCCGCGTGCCAATCCACAATCTAGCCACCGCGCGCTCGACTACTGGCTACTTTATTAATTAATAGAAAATTAACTTATGATCTAAGCGCCTACCGCCAAGTGACCCAAGGCGCTTACCGGCCATTTTATTAACTAAAAAAGTAAATAATGAATAACACAAGCACCCACCACCAAGTGACCCCAGGCTCTTACTGGCCACTTTATTAGTTAATAGCAAATTAACTAATAATCATAGCACCTATTACCAAGTGACGTGGGTTGCTCACTGGCAACTTTATTAATTATTAAAAAATTAACTTATAATTTAAGCGCCTATCACTAAGGGACCCGGGGCACTTACTGGCCACTTTATGAATTAATAAAAATTTTAAATAATAATTTAAGCGTCAATTACCAAGTGATCTGGAGCGCTTACTGACCACTTTATTAATTATTGAAAAATTACTTTATAACCTTAGTGCACAGCACCAAGTAAACTGTGGCGCTTACTGCCCACTTTATCAATAAATAAAAAATTAACTTATAACACAGGCCTGCAAGGTTTCCTTCTTTGCAGTCCAATAGTCATATCCTAAGTATTTATTTGCGCAGAATCCAAATCCGTTGGCCAAATTCCTCTATCACGTCAGGATTTTGAGCAATTTTAATCTAAAAGTGCCAAAAAGCGTGTTTTTTGCCTTTTTGCGCATTGAATATCTGAAAACAATGGAATGATAGGGAAAATCGGACAATGGGATCGTTTTCAGCATGCCAAAATCTACAGAAAACCATACCAAAAGCGTGAAATTAAAAAAAAATTTTTTTGACACATGATATCATCGTTGCACCTCGTTTTTTAATAATTTAAATTGATGAAATTCATGTAATTAATGTTAATTAAGTCACTAATTACGAGCACATAAGGTTTTGCTATGAAAATTCCAAATGGTGGACACAAAAATGGCGTTTAATAACATGGGAAAGTGATTGTCTTCGACTGTAAAAAAACACAGATATCATTCTTTTGTTAAGGTCATTTTTTAATAGGTGGCACCTCTGGCGAAATATTTAGATGCATAGATTAAAATGGGCCACCGTGTATATACACAATTCATTTTACAATTAGGCGCTATACCACAACAATTGTCATTTTCGTATGCTATTGTCAGATGACATCGCTGCTTTGATCAGAGTAAAAACTTATTTCGAATGAATCAATTTGTCCAAATTTTGACTTATTTTATTTTATTGTCTTCTTTCGTAAATGTGTCTTAGCATATGTATTGTTTAGCTCATGAAGTTGGCTGCTAACGACGAAAAAACACAGCACAATACTTGTTTTGTTACAGACCGGGTTACTGATGGAGTTCACATTACGTATACATAAATATACCACTGAATAATTCTCCATTGAGTAAATGGTGCTGTGTTCTTATGAAAAAGACTAAAGGTTGTTAATATAAAATAAAAATAAAAGAAATAAGAGAAAGAGTAATATTGTTAATTGGGAACAGTAAGGTTCCATTTCGGTGGAAGTCTGAGACAGATGATAAAGAAATGATGATATTTGATTATTTTAACCAACTAAATCGCTATTATTATTATCATCATCATCATTATTGTTATTATTATTACTATTATTACTATTATCATTGCGAATTGATTAGAAAGATGAAATACATTTCAAGTGACAAGAAACGAATTTCAAAAGAATCGCCATTTTATGTCAACCATTTTGAATTTTCATAGCATAACTTTATGTGCTCATAATGGGTGACTTTATCAACATCAATTACATGAATTTTATTGATTTAAATTATTAAAAAACGAGGTGCAACGATGATATCATATGTTTATAAAAATCATCAATTTTGCGCCAAGAATTTTTTCTTTTCAGTATTACAAGAAAAGTTTTTTCAAATTCTACGCTTTCGATATGGTTTTCTGTAGATTTTGGCATGTTGAAAACAATCCCGTTGTCCGATTTGCCCTATCATTTTATAGTTTTGAGATATTCAACGCGCAAAAGGGCAAAAAACATGCTTTTTGGCACTTTAAGGTTAGAATTGCTCAACTCCTGACGTGATAGGGCAATTTGGCCAACGGATTCAGTGCGAAAATATACTTGGGATACGACTATTCAATTGAAAAGAAAAAAAGTAACCCGTTCCTTGCAGGCCTGTGTAATTAAAGTGCCTACCACCAAGTGACTTGGAACACTTACTAGCCCTTTTATAAATTAATAAAAAAATTAAATAATACTCTAAGCACCCATTACCAAATAACCTAGGGTGCTTACTTGCCGCTTACTTAATTAATAAAAAACTACTTAATAAACCAAGTGCCTAGCACCAAGTGACGCGAATCGCTCACTGGCCTCTGTATAAACTAATAAGATAATTAATTTCAAGCACCTATTACCAAGTGAACCAGGGATCTTACTGGCCCCAGTATCATTAGGTTACCCGGTAATTGGTTTTTTTGTTGAATATATTTTTCTTATTATTATAGTGGTCAGTGAGCGTGCCGAGTAACTAAGTAAAAGGTGCTTGGGTTATTAATTAATTTCTTTTTAATCAATAGAGTGGCCCGTTAGTGGCTAGAGTGACTTGGTGATAGGCACTTGAATGATTAGCTTCGATTATTAATTAATTTTCTGTCAATTAATAACGTGGCCAGAAAGCACCCTTAGTTACTTGGTGATAGGCACTTGTGTTGTTAACTAATTATTTTTTTAGTTAATGAAGTGTCCAGTAAGCGCTCTACGTCACTTGATGCTAGACACTTGGATTATTGAGTAACTAAATTGTTAGTTTTTAATGTGTTTAGTTAGCGCCCCAGGTCCCTTGTTGGTAGGCGTTTAAATTATAAGTTAATTTTTTATTAATTTTTTAAGTTGACATTAAGCGTCCTGGGTCACTTGGAGATAGGTGCTTGGATCATCAGTTAATTTTCTATTAGTTAATTAATTGGCCTTCAAGAGCCCCAGGTTATTGGGTGATAGGTGTTATTAATTTGAGGTCTTGAATATTCGTGCTCTAGAATTTACTACAATTGGAAGCACTGCTGCTGCTGCTGGCTGAGAAGCAACTTACCCAGCTGGACCCTAATCTATATATATGATACACTTACATTTATAATTTAGCTGACTCGTGCATACACGTATGCATATAAATGCAGCAACAGCTACTGCAGCTGTTGCTTATTCTAATTAGTTACAAATCTGTACTCAGATAGAGAAAAATCTGAAGCAGAATAAAATACTAAAATAAAATATCCCGATGCTTCGTGAAACGTGTGCATGCTTAGACCACTGCTTTCAACAGTGGCCACCGGTCAAGTGGGCCAAATTTAAATTAGATCTAGGAACACAATATGTATTATTAATTTTTGTATATAAAGGAGAAAGACACAAATATTAGTCAACACCTGCTATAAATTACATTTGAATAAGCTTGTACTTGGACTGTGTAATATAAATATAAGTATCAAATGTGACTTTGAATAATTAAATTATACGTTAAGTCCATCAAATTGAAAAAAAAACTATATAAGTAAAAAAACTAGGTCAATATGAGTGCATTATCATTTTTTTACTGTTTTAATTAGTTATAAGATTAATATTTTTATTATTAAGAACAGGTTCCTACATTACTATAAGCACACCACTTTATCCTAGTACTTATCGTCACGTTCAAGCAAAAACGGTCGCATGAACTCGTGAAGCACGAATTTTTCATTTTGTGTTCTAGTAACTTAGCACATTGGACTGCCCCTGTGGAAGATAATGAAACAGAGGATTGTAAATACTTGTATTCATTTCGAATGACTATCGAGAACATTTTAAGAAAAATTATTAGAAAAAAAGTGAAAAGAGCAATACAAACTATTTTGATATTTCATACTGAAAATTTAATAGTAATGAAAAAAGTTTTTGCTAAGATCTGGGTCACCCTTGATAACTAATTTTTAAGTTTTATTAAATTTCAGTAATAAGCAAAAAAAAATATCGTAGGTATTCTTTAAATAAAAATATATCTAGTGTTGTACTAATGAAAAGATTTTTTAAAATAAAGTACTTGGTATACTGTGCTGTATTTGTTGTACTAAGTATTAAACACTTATTTAATATGGCACATAAAATAGATGAATAAAAACAATGTAATACAATAAGAACATAAACTTTTGAATTTCAGGTACTCTTTTTTAATGTCAATTAGAGAGTTTTATTGGAAGGTTTATTAATGAACTTCGATCAAGTATTTGCTTTTATACCAAAGATTATTTTGAGCATAAAAATTTACATGTTAATGTGCGGTACTTTAGTCTACTGATTACTTAAAATTATTCTCATAGTCAAACTTAGTTCTCAGCATATTTATTCTTATAGTATCTTCTTCTAAGGAATTCTCTGATCATTATCTCTGCCGGTTAAAATGATTTTACGTCAAAAAATTGAATGTACTCCTTTACTCTAGAGACTTCATCAACTGTGTCATCTTTCAGGAAATTTTTAGTTTCAGTTTTGTAATTATTGAAGTTTTCTTTTTGTATTTGTGTTTGCATAAATCACTGACAATACTTTAAGAGCAAAGGACGAGATTATTAAAAAAATACATATATTGTTTGAATCCATTCCTCTTAAAAACCACCAAATTTCATCTATTTTTACATCGTAAATTCTTACACCTATATCAATAACCAATTCTAAAGGTGGTCCAACTCACATTGAAGTTTATTGTAGTGCTCCTTATCTGCAATTAAATTAAAAAAAAATTATATTAACCGATCGATACCGTCTGGGCATTCCTAGCGGTATTGAGCTGATAAGGCGTTCAAAAGTTAAAAGCATATCATAACACTAAAGAGCTCATTGTCTAAGTTAGTGAATCACAATTAAATTTCCAGTGACACGGATAAAATAAAATTCAATGCTAACAAGCAAAATGTATCCATTTCTCCAGCATTCATTATCATTTTGAGTCTAACTCCATCCCCAAGCTAAAAATTTATAAAAGGTAAGTATTGTTTGCAAATTCAATACATTAATTTTAGCTACTGGAGTTACATTTTTCGCCTTTTAATCTTAAAATAGTAAATTTGCCGCTTGATTCTAGGTTCTTAGGTGACAAAAAGGTTTACGAAACTTGTTCAAAAAGGGTTCTTTACGAACCTCGTTACGGCTCTCACCTTCGGCTCGTGACGTATACCTCTTGGTTCTTAAATTGAAACTTTCGCAAACTCGTACGTAATGTACTTTTACGTGTGGATGATTATTAACTATCAAAACTATGCTGATAGCCTCTAATAGTACCAGACCCTCCTTTTGAAAAATACATTCAGAGAGTTTAAATGACCTAAAACACTTTGCAGCATATAAAAACAAGCCGACGTATCAAGTTTATTCATAGCTTTTACAGTTTTTGTAGCTCACTTGTCACCTTTAAAGTTATTCTGCATAATAATACAGAGCAGGCCACTGCTCTAGGCTTCTATCAACGCAGCGTTGTAAAGAAAGCCATATCGTGTTATGACACAACGTTTCATAGCATCTCTTGTTACACATACTTTGGTTTGTACGTTAGTAAAATTTTGCTTTAAATTTGACAGTTTTACTAATGTACAGAAATTATTTATCAGATAACGTACATATTTAGGTAACTCTTTCATTGCGTACTGTAAGCATAAGTGTCTTATATATGCTGGGCATTTAACAGTCTTTGTGCATGGTATTAACTCTTCTAAACAAGCCTTGGCACTATTAACATGGTCCATTATTGTACTGCACCTATCTACTCCAAAAGCAATTATATTGTTGAGGGGAACTTGTAATTAGGAGAATATTTGCAGTACTCATTTAACTAAGCGGCCTGCACCTGCCTTAGCTTTTTCTCCAGAAGTAGGGATTAGGTATAATTCCTACAAAACTGAATTAATTCGCTACAATTTTAGATCTCCATACCGAAATACGATTGCCAAGCACTTTTTTTGGAGCAATCAGTACTCTCATTTATACAAATGCAGAATTGAATATTTCGAGTAAATCAGCTAACTGTTCTTTCAAACCTTCTCCAATAACATTGACAGCAACATCTCGCATGCTCGATGTGCACATGTCTATATCAAGGATAATGCAAGTATTGTTAATATTCTGAAAACCTTTCAATATTGATAGAGCCACATTAACAGATATTCCATTTTCAGCTATTATTGCAGCATACTAGAATTGCACCACTGCTTTTTTTTGTAACTCATTGTTAATTATAAAATAGGCTTTAGTGTATGTTATCCGCCTTCCCAAATTTTTTCCATACTATTCAAAAGTCTAGTGGATAAATCATGTTTTTCTATATTATAATACTTCAGGGCAAGTGTCTTTTTATATGTGGTGCAAATCATTTGTTGGTAATTCTGCATACAGAATTTGAGCCAACCTAACGATGCCAGAGTAACAAGCCATTTTACGACTCACTTTTAATTTCAGAACTTTGCACTGTTTGTTTCGTTATGGCCTCAAGCGGACTTTATTAAATAAAAATATATTTTCTTGTTACACCAACGTATAAGTGCTTTTTCCATAAATTTAGTTGTTTGCTGCTGTGCTATAAATTTTAAATACAAACCATATACAGACATAAAGTAAATTTAAATGAATAAATATACTTGATTAATAGAATTAAATAAGAAATATATTCTTCATTTTCTATTTATTAAACAAAATAACGAAGCTGAAGCTCGCCGAAAGCCAAAACAAACGTATAACACGCTGCAGCCAGCATAAATCTATTGCTTACAGTAATCGTAAAAAATTTTAGCTTATTGTTGTTATAATGATATCATATTAAAACATTAATTTAGAAGCATCAAAACCACTATCACTACGTTAAAATCAACAAAAAAAATAAGAATAATTGACGACAAGCGATCAACTGTTGATTTATTTCCACTCAAATCTCTGTAACTATTATCAATGGAATGATAGGAAGACTCAACAATACTAGCTCTTTTTATTTTCACGTGTTTTTGAGTAAGGGCTAGTTTTTAGATATTAACTTACAAGTTAATATAAGAAATATCAATTGAGCAGCAAAACAAGCATAAGTTATTATATAAAACAGTAAAACAAAGGCAATAAGCGATAAAGGGACTTCTTTTAAGTCTGTTGATAAAAGTTATAAAGATTGTAGCGAAAAAAAAATTCAAGGGTCAGTAGTTTATCGGGTTTTATCTTTAATTTATCGTTACTCATAGTTTTTGTGGTAATTCGAAAACTCGTATTATAAAAATTAGTAAAATAAAGAAATAAGCAGTTTATAGACTTTTTATTAGTCTGTGGATATAAGTTAAAAAAACTAGCGGAAACAGTTAAATATCTGTAGTTCATTGAGATTTATGGAAAATTAATTCTCATAAATCATTATTTTGGTACTAATTCAAAAAACAGCAGGTAGTCTTCCTATTGAACTCGTACAATAAGCTTAGTTTAGTGTTCCTCTCATTCTGTCCCTAACAGTTAAGCAAAAATAATAAATACATTGGTCACTTACTGCCATTTAAAATAATTCGTTTTTTTTAATATTTATAAAGTTATATTTGCTTTGATGCTTTCAGAAACCTTTTTTTTTAAACTTTTTAATCATGGTCACAATGAAAAGTATTGTTTCTCCTTGAAATTATTATGCACTAACATGTATTTTCCAGACTACAGCATGTAATATGTTAGGTATACCAACTTGCTTCAGTTTTATTTATCAATCTCAAATATCAACAACTCTCAAAAATATTTTTGAAAAACAATAGTGTTTTACTCATAAGCTTGCTTATAAGTACGGCTACACTATACAGCTGACGGTACCGGAATAACTTCGATTTTCTTGTATGGAGTGATCCAGAACATACAAATACCATTCTGATAAGATATTCGTACAAAAATTAAATTATTATTGACATTACCTGGTGTTCAAAATAAGATTATTGAATGAGATAAATTTTTTCACATTATAATTTTACAAAACGTAGTGTCTTTAAATTTCAGACAAAAATTCATTGTAGAAAAACAAATAGTGCTTATTATGTTTGAAGTTATAGCAGAAATGATTTGATGTTTAAACTTACGTACTGATTAATGATATACACGGTTTCTACGAAATAAGAATATTTCAAGAATTCTACATACATACAATTTCACTTACAGTAGCGAAAAAAATGCGTTATTTTGTGAAACATTGAGGCATAATAATGCAGAAATTGGCCTTTTCCTGTTGTTTATGTATTTTATATAGTTATTAGGAATGAGATTAAAAAATTAATGTCATTTTTTACTGTTTTCATTTGTATTCCAATTGATTTATCTAGTAAATTTGTTTATTTTTTTACAATAATTCCTAGAAGTAACTCATACTTTTTGAAAAAATTAAAAATTCTTGTTATGCCAAGGAAAAAAATTAAAATATGTAAGCATACAACGGGTCGTTTATAATTAATTTGTTCCATATGTTCCACAGTTTATGCGAGTCATGTGCACGTAAATCAATCACCAAAAAGAATCGCCTAATGTGAGATAAATATACATTTAAATATTTAAAATTTAAAAGTGCTGCCTCTCATTCTTCTTGCCACGTTGCCATTCCATCATACAGCATAACTATCAGAGCACACCTGCACTGTCAATTGTGGTCAATATAGCTACTATGGCTCAGCTAATTATACCAATATCAAACGCTTTACAAAACGCAATGCAGCAATCTCTTGCAACTTGTTTGTATCTACTTCACAACAACTCCCTTCCCAACAATATTTTTAACGAATTTTACTTTTGGTCTGTATATAATTATGCGATTAACGTTCACTTACGTTCTTGATAATTTTAACTGCGATATAGCACATTATACAGTTATAATCGCAAACAATTTTTTTCACACAATTAATAATACTTACGCTTGCAATACTAATTTGTTCTCTGCTTACACCATAACTTATTATTAATAATAAATTTAGGTAAACCAACATTGCTAAATTGACTCCACAAGATCAGATGGATTTTTTGCTTCCAATTACATAGGCTTGAGTTAATATGTTGTAGATTATCTTCTGAATACAAGTTTTGACAGGCACAATTCCCGAAAATGGACAGTTTTTGCGTAAATAATTATTTAAGTACCTGATTCTGCAACGGTTAGCTCACAGGCGATGCAGCGCAGTACAGCCAATGAATTAAGCTTGTTAGACGTACGGATATATGATCGGAAAGGATTATGTCAAGCTCATCTTTTATTATTGACTATTATTCAGCGCAATATAAAAATTTTTTTAGCTCAATATATTGTAGAGTAAATCATTTGCATTTTTGTCTTGTACAAGATATCAATAGCCTTCAGTATAAGGAAGCACTTATCATACTAAGCTGATAAGAAAGTAGTTTTAAAAATTTTCAACTATAAATAGCTGATAAATACTCACTCTAGTTTATTAATATAAGCTGTCACAATTATTCTTATGCGAATACATATGCTGGCGCTAATATTTTTTATATTAATTCTTTAACGACTGTTAGTAGGTGTACTGGGAGGGTTCTGGCTCATCTTCCCTCTTCCCTAGGAGGAGCTGTAGCAAGAGGCTTCTGGCCCACTAAGGGAAAAGCTGTAACGTGAGGGTATGGGGCTCCCCCCTCCGAGTGGGTGATTGCTGTGGAGAGGGAGTCACGTGTGGGTGAGAGGTTGTGGGTCAGCCGTGCTATTGTACGAGCTTATCTGCGCTTCCCCTTCTTCTAGTGTCAGCTTGTTCCCCAGACTAGGTGTGGGATAAGACCACTTACCTACACGCATGCAAATGTATACATGCAGGCGCCCATGTACAAGTGCTCACGCTTATCCTAATGATCATGTATGTATATATCAACGAAATAAATAGAAAAAGCGTTTAGTTAAATTATACACTTTTCTGCACAGTCCTATAAACGTTATAGTAGGGTACAGTTATTACAAATTAGATCCTAGCGATGTAAGCAATGCTTTTCTAAATGAGACCGTTTCTCAAATAACTTCGGCTTGTTTTGCTTGTTGATCCGTATTTACTAGTAGCTTGACAGTCTTACAGCTGATAATATACATGACATGTGCTGTGAATGGAAAAAAATATGAATTCGAATGAGTCTTGGAGAAAGATTTTCAGTTGACAGAATGCTTCTACTCGAGGGAGAAGTGGAGCCTCAAACTTTAGAAAACTATCTTGAACCCAACATTGAAAGTGCGGTTGTTCCAGTAGTGAACGAAAATTTATTACAAGTTCTAAATTTTCGACGAAAGCGAACGTTTTCTTTCGATTAAATTGCAATTGAGGTGTTAGTTTGGCTAAACTATTATCAATATTATTTGCATCCACATTACTGAAATTAGTAAGTTAGAGCGAGTGTACCCAACTATGTTTACTGGTACCTACCAATGGTTTAGTTATAATTCTCTCTATGCTGTAAGAGCACTGGTGCACATGTGAATGTATTTCAGAGAAGACGGATATGCACTTTTGACGGTAATAAATCTACAAGAATTCCAGCGTGCAACGAAGGAAGATTCTACTTATTGAGAGCATGACGTCATTCTTAACAGTAGGTAAAATTTTAAGCGATAAATTCTACACAACTTTGATCTTGTACAACTTTTATCCTTTACAGCTTTTATTCCAATGTTTTTTTTTCCTACAGAATTTAACAATGGATTGCATCTATAGCACACAAATAATTTTTTTTTAAAGCGATGGAAACTCAAGTGGTTATCTTATGTTTGTACGAAGAGTTAACAATTTATTAAAAGTGACGAAAATAGAACAGTGTTATAAAAAGTGTGTTTTTAGTTGTGATAATAATTATTTCTTTTATTTAAATTAAGCTAAATACTTTTGTTTAAGAATATTTTTTACCTGTGATAATATTTTTTTTACTAAAAAATGTTAGTAAATATTTTTTGACAATAACACGTGTTGTTTATTGCTTACTTACTTTAGACACAGTACCTTTCCAATGAATAGAGCAAACTAATGAATTTAAGGTTTAAGATTATTAGGTTAACATGTAAAAAGATAATATGCAAATGGGTTTTAATAATAACAGAAAATTTGAATTTGATACATATATTTGCAGCTTTAAAAAACTTTGCTAAGTGCGCAAAATTGCTTCCGACGCAGACCTTTAAGTGCCTCATGAGTACCACACATTAACACCTTCGTTGAATGTCCCATACTAAGAGTACGACGTGATGGCATCATATATTGCTGAATGTTAATCACAGCATACTCTATGGTAGATTTCAAATACGCAGCTGTATTATCTTCATAAATATAAATTCGATAAGCTTTTTTTGCCACAGCGTACAAGTGCTGCTATCATTTTCTAATTCAACAATTAACCTCGAACCAGCGAAGTCCATACACTTTCTTCGACGAATGATCGTTATTGTAACGCACATCCGTAGGTAAGGTAGAAAAATTGTACGGGGGCTGCATCATTTAACGACTGATCGCCGGTGTCATATGAGACACAACAGCTACTTCTTTGAATAAAAACTGTCAAGAAGCGTTGAGGAAACCTTTAATCTCCAAACATAATCCGTGTTTAAATCTTTTTTCTATTTTATAGCTTCAAAACGTTGTACTAACTATGACAAACACGTATCCGTCACGTTTCATGCTGCGTGATAAACTAATCAGTTCTCTGCACTGAAATTTGCTTGTTTACGTCTTATTCTGTGCTACTCTATATATATGTTTTATAGAAATTAATCATTGGTTCTTGATATTTTAATCTTACGCTGGTTTTAGGAAAAAAACAAATAAATTATAACAATACTATGAACTTAATACATTGATTTGTGATAATAATTTAAAAAGAAATACACTTCTTTAAGGTTTTTATTACACATCATCTTCAGAGTCAGCAACATCTTCCCATTTCATAGCAAAATAGAATTTTTACATTTGTTTGACATTGTGGGTGGCACACATGGATTTAAAGGCATCGTTATGATGGTGACATGTCGTTAATTATGTTATGATTTTGAGCTCTGGATAATCAACTATGTCATTACCTTGAAAATTAAACCTTTAGAGCCACTTTTTCTTCAATTCTCCAATTACAAAAATCTTCTTAGCATCTTTGAGATTTTTTCGTACTACACTCTCAACTTCTGTAAAGTTAATATTACCATATTTTTTATCTAATCCATAATAATGAAGCTTAAGCAGAAAATTTTTACGTTTATATTTTTAACTCAGCTTATGCCGAAGAAATGGTGGTTTAAAAAGAAACACATGTGGTTTAAAGCTCTTTCTGAACAAAAGAGTTGATGATTCTTTTATTACATAATCATTGCTGGGCTTTTTAAAGCCTTGCATGTCTATTTCATAGTCCATTTTAGCATAAAATAGACTGATACAAACGACTAATGCTGTTTTATTTTTGATGAGCAAGTTTAGACAAGTTTTCTCACATCCCCACTCATAGGATTATACTCCACTATATGAGCGTGTAATATTAAACAATAAACAGCTGTTCCTTACGGAAGATTATCTTTTGAGTCAAATTTCAAATGTACATTAACGGTTAAGTTTTTTATAGCTTCATTTTGTTTTAAACAGTTAATAACGATGAGTGGCATGTATATAATAAAATATTTTTATACGCAACTCAATGAGTACCAGGACTTTTTTATCATCTAAATTTACAATAGCTGATCATTTTAATGTGGACCACTAAATATCATACCGTTTTTTATGAATACTTCTCAAAAATGTGGTATCTTTAAAATTTTTGCATATTTCATAATATCTTTACTTGTAAGAACTTGATTGGACAGTTTTACTTCAAACTTTTTAGAACGAAGTTCTTTATGTCGCGTACTTGAGGGGCTGGAATTTTAAAACCGACAGATTTTTTGAAACGCAAGTGGTTCACCCAAAGTCTCTTCCTCTCAAGTTTCCCCCTTACCCCGTCTCCCTCACCTACTGTTCTCTACACACTTCCCCTCTCCCCACTATATACACTATATATGTATATGTGCCAACCGTGTCGTGTTACTCTTCTGCTCATCTTAGCCCACCATTCCCCCTGACACTCCCAAGCAATTAATTTTTAAACAAATATAAATTTTATTTTCCCACAATAATTTTTGTTTGACTTTTAATTTTTTTCTTTTACAATTTAAAAAAAAAAAAAAAACACTTTTCAATAAAGAGATTTGAACCCTCGACCTCCTGCATATGTGTCCAGTACCTTACCCACTCTGCTACGACCGCTGCCAACTATAGAAACTCGGTTTCTTGTACTTATCGCGTGGTTCATAACTATAATATTCCATTTTTATATGCATTCACTAATAATACATTCAATTAATGATAAATAATAATACATCTAAAAAAAAAAAAAAAAAAAAAAAAAAAAAAAAAAAAAAAAAAAAAAAAAAAAAAATCAAAATAAACAAGTAGAATACAGTTGAAGAACGTATCAATAGTTCTTAAAGGCGCTTATTTCGAATTCAACGTACAAGTTGTGTTACAATATCACATGATTACGTAAATAAAGTAATTCATTAAATCAATTATACATTAATTATGTAAGATCATTATACAAATATATTTCGAGTTTCATATCATTTTAATGGTTTGTAAGGGCACTTATTTTGAATTTTGTAAACAAATAATGGCACAATGTCATTGAGTAAGTATATAAAAATTAAACAAAAATTATATTAATGAGCTACAAAATTAGAAAAAAATAAGAGAAAAAAAATTTTTTTTTAAATTAATGAAATGAAATTTTAAAATAAAATAAAATAAAATTACAAAAGACATAAATAAGTACAATGAAATAAAAAAAAATATAATAAAATAGGAAGTGAAAAAAAAAAATAAATATGAAAATAAAAAAAGAAATTGAATAAAGGAAATACAAAAAAAATTTTTAAAAATGTAATAAAATAAAATATAAAAAAAAATAAAACAAGAAGTAAAGAAAAAAATAAAACAATGAACTGAAAAAAAAATAAAACAAATGAAAAAATTATAAAGAAAATTAAAACAACAAACCAGGGGGTATTAATGGGTCATGGGACCCACGGTAAGAACGAAGTTCTTTGAACATGAGATGAGTATAGACACTATTTCTTAGGTAACAAGGGGGTCGCCAGACCCACAGGAAGAACAAAGC
This sequence comes from Copidosoma floridanum, assembly GCF_036245765.1. Classification (NCBI taxonomy): domain Eukaryota; kingdom Metazoa; phylum Arthropoda; class Insecta; order Hymenoptera; family Encyrtidae; genus Copidosoma; species Copidosoma floridanum. Next base: position 3,671,139 of record NW_028321910.1, on the reverse strand, counting down.
TCTGTAAACGTTAGTACTGCATTCATGTTGTTTACTAAATTAAAAACTTGAAAAACAAATGAAAAAAAAATAAAAAAATAGTTTAGTACTCACGATGGTTGAACTTCGTGAGAACTATATTTATGCACGACGTTCTCGCGAAGTTCAACCATCGTGAGCACTAAACTATTTTTTTATATTTTTTTTTTATTCGTATTTAATTCCCTTCTTAATTTTAAGTTAAGACCTAAATCTTTTTTATGTTTTTTTTAGAAAAAGGCCTTTACCAAGTAAAATAGCTTTAATTTTTTTGTTGTGTCTTGCACTCTCTGTAAGCTGTGCTGTTTCTTGGCTTCGCTTTCTGGGTTTATTGTTATATATAAACCACTTGCACCATTAGCAATAACCCCCATAGCGCTTAGACCTGCAAATGCGAGTACGATGTATGGTAAAAACCTTCAATTTTTTGAGTTATGTGTAACATGCGTGGTGTTATAATATTTTTCTTACTATCTGCTTTTTTCATGGCTGCTCAAGCTTATTTTAAAGCAGAACTAACAATTTTGCCAGCACATTCACTTGTAATTATAGACTTTTAAGCACTTTAAATGAAGTTTTTAAAAGTCACTATTTTTCCAACTTTTTTTTTTAATTTTTTTGTTTTTCTATTCTTTGATAAGCCCGTTAATTATTTTAAATTAATTTCCGTTGAGCTGCTCGCAGCAAAAGCAGTAGCCTTCCCACCAATACTTATATCTTTATCTCTAAAGCTTTGGTAAGTTTTTTCCAAGAGAATTTTATCTGCTACGTTTCTAGCCGTTATGTCATCAGGGTTTTGGGAATAAGCCATATCCTGTTGTTCATACGCTTTATTGAATAGATTGATGCCTGGATCTTCATGGGATAATCTCCTAGTTAGTTTAGTGTCTGGTCCGCAATATTAATATCCTGGTACGTTTACTTCTACTGGCAGTTTGTTTACGGCTGTATTTACGACTCCACGGCCTTTTCGTAGATAAATAATCATAACTTTTTAAGTGTAAAACGTTAACTGAGCTCGTAAACATAAATAGCACGCTATTTACGTTAAAAAAAAATTAATTGTTTAAAAACATATTGATTACGCTCTCACGTTCAGTCTCAGCTGGGTCAGCATACAGTTAACATGAGCGTTGTGGAACAGAATATTAAACTTTTCGTCGTAAATTTTGATGATACTGTTAAAGAAGATAAAAAAATAAAATGGTAATTTTTTACCCGATACTATAAGAACTATTATTTGCGGTCCATCAAACTGTGAAAAAACGAGTAGCTTACTATCTCTTATTACTTGACCCAATAATTTCAGCTTTAAAAGTATTCATTTGTACTCGAAATCTTTGAATCAACTGAAGTATAAGTGTCTAAAAGAAATATAAAATTTTATTGATGGCATAAAATATTTTTAACTTAGCAAGCATAAATCAGTTTTATCACCGGATAAGGCTCTAACCCAACTCCATAATGTTATTCGATGACATTGCTTGTAAAAAACAAGATAATGTAATAGCTTTTTTCTGCATGGGGCGTCACACAACTGCTTCTATCTTTGTTAATCTTATGCTCAAGTTCCAAAGCATTCAGTCCGAGATAATTTAAACCTCTTGGTAACATTTCAACAAGATAATAGGAATTTAAAATACATCTATAATAATCATGTTAATACCGATATGACGTATAATGACTTAAAAAAATTATGTGTTAAATGTTAGAGAGTTGGAAAACATGGATTTGTCGGAATAGACAAGGAAAGAGATGTAAATAATGGTAGATATAGAAGACAATTCGACTCTTTTGCGATAAATATTACTTATTTACATTGAGTATGCATCAGTCTTTCGTTAACCATCAAGTGGTAAACATGGATGCATTACGTAAGGAAAAACACATTCTTTAACAAATTGAAAAAGCGAGAAAAGCTGTGAAATGTAAGCACTGGTTCCTAAAATTATTAAAAAAATTTTTTTTACATTAATTACATAGTGAGATCAAACAAAAATCAAATTTTTGAGCCTATTACTAATCTACTTCATGAAATTATCTATAAAACAAACGAGGAGAAAAATGTACTGCAAAGCTTTGAATCTCAATCCAAAGAGCTTTTTAAACCTTTTAAGCCTTTTAAACCAAAAAAAATATCGACTTATCAGTGTTTTAATCAGCTTATAGTATTAGTAATAACGAATATACATTTTTATTCAACGATGTTATCAAAGACTATGGTACTGATGTTTAAAAAGTAATCATCATAATGATTCAGAGCATAATATTAATAAGACTTTATCCATGAATTTTCATTTAAAAATATTTGATGGAAAGAAGCTCGAATGATATCAAATTTATGGGACAAAAAAAGATAAAAATAGATTACATGTACTTGGCAATTTACCCATTTATTTCAAAAATTATCAAATTCAAATAAAGAATCTAAGATATCAAATGACTGATGGCTTAATGTAATTAGTTATTAAAAGCATTCTGATAAAGCATACATGACTCCAAATAATTTAGCTGAATACAAACATATTCTGGAAACTTTAAGTGCGGATAAAAGCAAATTTGATAAAAATAAGACTATTCATCCATACAACAGTAAAAAATTCAATAATTTTTTTGCTTCTTTACACATGTAAGATAAAAAGTGGATCCATACCTACATTTACATTGTTGAACTTAACACGCAAATGAATTATGTTAACTGGGACAACCCTAACGAACAAGTCGATCGACGAAGATTAGTTGTTTGATATTAGAGCAAGTGGACTGTATAATTTAAAAACGTAAGGAAATGAATTTATGAGCACCAGAGTGAGGACTGGGAGAAGGAGATCAAAATTTTCGGGCAAACAAAATGATACGCAGCACATTATACTTTAACTAAGAAAATAGAAGAATTTTTATTTGAACCCACGTAAATATCACTGAATGACAGTAAAGGAACGGAATTGAACTTTAATGATTACGTAATTGAGTCACGCTAACAATGAGAAATGCTCGTGCGCAATCACACGTATCTTTAAATAAAGAGAGTTCTGGTAAAGGTTAGTGGTCTAATAGTGCAGTACAAATTGCAGCCTACTAGTATGAGCAAACGTAGTGGACTGAGGCTACGGTCGCAGGCAGCCAGCGCTGAGCCACTAATGGAGATATATATTTGTACCTTTAGATAGTTACAGAAAATTTCATGCACGTACAATTAGGTCTGGATGACGACGTGGACAGCTTACATACAGCCACACAGACTCGAGCATATGCACAGCAATACTATACAACTATGCTTAGACTAAGGCTTACGATGATGTACATAGTCCTGACGTTGATGGGCAGCAGTCCGTACAGATTGGCATTAATAAAGAAAAGCCGCAAGTAAAAGCAAAAAGTTTCTTAAAATAAACATTATTTGCCATTTTTTTAAAGCATTTAGTTGATTAAATGTTACTGAAGGCGTTTTTTTGAAATTTAGCAAGAAAATAATGGAACGCTTTTCTATTTACAAAGAAATTTATATTAATAATTAGGAAAAATCAAAGGTCGTTATCAATATTCAAGTACTGGTAGTAACGTTAAAAAAAAAAGAAAGTAACGGTTCAATACATTATTGTTTCACCAGTTGCTATTAGAGTGACTCTCAACCCTATAAGCTGATTCAAGCTCTTTCGCCGTTCTCATTAAAATCAATTTATGTATTGGCCTTACTAGAACAGTACTACATGTTTAAACCTTCACTACCCAAACAAGAGACTAAGGATCCTTGAAAAGCTCGATATTCTGACCCAAGGGCAATTTTCCTGGGGACGTAAGCTCATTTTTTATCAGGATGACGTCTCCTACTCGAAGTAATCTTTAAGGTGAAAGCCACATTGCTCGAATTTGTAAAGAACTCAGGTACTCAGAAAATCACCTATTCTAGACAATCTAATAAGCCTGAGTTAGGAACTTCTATCGCTGAAGTGGTGACAACTTTTCTGACGAGATGCCAGGTTCAGGAACTGAGTACTGAGGTCTAAGGTTAAAAAAATTAGAGGGTGTCAAAGGGTTTAAGTTAGTAGAATCATCAGTTCAGGTTGTTAATAGTCGTGAATTCAGAACGGCTTCAATGTGACATAACAGAATTGAGAACTCCACGAACGCCAAAACTTGGTCGCCTATAACACGCTTTAAATGGTACTTAGCTGACTACAACAGCTTCCCAAAGATCCCTGAAATGAGGTGCTGACGGAGCATTGAAATATTACTGAGTGCTGAGGGCACTGAGCTGATAAAAAAAGAAAGAATAATTTTTAAAAGACTGCAACATGCGTTTCATATTTAAATGAGCACCAACAAAGTTTTTACCTTGGTCGCTATACAAGTCTGTACAGTGACCATGACGTAAGACAAATCGGTGAAAGGTGGCTGTGAACGATTCAGTGGTATTATCTTCGACTATTTCCAGATTAACCACCTTAGTTGACATACAAACAAAGATGACTACGTAACCTTTCTGTGTTCCTCTTCTACGACATTTGGATAAACAAACTGGAAAAGGTCCAGCATAATCAATGCCTGATTTGTGAAAGGCTGACCTGGGTGAACTTGAGACTTTTGTAAGTCACTCATCAATTGGTATTGGGTTTGGGCTTTATAATACCTACATATTAAACAACGGTTAAGTTCAGCTTGAACCACTCACCTTCCACCCAAGATTCAACACTTTCTCTGGAGTGATAATAGGGTCAATTGAACGCCGCCATGTAACGTCAAACGATAATGGAAATCAATTAATAGAAGGCAATAGGATCGTTACCATACATGATCAAGGGATGTTTGGCATTGTAATCTAACAAAGAGTCGTCCAACCTGCTGCTGACTGTTAAAAGTTTCTTGGAAAACACTGAAGATAGATGGCACAACTGAATAGTTGATGGCAGTGTCTTGAGATTTTCAAGAGTAAAACTAAGATTTTGGCGAAGAATGACTAATTTGGATGAGAAACAACGTTGCTGGTGAGTGTAAGCGCAGAAAAGATGAGCATTTTTCAGTTTTTTAATGGTCAAATCTAAGGTCAATTAACCTTAGTAGCATTTGAAATCGAAAAAAGACAAGATTTCCTGCTCTGGACCTGAGGCATTGGACTCAACAGCCAGATCGTTTGATCCTTTGCGTCCTACTTGATCAAGACACCAAAAAGCAAATTTTATACAATGTGCAGTAATGCAAAGTAAACGTTTCCATTTTGAAACCTTACTAAGTAAATAATTTTAAAAAAAAAGCTGACTTTGGGCCTACAGCATTAACCACGGTATTGTATGAAGTGGTGGATTCCGGCATATTAACCTTAAAATCAGAATAGATCAGATTCAGTTCATGCAGTGTATCTGGACCAACAAACAAAAGTCTTTGTTTTTTAAACTGCTTGAGGGTGACTCTTCGTGAGGCACCATTGTCAGGGTTTTGCTTGGTGGAAATATGATGCCACTTAGCTTAGGTAGTTAGATTGTGGATGCTAGAACACATATTCGTAATAAAAGTGGGCCATTTCGATGGTAGAACATTTAGCCACTGTAAAACGTTACGAGTGTATGTCCACAGGCAAACGGGTACATCTAAACAATCGCAATTCTGATAAAAGTGCTTAACTACCTTGGAAAACAGCTGAGCAGCACAGAGTTCCAATCGGGAAATACTCAGGGTTTTTTATTGGCACTATTTTTGTTTTAGCAACTTGAAGAGCCACAGAAATATTATCTTGGTGAACAGCTCTAATGTATACGACAGCTGCATAAGCATTTTTTGATGCATCCACGAACCCATGAATCTCAAGAGAATCGTTACTTCAAGAGAAGTGGTTCCAACGAGGAAGTCAAATTTGACTGAGTAGTGGTATTTCATTCAACTATCGAACCCAAGAATCAATCATAGTTTTGTGCAAGGTATTGTTCCATGAAATCTGCATAACCCACAAAGACTGAAAGAGTATCTTGGCATACATGAAAATGGGAGAAAACCAGACAAGAGGGTTAAAAAATTCAGCTAACTGCGCTAGCAAAGTACGTTTGGTCCATGGTTAAAAAGATTGTTTCAGTTTTAGGACTTCAAGATAAGCCTAAGACAGAAACAGTTATGCTATTTTTGCTTAAAAGCTTAGGCTGGTTCTCCCTTCCTTTTAAAGAGCTTGTGCAGCTTTAGGGTGCGACTTTGCATAATCTACGGCTAACTGCTATACAACCTAAGTAGCCAGGAAAATGGAACAAGCAAGACCATAGGTTACTGTGTTTAGCAAATGGGTGCGTATTTCTTCTGTCGGCTCGGGTCGCTACAAAATTGCTTGATACACTTGGTCATCAGAATAAACCAGGATTTAATGAAACATCTTTTTTACGTCCGTCATGAAGACAAACTCGAAAAATCTGCATTTGAGGATCAACTCAAAAAGATTTTGCAGCAGGTTGGGTCCAGAATGCAAGAGCAAATGTAAGGAAACTCCTTCAAATGTTTTTCAAGATCTTTTAAATGCCACTCATAATTTTGGAGTTGGGCTATTCACTGTTAAGATAAAAATGAAGCTATGAGACTTAAGTCAGAAACTTTTTTCATGTGATCAAGATAGTTATAGTCGTTCATAAAAGACTGATAATTTTTACGCAGCTGCGAATCTGTTGGAAATTTGAGCTCTTAATGTTTGAGCATAGCAAAAGAAAATCAAAATGAGCCTTTACGCAGCTCCTCTCAGTTGAACGAGTCATTTTTAAATAGTAAGCTTACGACGGATCTACCATTAGAATCACGGAAATGAGTACGAGAAAAATGCTCTTTGCTTTCTTACTTAGCTTAGATTAAACCAGCGGTTCTTCAATCAATCATAATTTTTTCACTATATCATTAAGGATTGGTTTCTGAGCCAAATGCAAAACTGAGGCAGCTTCGGAAATAGAAGCAGGTGGATAGGTAACCGAACCTGACAACAGCCACCCGAGTTCGGACGAAGAAACTATGGGCTGGCCAACATGAACTTTGCGAAGCGAATCATTGATGATAACCACGTCAATCGAAGCACCAAGCAAGATATCGATCTTGTCAAGGCTGCAGTATTGTGGGTCTGCTAACTGTAAATTGTTTATGTGACTCATATCAATCATCTTTGTACCAACTTGATGATGGGCGGACCCTGCCCCAGTGGTTGCCCCCTGTCGATCGGTGGAACCTGCCTTGGTGGCCGCTCGTTCTTTGGCTTTGTTAGGCCGGAAAGGTAGCCACTGGTGCGTCGAATTTGTTGATGGTTCTAAGAAGGGCCGATTGTTATTGAGGAGTGCCAGGCTACGGCCAAATAACGGTCCCACGGGGAATTGCTGGAGGTCCCGCAAGAAACTTCCGTCTTACTTGACGGAGTCTCTGAGAGTCCCTCAGTTCGGGCAACTGTGCCCTGGGTAACTTGGATCTACCTCGAGGGGTCTCGGCGTGCGGAGGGCGTGCAGGGGGAGGGCGCAGTATGGGTCAAGTCGGCTTTCTCCTCCCTGTTGGTTCCTCTGAATCTTGGGTGACTTCCCCTGGACAAGCACGCACACCGAAAGACGAGGCTGTGGAGGTCCTGTTCAAACTAGGGGCCTCCCGGGTGGGGTGTGCCCTAAGGTGGGTGTTGGTGGGTGGAACAATCACCAAGCTTCGCGGACGTACGGCTGGTTTCCCCTGTCGTCTCCTGGTATTACGCCAAGTTCGCTGCCTCTCCGAACGCTGCTTTTTCCGTGGCAGCTTCGCGGTGGACATGGCGTGAAGCTCTCTGGAGGCTTCCTCCAGTGGGCTGGAGTAGAGCGACCTTAACAGGATTCCAGCGTCAAGATCGTGGGTAGCTGCCAGATACCTGAAAAGGGTCTCGGTATCGAGTTCCTGAGTGGCTGCTGATTTCGCCAGTGTGATGAGCAAGGTTCCCCCAGGAAAAATGGAGAGGCCGAGGTGAGTGAGAAGAAGTCGTGTTGGTAAATGACCGTGGTCGTTTATTTCTTAAAGTCCCTAGTCAGATTGCTCCCGAGAATTGCTGGTTGAGAAGTGATGGTCCGATCGTTAGCCGGTAGGTCCAGCTGGCCGATGGTGACCGTGTGCCGCAGTGGTTAGGAACCAACTCACGCAATGCGCAGAAGCGCTCTGCATCTGCACGATGGAGGGGGTAAACGAGCGCAAGTATTGGTCCCTTTCAGGGCTTCTCAAACTGGTGGTTTGTAAGAAGAGATGTTAGACACGGTCAACGCATTTACCTCACAAGCGAAGGTTGACTTGAAATAAAGCTCTTTTTTAAATCGGAAAGCACATGAAGAGTTGGCCAATCTCTGGCTACTAACTCTAGTCAAGAACGTATTAACAGGGTATGGGTTGAGATCCAAGAAGTCAGACAACGACTTAGTAGTTATAGAGCTTTGCGAACATTGGTCCACTAAAGCTCTGACCAAAATTCAGGAGCCTGAAGGGCTGTAAACCTTAATTCTTACGGTCGTGAGAAGAACCTTGGAAACTTGAATTGCATCAGGATTTAATAACAAATTAACGTTAAGGCAAGCGTTGCCAGACGACGCAGTCTTAGAATAGCTCAGTTTTGTCTCACCATCACGAGTTGTACGTACCTTAGGGTTACTACCCGAATCCAACTTCTCTTTGTGCAGAAGAGAGTGATGCTTCTTATGGCAATGTAAACAAGTGTACTTGGATTTATATTGTATTTTAGGGTGGTTACCAAAGCAATTTAAGCACTATCGTTTGTCCGATTAAATTTGGTTTTTCTCTTCCCAAGATTTACTTTTAAAGAGGTCGCATTGATGCATGCGATGAGCTTGTTGACAAAACGAGCACTTTGGACAACTGGAATCTGACTGAGAAACTGAAGTTCGAAGCGCGCAAGGAGTTTTGTTTAACTTTTCTTGAGGATGGTTTAAATTACAAGCCAAGGGAGGTTTCCTGACTGTGGCTTCTAATGTGATAATTTGAGCAGTAATAAAGTCTCGTAATTGCCTTAGGGTTGGAGGATCAGTGGTACTACTGCGTTGTTTTTGCCAATCTTTATTTATGTAAAGATCAAACTTACTCGTGATTAAGGCTATAAGAACATCCTCATCCGCAAGACAAAAGAGAATTAAACGGCCCAATCATTTTCTTTGAGATGCGTTTCATGTACAGGCATGAGGAGTTTTTCATGGGTTGACAAGCTTTAATATTGTTAGTGTCTGCAGTCACTAAACGATCTTTATTATTATAAAAATTGATCAACGTCTCTCATGCATGAGTGTAATTTTCCTCACTGAGAGGAATATTTTTAATTAGGTCTGAAGCATCGCTGGAAATGTCTGCGGATGTTGAGTCTGCAGATGTTGATACTTGATTATGGAGGGAATATGATCCTTTTGATGAATTAAAGCCCTAAACACATCGTAAAAGTTCTTGCAGCCTTCAAGACCGCCATTGAAAATAGGGAAATTGATAGATGGGAGTGCCGAGTAATTTGACGTAGAAAAAATGTGAGGGCTAGGTGGATTGGTAATCGATGGATTGCGAGAGGGTTGAGCACTATTCAATTAAAACAAAAAAATCTTTGAAATCACCAACTGTGGCGTTAAATGCATCTTCAGAAGTTTCCGGAATTTTATCTTTAAAATATTTTCGCTCGTAATCCAAAACCTTCAAATTCAATAGAAACTTATTATTGTACTTAAACTGCTCGTTAGTATCCATCAACTGCTGATGTCTTGACGTAGCCTGACCTATGGTCATTTTTGCCTGACCTAACTTTTTGAACTTTAAGTAAGAGTTTTTAATCTTAGGAAGAAGTTACAACTGTTTAGTATAAAAGGAGTCAATGACAACAGACTTAAAAGGCAGTAGGAAAGGAAAGTATCTACTTGACAAAATTACAAGCTTCTTCTGCCCAAGCAGCAAAGGCTAAACTGTATAATTAAAAGCTTGAATTAACAGTCATACCCAATAACCCTTTTTATTACACTAAATTGACGGTGAAATATTAATTGCTTTTCACACTTATTCCTCTCACTTAACATACAATCGAACTTGGCGAGTAGAAGATTTGTTATATTATAAATAAACTAAAGTTCCAATACAATTGAAATAGGGAAAAAATTGCATGCAAAAAAAACTCACATTAATTTACACTTCACGCAATCCCCAACAAGGTGCAGATTGATTTCTTATCAATAATCTAAGTGTACCTGGAAAAGTATTTATGCACATGCACAGCAAAAGCAGCGTCAGGTTACCAAACCGCAGCGACCGAGGGCAACAGCAACTTGAAGGTGGCTCCCAACACGAGCAGCAACAACAGCAACGTGAAAATGGCTAGCAGTAGCAGGTACTACGTTGTTAAAAATTGCACCTAGACGAGACAATAAGCTCCTAAGAGGCTTAATACAACGTCTTCTAACAGTGCGGCAGTAAGTAGCAAGCCCATCAGCTTGCAGCAGGAAGGACAACAGCAACTTGAAGGGGATTTCCAGCATCAGCAGCAGGCAGCGGCATCTACAGCAACGAAGATGGTGAACAAGTAAGTGGCCCTTGAAAAAAGAAGCCTGTAGCACCAGGCAGCGGCGTCGACAGCAACAAAGATGGTGGGAAAGTGGGTGGCCCGTTAAAAAAGAGCTAAAGCAGAAATGTATCAAGGTAGCAGAGAAGCCAGCCAGGTGACAATAACCAGCAAAGAGGCTTGAAAGCAAGACGAGCGCCTTGGCGAGCTTAAATGATAAATGTACGAGGAGACTCGTGAGGCAACAAAAAGGCCTTGGCTTAAGGTAGTCCAAGCGCTACAGATATATGTATGCGTGTGTAAGTATTTGAGAGAGGAAGACGGACAACGAGCTGGTGCAGTGTCCGCGTACGCCACATCTCTCCGAAGCTCTCTTGTTGCTTAAGAAGATATACAAAGATGGCTGACTAAAGTATCGACACGCGATCTTCAAAGCTACGGCTAAATCTCCTCTCCCACCTCAATTTGGCTCAAAAACAAATGTTCAATATTGAAGCAAATGGACTGGATAATTTAAAAATGTAGAGGAATAAACTAACGAGCATCAGATCGAGGACTGGGAGGAGGAGATGGAAATTTTGGGGTATACAAAATGATACGCAGCACATCACACTTAAAGATAGTAGTTCAATTAGGTATATCGTGTGGCAAACTGCACTATAGAATATGCATAGGTTATGCAGTCCTTACTATTTAGCTGTTATTCTCTCTCACGCAACTACACGATAATTTGTAACTTTGGAAAGCTGAAATACAAAAACTGTACGGATAGACTTTTTGAGACTTGGTATTAAGTTTATACTATCAATTATAACATATCATTTTTTCAAAGGATTGATCGTTTTTCTTGAGAGTTATAAGTAATTTTATTTAAAATCCTACCCAAAACCGGGTGCTCTCGTATCTCTTACATATTAAACAATCAACAGAATAACTTTAATATTTCCGAAAATACACGGCTAGGCATCTCCAAATTTGGACTCGTAATGAACTATAGCAAACTTAAGCCACACGCAAAATTTTAGAAAAATTTATCATCTAGTCGTTTTACTGAACTACTACCTTGACTAAGAAAATAGAAGAATTTATATTTTACCACACATAAATATCACTGAATGACAGTAAAAAATGGGATTAAACTTTAATGATTGCGTAATTGAGTCGCGCTAACAATAAGAAACGCTTGTGCGCAATCAAACGTATCTACAAATAAAGAGAGTTCTGGTATAGGTTAGTGGTCTAGTAGTGCAGTACAAATTGCAACCTACTGGTATGAGCGACCGTAGCGGACTGAAGCTACAGTCGTGGGCAGCCAGCGCTGAGCCACTAATGGAGATGTATATTTATACTTATAAGTAATACATATAACTTATAAGTAGTTACATAAGACTTTGCATGCGTACAATTGGATATCAGTGGCGACGCGGACAGCTTAGATACAGCCACACAGACTTGAGCATACGCACATCAACACTACACAATTACGCTTAGAATAAGGTTCATGATGTAGTACGTTGCTAGTGGCAGAAAGATCAGCAGGTAATTCTAGTTATGCTAACAAAATAAATACAATCGTTGAGGAGCTTTGTGCAGCTAATATTATTTATTAAGCTTGCTTATTAAAGTTAACTTCAGTATTTAAATGAGCATTGATGTATTCAGAGGTGGATCAACTAAGTCTGAAGATGGTAGTTCAGATACTCCTGGACTTGGGTATAAGCTTATCTTAGAAAGTTAATTTGACTTGGAAAATAAAAGAGTGTGCAATGTTGTATTAGCTGTTCAACCTAATTATGCTATTAATCTTACTACTTTGCAGAAAAAAAAATCTCATTTTAGATGAATAAGAAAAAATAAATCTCCTAGGGAGCGATTTGAGCGATGTATTCTTAGAAACAGTACTTAATTTGCAGCGTCAAATAAATAAACTTAAAGAGATTTCGATCCAGATATTAAATAAAACTCCAGAAGATAGTTGAAAATTATAGAAACAGTAGTAAAAGAGCTTCATAAGCCTGTAAGATGCAACTACCTCCACCAAAAGTTTGACATTCGGAGCTTGGATGAAATATGCAAGCGGATCTTGTGAAGATGATTCCTTATGCTCGTAAAAATAAGGGTTACAGATACTTGCTTACAGTCATAGATGTATTTTTCAAGCTTGCATGGAACATGCCCATAAAAAATAAAACTGGTACAGATATGACTGCAGCTATGAAATCTATATAACTTGAAGAAAGAGTTCCAACAAATTTGCAAACCAATCGTGGTAAAAAGTTTCAAAACGCAAATTATCAAGGTCTCATGAAAAATTATAAAATTAACTTTTACTCTACGTATAGACATCTTAAGGCGTCTATTTGTAAACAATTTAGTCGTACCTAAAAGCATGCTATATAGAAAAAGTTTAGTATAAGAGGTAATTACAAGTGGCTCAATATTTTGTAACATTTAATAACTTCTTACAACAATTGAAAATACAAGACGATTGGTGTAAAGCCAAAAGATGTTTTAGTAGTAAATGAAAAAAATATTTTACAAAAATGTATATACTCGAAAAAAGGAACAAAATTCAAATTGAAAGTTGGTGATAAAGTACGTGTGAGTAATGCTAAACAAGTCTTTTGAAAAGGTTATACCAATAGGTTGGATTTTGGCAACACCCACAATAGTCGGATTTAAAAGATCAATTGTAATGTAAAAAAAAGTATAGAAGATGTATGGCAAATGCATGGAAAAATAAAGTAAATAAAAGTATTTGAGTCGTAAAGAGGTTAATTTATTAAAGAAATTTTTTATAAAAGAATACAAAACATGGTTTTTTTTGTTATTTTTACAAAACTCTTTAACCTATACACTTGAAAATTGAATGTAACAACTATTATAGGTTCTAAAGAGCTTTATTTTCTATATGGAATCTAATTAATTATTATACAGCACTTCATTATCAAAAATATTCTTTGATACTGCACTAGGTAAAAATATTTAAAACTCGTCATTCAGTTCAACAACAGCCTTGATTCCGTATTTAGTATTAACTTTTTATAATTTGGTAACCATATAGCTGTGGTTTACTGTCAACTTGGTAACTTTTTTACATTGGAGGAAGCCTCCAGAAGCAGCTTTATTTGAAACTGACAGATTGGACATCTGTAACAAAGAAACACAACATTTTTTATTAGTTTGAATATTCATAAAAAAAAAAAAAAAAAAAATAGGTGAAAAATATAGGTATGAAGAAAACAGACTTACATCTACCTCAAAACTGTGTTTTGCTTTTTTTTTCAAAAAAAGCTCTTCAAAATTTTTCGTCTCCACAATTGTTTTTTTGTGAGGTTGGTGTTGGTCGACACCTTTTGCTTCAAATACTAAACGGTCGATGACTTGATGTTACTGTCTGGCAACTACGATTAAAGTAGCCTGCTGTTATTGGTGCGGATATTTATATGACGTTTTTACTACTACATAAGGTTTACTATAGTAATTTTCTCCCTACTCATTTCTTCTTGACAAGTTACTTATCGCTCGTTATCGTTACCTTTTTTGTTTTTCTCTGTTACGTTCTGTATTCATTTCATCATTCTTGCTAGACAATGAGTCAGCCATAAAGGTGATATTACATTGCTTGTTATCATGAAAACTTAAAGTTATCATATTTCGCTCATTGTTTTGCATTTGATTATAGGTACGCTAATTTTGCAGTTGCTTTGGATGTAAAGGTTCCATTATTTTTTTTCGTGATGTCACCAAGTTGATCCCTTCTCGGAATCTCTCCCATATATAAGCTGTTTTCCTCCTGTCTTCGTTATAAGTTTTTTTCTTTTCTTCGTCTCCATGTGTTGTGAATCTCGGTTCTCTATGCATTGTTTTCTGTTATTGATTATATTGCTTATTTTATAAAAATTGTAAGATTGTTTGTAAACGTTTTTGACCCACTCGAATCCACCATAAGAAGGTCGTTGAGTCATAGCCCAACCATATGAATTGTTCACATCCAAATAAATTATATATTTTTCCACATCATTTTTTTGTAATCATTCATATAGTAGTTATTTGCTTCGCCGTATCTGTTGCAGTTTTGACTTATTCCTCCTCTTATACCTATTTCAAAGAACATAAGCATGTGAATGTCAGTAATAAGTTCTAGTGAAATCTGTAAAAAAAAGTTATAAATTTATTTTTTAATGTTCTAGTTAAACTCTTCTTGCCTACATTTAAACTCACTTTTGTGTTAACATAGCATCCCAAGTGATGCCTGGTGTTGTTATATTATGAGCAGCATCTAATTTGTATACCTCTAGACAATTACTTCTAAAGTCTTTAAATAATCTTGCTAATAGAAGCACATGTGTCTTTAGGTATAAATCTGAATACTGTCCAAGATTTGCTGTATTAAATATGTTTCGTCTTTTTTAAGCATGTATATAATCCTCAGTACTTATATGCATGTCATATAATTTGCTATAAAAATCATTTTTCAATGGAAGCACAGTGTCTTGAAGTTTTTTTAATGATATTACATAATCGTATGGAAACACACCCTTTCTTTTAAGCAATTTGATTCGATTCATGGTGTATGCATCGTCTTGACTAAAAGTAGACTCTAAAATATTATGCTGTTGCAAATAGGATACTAACTTATCAAGCGATGAAAGTAAAAATCGATAGAGCTATGAAAAAAGGTGTATTAAGAAAGAATAAGGCTAAACAAATAAGTTATTCTTGATATAAAGTTGATGCATAGTAATTTACAAATAAAAACATCAAAATTATTGCAAATTAATATCTTTTACTCTTATATTTTTGAGTGTTTGATTGATGATATGAGAAAGTATATTTTTAAAATAAGAGCACTGCTGCAGCAACATTGTTGTGAGCATAAAACAATAAAAAAGTTAGAAATAGAGCAAGTGTAAGGAGTAAAACAGTCTTGTTGGAATGTTAGGACCCTTTGGACCAGTATTTACCAATATATATATAACCTTATGAAAACAATTCTATAGTGGAAAAAACTGTCAACATCTGCTGGTATATAACTAATTAAACTGATACGTCCCTACTACGGTATAAATGTAAATACAAAGCTAAGATTGTAAAAGTTAAGGCATTGTATTTAAGACGAAGCATAGTTATCAATTTTTTTCAGACCAAAAATCTTTCAAAGGACTACTAGTTCTCCCCTCACTTTTCAACAGTTTGAATGCATATTTTTTTATCTACCAGTTCAAAAACTATTTATAAAATATTGCTATATTTTGAAAATTAGAAAAGTGATCAAATGAGTGATAGTCAAAAAAATTGCCCTTTTTATTACCGATAAGTCAAAGGAGAGTTATTGTTACTGATTTTAGAACACAATATGTATCAGGAAAGTTGGCTGCAGTAAAACCAAGTAAATACCCACCCATATGTATTTTATTAAAAAACCAGAAGACTACAATAAATGGTAGTGATTCCGAAAATATTACAAATTGTGAAGTACAGAAAAATAAAACTGAAGGAGTGAGAAGTGAAAGTGATTTTAACGTTAGCAGTGATAGTGATACCAACGCTAACCTCAATAAAAATAAGAAAAGTGACAGTGTCTTTAATGATGTAAATTGCTTTAGTGATAGAAATATTTCAATTAGTGATAGCGAAAGTGATACTAATACTAAAACCATCGTTAATGATTATGATTTTGATAGAAAAGCTATTATTAAAAGGAAGATATTAAGACTTTTTGGGATTTAACAATAATACTTAAAAGTGCAGTGCGTGTTTTATCAAAAAAAAAAAAGGAATTGGTTATAGAAAAAAGGAAGATACAAGATCTGATGAGTGTAAAATGTGTAAAAAAATATACTATAGGCAGCATAAGATTGCTAAGTACAAGTGGCAATTTAATAGTGAATTGGGTGATGTTTTTTGTAGTAAGTGCATTTTGATTATTTGAAGATAATAACTATGAGTAATAATAAAATATGATAAAACATGTAAGACTTTTAGTTTTTTGTAGATATTATTAGTTATAATGTCAGAAGTAATACCTGTAAGAAGTATCATGTGAAATAAAGCAACAAATTTTCATCTTAACATTTCATACTTAGTATTTTTATAAATGACAGCACAAAAATTTTATTGATGTTAATTTTTTCATTCACATTCTCCTTAAAGAACTTAACTCAGCTATTTCAGGTAAGATGCCGACATCTTAACACTAAAAGCTTTCCACCTGGCTGCCAGCATAGCTCTAACTACTGAAAAGAGAAATAATACATTAGATATACATGGGCGTACGCATGTGTTCATTTTCATGCGTGAGGGTAGGTGGTCCTATCCCAAACTGGTATATCTACTACTGTTACCAACATCATTATAACCAAAATATTTCTTACAGTTCAATATAACTAAACATTAACTGATTAAAAATAGTTTCCATTTTTTTTGTGCTTCTTATTTTTCTGCACTATTGCTTACAGGTACTGTGAGCTTCGATCTTGATTTTACTACTACTCCCTCGTCCAGTTTTCAAAACCTACTACTTGTAGATCCTGCATTATCTGAAACCTTTTTGTAGTGACAATGGATACTGACTTCCATGTATGAGACTAAGTTTTGCTAAGACAAGTTACCATCTCTTGCGATACATAAAAATACTTTTGTCTGTCAAACGTTTCTTTTAAAGAGTAACAAAAAATTTTTTTTTTATTATAAGGACATTAAAATGATTTATTAGTAAAACAACTATTGCTGATCAATAAAGAATAATCTTATAATAGAATTCGATTCACCTTTTGGTAAATTTTGGCAATTATAGGGGTTAAACACAATCAAGTCTTTGTAAAATACTTCAAAATTAACACAACAAACAATAACACGCATTAATATACTTTGCGATCATTATGTGATGTGCGTCAATCTTCTCATTTTAGTCTCTTTTTTTTATGCAATCTTTTTTTTTTGCATAGTTGCTGACCACCATCGTGTCTCAATGGATTTGTGAAATGTAAGACTTTAATTTTAATCCATATGTTTATAGATCTGATAAAAATTTTATGTTCTTTACCTCATTAGACAGATCCTCTCTTTTCTTCATTAGTAACCGCATTGTGCTCTTACTTTTACTCTAGAGCCTACTCCCATAATCTTAATAAATAAAATCAATACAACACATACGATGTAATCAATGATTCAGAGTGCTCTCTAAACTAAAGCTAATGACAAACATATGGATTTATTTGCAGTCTTTGTACTCAAGTGGTAAGTGAATCATAGAACAAAGAATCTTTCAACAACTACTGCACTGTAGTACAGAGTGAGACTAAGTCTGTTAAATAAATCATTAGCGATTTAAGTCAGTAGCAGTTTACATTTTTCTTTTTGTTAGGAAAACCTGCACATGATGTCACTGCAAATCAATACAATATGACTAAACTATCTATAATAATTGGCATACAGTTCATAGTTCAGCACGCATTCATAGGTATTGGTAATCGTCAACGACTGCAGCCCGTACGGATACACATTCATTCATAGCGTCTCATCATCTGCAGACAAATATCAGTAGCAAAGGATGATAACCAGAGTCAAGAAGGAAGAAAATCATGAATAAACTAACAGTATCACCACACAAAGGTTAAAAAGGCAGCACCGCCCTGCACACCTTGTTCATTGTGGAAAGAAAGGTTAAATTTATCATTGACTGGAAAATCTCTGCGTTTAAACATCTAAATGGAAGTTTGACAGAGCAATAAAATGAAAGGGTTACATAGGACTGAATTTTTGTCATTTTTAAACTCAAACTTTATCTGGAAATTGCAGCAAGATTCTAAGAGAAAGAAATGAATGGAGCTGTACACGACGTAAATATGCCTATATACACAGCTACACAGCGTAAAGAGGCTTAATTGTTAGACTTACCCGTGAGCAGACGTGTGTGGGCTCTTTTACGACACCAAGTCAAAGTAAGTTATACTAAGCATGCATAAAAACGTTCACCTACTACATCATTGTTAATTTTACTGCGTTTAAACTTGTCAGTACTAAAAAGTGAATCTATTTAATGCTATAAAAAATATTTAAACGTACGTTCATCAGGACAGCTTATTTTCAATGGTTGGAGTAAGAAAACTTGAAAATATGTTGTTTGTGTGATAAAAAAATCCTTAAAAAGGAAAGGAGGGGACTCGACTTTTGTCAACAGAAGTGCGTTATAAATTTTTGAAAGACAAACTTTTTTACACGGCATTATAGTTTGATGTCTGCGACAAAGTCGCAGCGTCGAGCACATAAACACAGAGGCATGGCGGTGTTCATTCCTAAGCACTATGGGTCCGTGTCTGTGTGTGTGTGTTTGGCACGATCGGGTAATGCCTCTCAGGGCATGAGTCGTGCGCGCTCGTTTAATGAGCGGCGATGACGTAACTCAGGCATGAGAGGTATGGCTTATTGGTTAATGGTTGGTAGACGGTTTGTGACAGCACCTCTACTCTTAAAAGACTGGAACGGTCAGAAACATGAAATCCAGACCAGAAGAGGCACCGATACGACATACTGGTTAAAGTCTATGCCATGAATTGCCATTAGAGGTGAAAGGACAACTAAATAAATAAAAGAGAGCACTGTTGTATAAATAGCTAATCAGCAATCGTTGATCGACGGTAGGTGATCGATCAAGGATTGTTGGTAGGGACTCTTCCAAGGTATCGAGAAAAGAGAAATAACTGGAAAGGGCTGTTCAATTTTTTATTATTTTCTGTTACGTTGTCTGATCGTGGTAAAAATAACTCGAGAGATTCGCTGCAACATCAAAAGCCTACTGTGTGTCTTGCGATATTGTCAGAGTTTTTCTCTAAGTGTCTTGTGATTGAAGATGAAGCTTGAGGGTCTTGGCTGGCTGGGTGCGATCAGGTGGCTGCATGAGTTAGCGAGAGGGCAGAATCCAGAGCTGACATCCAGTCTGATGACACCGAAGGTCAAGAGTAAGCCAGTGAGTATGTGTTAACTATTTTTAGAGTAGTGACTGTATAGGGTACGCAAGGGGCGTGATACCGTGAAGAAGACATCACGGGTTCCTTACGCATGTGTTAAGCAGCTGCAGACGATGAAAGACTAGTGGCTATTTGCGATACGTGGTTCTGAGAAACTTGGGTCCCGAGATGCACTTCATGCCCTCCTCAAGCATAGCAGGTAGTAACTCTGGGTTACGAGTAGTGGCTTCGTGGGGACGTCGTTAGTGGCTCGTTGGCAGGAATTTAGTGGCCCATCTAGTGATAGCTACTTTATCGGCTAATAAGTTTCACTATTAACTGCTGTACGAGGCTTTTTGGGCTGCGGCCAAGGCTCCCAGATTTTAGGGAATTCACCGCATGCGCAGTGCGCAATCACCCTCTCTCTATAGACCAAGCTGGAGCGGGAGAGTCCCCCTACCCAGACCTTTAACCTAAGCCCGGCCCACTTTTCACAACTTGAGTGTGACATCTTATCTAGTAGAAGTACTATCGTCGATAGCCGCGCGGGCTGAGTCTTTTGCCCCAGCTAAACTTGCCAGCTTTCAAATCTATTTGATAATATTTTTTTTTTTTTTTTTTAATGTACGTTATACATAAAGTGTTGTGACACGTTTATGTAAATAATTATATTTATAACGTTTTAACACTGAGACATAATTTTAAAAAATACTATGTACAAAAAAATTATAAAACAAACTATTCGTCACTTATTAAGAAAATAAAAAAATTAATATTTAGTTAGTTTAGCGTCGAGTTATGATAATTATAGTATTATTCAGTATTTAAAAATTACCAAACGACACGTCTTGATCATTGTTAATGTAATTCACTATTACACTATTATGGTCGGTAAGAAACACTGTTTAATACATTAATCTGTCCCAAATTGCACGACCTTTTTTTTGATTTGTGTATCATTAATAACTTACTTCGCTACAAGTATTTATTCTTGGAAATACGTCTCGTCGAAAGATATGGATTGCCATAAAAGCTCATGCTGCAATTTCTCAATATTTTTCTATATGTATCCTAAAATCACTCGACAAAAAATGGTGAAAAAATTCTTACTGATTTCAGATAGTATAATTAATAAAATCTATGAATTTTTAGTTGTTGTTTGATAAATAAACAACGTTTTCTAAGCTCAGAGTATGTTTATTACAGCACGCTCTCTCTGTAGTTTCTCCGGGCTTGAGACCGGCACATTTACTGTGGCCACATTACGCGCGCGGTAATTTATTTACATTCACGTTCGAAATTAAGAAAAAAAAAGAATGAATAAAAATAAAGAAAACAAGGACTAGGCAACAAAATTAGGAAAATCATTTAACATAAGTTGCAAGGTTAATTGACGTCAAGGTAGCAACGTTAGAACCATTATTCTTTTCGTAAACATTTTAAAACTGGAAATGAAGTTAGTTAACAAAAAATAGTAGTGTAGATTATATGTATTGTACGCTGTTACGTATTCTGCAGATGCGAAACTTTAACGCATATACTTTATTTTCAAGTCCGTGAACTACTGTTCTTGTTTACTTTTTGCGCGTATTTAGCGTGAATCCTTAGCTCGTGGACTCGCGCGCACTTGTTTTTTTTAAATAGGTATACAAGACTTATTTTGTGCATTCGTTACAAACAAGCTGCATTTCTCGTTCATTTGCATCGTTGCTGCAGTAGCAAGGTAAGAGTTTGTTGTTGATATGTCGCAAAATTCGCATAACAGAACGGGTCGTGTGCGCGAACGTGAAAGTTCCAAGGCATTTCATTCTGAGAAGTTCAAAAAACTGAAGACTTTTAATGTAGATTGGTTGCATGACGAAAGATTTCACTGTTGCTTTGAATCATCTGATACTGATGGTAAAGTTAAATGCTTAGCTTGTAAAGTAGATATTTTTGTGAGTACAAAAAATGATTTGTTGAAGCACGCTTGTACACAGTATCATGGCAAAGCAATGGTAGATTTTGTTGCACCTTCGGTAACATCCTTATCGAAAAAAGAACAGTGTCAACAGTCTGAGCTCAGCTTAAGCCTTTTTTCGCTCAGCATAGCATTAGTATTGACATTATAAATGACTTGCTTCCTTTAATTAAGAAAATGTCTGAGAATCCTGAAGCCACGCAGTCTATGTCAGTTGGTAGTACGAAATGCTCGGGACTTATTGTTAATGTTTTAGCTCGTGACATTAAATTAAAAGTGGTAGAAATCTTGAAAAAAGTACCTTTTTCTTTACTGATAGACGAAAGTACAGATCGCAGCGATAAAAAAATTTTGTGTGTTGCAGTTCAATATTATGATTTTGAATTAAACAAAATCGTGGGTCATCATTTAACTTTCATTGAGTTGGAATTCATTCGCTAGTCATTTGAGATAACTATCACCTAATTTTATGCTTATGAATTGTATTTGTCATTCATCCGCCCTCGTCGCGAAGCACAGTTATGCGTGTCTTTCTACAGATGTAGACTTTTTTTTACGAAGAATAGTGAGTTACTTATCGGAAAGTCCAAAACGAACTACAGTTTTTAAAGAATTTCAGACAGACGCAAAGGTAAAGACAAATCAAATATTAAAAACATGAAGTAGATGGCTTGAAATGTTTGAATGTATTGAACGCGTTGTAGAAAATTAGGTTCCATTGCGGCAATTTTTAATCGTAGAAGTTTTTGAGTCATCTGAAGAGGCGAAGACTGTTGACAAGTTGCTTTTGTTGATGAAGTCTGACACATTTTAATGTACTATTTTATTTTTTCTGCACGTCTTGCAAGACTTCAATAATTTTAGTAAAAAGTTTCAAACATCGAAAGTAGTTTTGCACGTTCTTTCAAATAATTGCAACATAATGCTTAAAAAATGCGCGTTGAACTTTTTAAATCCCAAACTTTTTTAAAACCTTTGTTCTGTTGATCCTTATAATGCATCAAATTTATTGCCCCTAATACAGTTTATTGCGGATCAGAGTGTAAGGCCAAACTAAGGGAAATGGATTCCAAAAGTGTTAATTTTGTGAAAAATAATTGTTTGCAGTATTATCAAAAACTGTTTGAAGAAATGAAAAAGCTTTTTTTCACAAACGACGATTTTTTGAGCAAATTAGATTTTTTAAAGCCGGAAAACGCTTTCGATCCATCAGTTAGAGCAACGATTCCCGATTTGTATGATCTTTGCAACAAGTATTTTCCAAATATTTATAAATCAGTTGCTAGTATTGAATGGAGAAATTTACCGTTATACTTTTCTGAAAAAAAAGTTGTAGAATTAAGATCTCTTGAAATCAATCAATTTTGGGGTAAAATCTTTTGCAAAAAACAGGATGTAGGTGACATTTTACAGTTCCCTGAGCTCACAAAATTAGTTTTGCGTGTTTTAACTTTGCTGCATTCAAACGCGTTGCCAGAGAGAAATTTTTTCAATTGTTAATGACATCAAATCTATAAAGAAAACGGCAATGGAAACACCGCTTATAAACGCGTATTGTTTAATCAGAAACTACTGCACTGTCAAAGGTATAAACTCTCTAAATTATAAAGCGTCTCAACAACACTTTCAATTATTTAATGCAGAAGATGTTTATGCAAGCAAAAAGTTGAAAAATTCATAAGTTATTTTTTCATTTATTACTACAACACAAAAAACTGTAATAATACCAATAATAGTACTTTTTTGTACTTTTAGCGGGAAGCGGCAGTACCGTGTTTGTGACTTTTTTTTAAACTAATTTTTTGTTAAATAACTTTAATTCCAGTTTTAAAATGTTTACAAAAAGAATAATGGTTCTAACGTTGCTACCTTGACGTCAATTAACCTTGCAACTTATGTTAAATGATTTTCCTAATTTTGTTGCCTAGTCCTTGTTTTCTTTATTTTTATTCATTCTTTTTTTTCTTAATTTCGAACGTGAATGTAAATAAATTACCGCGCGCGTAATGTGGCCACAGTAAATGTGCCGGTCTCAAGCCTGGAGAAACTACAGAGAGAGCGTGCTGTAATAAACATACTCTGAGCTTAAAAAACGTTGTTTATTTATTAAACAACAACTAAAAATTCATAGATTTTATTAATTATACTATCTGAAATCAGTAAGAATTCTTTCACCATTTTTTGTCGAGTGATTTTAGGATACATATAGAAAAATATTGAGAAATTGCAGCATGAGCTTTTATGGCAATCCATATTTTTCGACGAGACGTATTTCCAAGAATAAATACTTGTAGCGAAGTAAGTTATTAATGATACACAAATTAAAAAAAAGGTCGTGCAATTTGGGACAGATTAATGTATTAAACAGTGTTTCTTACCGACCATAATAGTGTAATAGTGAATTACATTAACAATGATCAAGACGTGTCGTTTGGTAATTTTTAAATACTAAATAATACTTTAATTATCATAACTCGACACTTAACTCACTAAATATAATTGTTTTTATTACTTTAATAAGTGACGAATATTTTGTTTTATAATTTTGCTTACCTTGTCTTGTACATAGTATTTTTTTTAATTATGTCTTAGTGTTAAAACGTTATACATATAATTACTAACGAAAACGTGTCATAACACTTTATGTATAACGTACTTAAAAAAAAAAAAAAAAAAAAGGAAAAAAAAAAAAAAAAAATTATCAGATTGATTTGAAAGCTGGCAAGTTTAGCTGGGGCAAAAGACTTAGCCCGCGCGGCTATCGACGATAGTACTCCTATTAGACAAGATGTCATACCTGAGTTGTGAAAACTGGGCGGGGCTTAGGTTAAAGGTCTGGGTAGGGGGACTCTCCCGCTCCAGCTTGCTCTATAGAGAGAGGGTGATTGCGCACTGCGCATGCGGCGAACTCCCTAAAATCGGGGAGCCTTGGCTGCGGCGTCGTGGTATGACGGTCGCATTGAAGAGGCCAAAGCTGCATAGCTGTACCTGTAGCATTGTACTTGGGCTAGTGGTGTGCGTGGGCTTACCTTGCCAGGTACAACGTAACAAGTCTCAAGAAAGGCTGTGCCCTTTACAGATTCACTGCTACTTACACAAGTGCATGTAGGGCACTAATAAGGCACACACATAGGTACACGGTACGAACACACACACGTATCGACAGATAAGAGCAGAGACTATCTTTATCTTTCTCTACAGCCGCAGATCGGATCCTTGCCAACATGACGCCACATAAGCAGACCCCCACTGAGCATACTAGCTGAGCAAAGCAACAATATAGAGCTTACCTGGCCATATTATAGACTGTGTAGAAAAGATAACCATAGCTCGCGTTCTGTGCGTAATTAAGCCCAGCTAATATTTATCGTGTAAATGATTAAGGACCTTGTATTGCAATTTGACTAGTGTGGTGACATAGTATGTGATAATAACTTAATTGGAGTTTTTATTCTCACTCCTAAATTAGCTCTTACTGATCGTGTGCTTATGCACAAAACCTCAAGAAATCATAATAACTTAATGATATGGAACATATGCCAGTGCGTTAAGAGCTAGAGGTTCTATTTGTACACCTCCTGAAAGCCAGCCCGCAAATTATCGATTTGTGCGAAAAAAAAGATCCTAGGCGACGTGTTTTTATCTGCACATTTCGTTTATACAGATAATCAGAACTGCACATGCCTCACTTTTGTATAAAAAAATTAAGAAATTAGTTGATTCGCAGACCGTAGTTAGATCGTGATATCTCTCTTATTAAAGCGTATTTCCAACTGCACAGGGGCTTAAAAAACTATACATTGTATAAACTTAATTGCATAGTCGAAATTTTCATCTGCACACTCTTGATTAATTAATGAATAAATAAAATCTCTTTATAACGCCTACGGGTCATATGCAGCTAGTGTAGTTTAGTGTCGGTTTCAAGATGGCGAAAAAGGGACCCCCCAACACTCTGCTGCCTCAAGAGATTGTTAGGGGGACGTCTTTTTGGCCGTGGCTGCGCGACCGTGGCCGAGCGTCGTCTGCGATGACAGTGGTTCTCACATTCTTTATTATGAGCCACTTGTAAGCACATAAATATATGTATTCCAATACATCACGATGCCCAAATGCCGGATTGTCAACGAGCTCCTGTCAAAAATATACGTCTTGTGTGTTTGCAAACAAAAGCCATGTCAGGATGGTAATCCAAGATCGAGATAGCTGCTCCAGCTTCCTGACACGATTTGTTTTGGTTCCTGCTGTAGCTGCATATTTTCCTGGAGAAGTGGTATGAATCAAAGTGTACGCTATACGTGTTGGCAACAGCTGGCAAAATTTTACTGTGTTTGTGTACTTTTATGATGTATGATGCATATTATTTGCAAAGTTGAAAAGTGATGAATGATTTTACTTATTTAATGTGTCACTTATTAAATGTACATGATTCATAGGTGATTTCTAAATTCTTTTCAGTACATGTCAAAAGTTAATTTTATTTATTTTCATTATTTACACTTAGATTGCAGTGCAAGTGAAAACAAGTTTTTAATTAATCATGTCACAGTGATAAATTTCATTGATAGCCAGTGTGTCAATAAGTTCTTGTTCAAGGTACGTAGTCATACATTTTAACTTGAAGCTTGCAGTAAGGATGGAATTGTATTTGGATGGCTGATGAGAGGTATCTCTGACAATCTCTCATGGTGTATGCAAACATTCTTTGTAATGCTTTGTCAAGTGATGGTGGCCAGCTCTCGTTCAGTGTGTCACTGATAAGATTTGCAGAATTATCACTTACTTTAAAGTGTCATTACTTGTAAAATGTCACTTATCAAATGTACATGAGTGAAAGGTATAAATTCTAAATAGTCTTTTAAGTCCATGTCTTTAAAATTAGTTTCATTTATTTTTATTATTTACATTCAGATTGCAGTGTAGGTGAAGACAAGTTTTCAAATCATCATATTACAGTGATGAATTGCAGTGAAAGCCAGTATGTCAATGCTTTCCTGTGCCAAGTACGTAGCCATACATAATGTCACCAAGCCTGCAGTGAGGATGAGATTAAATTTGGATGGATGATTAAGAAGTAATGATCACCTGCACTTGTTTAGTATGTTATTAATACAGTTTACAGAATTATCAGGTACTTTGATTATTCTTTTAAGTATTATTGGACTAATATTCTCTCTTTTAATAATTTTTACTTAACTGGCAGTGCAAGTATAAACAACGAGTCTTCACTTTATTGCAAGAAACATCATAAAAGGGATCAAAGGTAGTCAAACTGAGGACTGCTATTGAGATAGAAATCAGATTATTCCTAAAACTAGCAATAATTTATTTTATTTTTTGCTGTTGCTGCATACTTTTCTGAAAAAGAAGTCTGAATTTTGTTTGTTCACTTTTATGCTGTGGGGTGCATATTGTTCACAAAATTAATAAGTAGCGGTCTCTTTCACTCATTTACATTCTCACTAACAGAATCTACATAATTCATAGGTAATTTTTAAGCAGTCTTTCAAGTCCATGTCTTTTAAGTCAGTTTTATTCATTTTTATCATTTACATTTAGATTGCAGTGCAGGTGAAGACAAGTTTTCAAATCATCATTTCACAGTGATGAATTGCAGTGAAAGCCAGTGTGTCAATGATTTTCTGTGCCAAGTACGTAGCCATATATATTGTTGCCAAGCCTGCAGTGAAGATAAGATTATATTTGAATGGATGATTAAGAAGTAATGATCACCTGCACTTGTTTAGTTTTTTTTTTTTTTTTTTTTTTTTTTTTTTTTTTTTTTTCTTCTCGGGTTACCACAATAGCATATTGGCTAAGTCGCTGGGGCCACCCACTCACCACCTATGTGTGGTGGTATATTGCCACTCCCAGTTACCAATCGTTTTCTAATTGAAACCATATTATACTATGGGCACAGTGTATCTCCGGTGCTGACACTCTCTGCACCGGAGGGGAGTGTATCAGATCCACTCGCTACTGTGTAGCCTTTTCTCGGAGAAGACTCTGTATTTCAGGACGTCCCCTTCTCGCCGGTTAAGCCAGCGCTCTCTGCCGAAGCATCGGATCCAGGCTAATTAGCATCCCCAGAGAAGCCCCATGTTTCAGGGACCACTCCTCGCCGGTAAGGCCGGCGATCCCTGCATGGCATTGGATTCGCTAATCCCTACCTATAGCCCTAACACTGTTTCGCATGCACACAGGCCCGAAGACCTGTGGAGCAAGGAAAAAACCCTGGAATTACTCTGAAGGAAAATTCCACGGAAAAACCTGCTCCAAAACAGCCGGGTTTGCATAGGAACTTTTTTGAAAACAGTTTTTGAAAAACGGGCATGGAAGATAAGCCATGCAGGATTATCAGGCACTAAAAAAACTCTTTCCTTAAACTTTTTGGCAGTATTATTCACATTGAACACCAAGTGTGCCTAGATTACTAGTGATTAGTTCACGGTGTTGATCAGGCTATTTATTTTTATATACCACCTTTAAAAAGAAAAACATGAAAATCTTAGGCAATCCGCACAGTGGGACTGAAAACAATGGTCATGTCATTCTACGTATATCAACAGGGACAATGGCCACATCTAAAGTTTTTAATCAAAGCATATGATTCAGATAAATTTCTATTAGGATAACTTACATCAACCGTCACCTGATCAGTATTAATGTAAGCGTACCCACACATTTTTACTTCGCATGCCTATACGGTAAAGATGAAATTTATTAATCTTAAATCATAAATTATTGCAGGTATTTATGAAGTACTTTAAATTAGCTGGGTATTGCATAATTTTTGGAAATATTTTCTTTTTATTCGCATCCCTTAAGTTACAGTTCTAGTACGCGCGTACAAAAAATTTTAGATTAATCGTAAAGCAGTGACAGATTGTAATGATCATTTACGTATAGTATATGATCCAAACGTGCAATTACTTAAGTATACTGTTGTATTTGTTGTACTACAGGAATATAATACAGTAAAAGTATAAAAACTCATCACGTACAATTGTCATTTAATTCTACTTACTAAATTACTTATATTGTAAAAAAATTCCAATAAATTCTCGATGCAATAGTCACTTTCAGTGCTTCATATTAATATTCCAAGCCTTGTCCGTCAACTTGGTCCATATAATAGCAAAATAATAGGTCCTTAGGTTGTCTACATTATATTAACTAATCAAGATAGTGTAGTTTGGTCCTTAACATTGGATTTGATAGCTTTGACACAGGCAAGTCATCTCCCTCGTTCATTTATATCCTAATTTTAAAAAATTTTTATTTATTTATGTCATGCTATGAAGTCAATTATTGACATTCCTGGTTAAGTACAAGTAAAGTAACAATAACTTTTGCACCCATCAAACACTAAAATTTTATTGTCAAGTTGAATAATTTACAATAACAAAAAAAAATTCCAATATTTAATTACTTGTTGATATGTTTATGTTTTTCAATTTAATCAATTTTCATCTCTATGGATGAGTTGGTATGCAATAAAACATCACAAAAATGTTAATAAATATATGCGTTCACAGCTTTGCAACACATATATTGAAAACTTTTGACTGAATTTGGACCTACTACATTAACATTCAAATGAAATCAATTGAAAATCTGTTTTTCTGTACGTTATTTATTATGATCAATGATTCCCTACACTGTAAACGTATTTAATTATTATGTATTATTGATGCATTTACAATTATTAGTAAATACTCTAGTATTCGTTTCAGAAGGGGAAAAATGATGATTTATACTTGGATACAAAAATGATAGTTCTCGTTCAAGCTAAAAAAAAAAGAGCATAGTTTTTGCTTACACTCGGAAAAAAGGGCACAATCTTCGTCCGGGCTGTGGAAAGGACATAGTCTTTGTCCGGCTTGAGAAAAGGGCATAGTTTTCGTTTGGATCCAAATAAAGTTATATGACATGGTTGCAGTTGTTTACTGCGAGGATTTCAGAAATCGCAAAAAAGCCAATGTTTCCTTACGAACTATTGCATCAAACTTATGACACATCGAATATTTCTTTTTTAATTTCTATGGTATCCTTATGTTAAATTGTCTGAAAAATATTCCCACCTTTGGAAATCATGCAACAGTGCTACCAACGAAAAATGTTGTTTATTTACTTACTTTATTTCGTTGCTTCGAAAGAGAATAAGCCCAGTTGAGGTTCCAACGAAAATAAATCCAGTTCACAGTCTCAGAAAAAAACAAGTCCAGTTCACCGAGATCGGAAAAAAAAAGTTTAGTTCGCCGAGCTCATAAGAAAGCTTTTCACAGAGCTTGGAGTTTTATGTTGTGAAATAGGATAGTTTAATAGTATTTTTTAGGATTCTTGATAAATTAAAAATGCTCTTAGTCAAGTAAGCATTGGCAATAAGAAACCCAACAGATTTTATTATTATTAGTGAATAAAAGACGATCTTGGACGCGTAAGTATCGGCGATTAGAAACCCAATAGATTTTAGTATTATCAGCAAATAAAATGTGCCCTCAGGCAAGTAGGTATCGGCGATTAGTAACTGAACAGATTTGAGTATGAATAATTAATAAAATTTGCTTTTAGGCAAGTAAGCATCGGAGATTAGAGACAGTAGGGTAGTCATTAGTACAGTACATTAGTGTAGGGTTTCTAATCGCCAACGTTTGCTCGCCTAAGAGCATATTTTATTTATCATTAATAATAAAAATTGTTTGGTTTCTAATTGTCGATGCTAACTCGCCTAAGAGCGTATTTTATTCATTAAGAATCATTAAAAATACTAATATACTATCTAATTTAATAACATGAAAGCCCAAAGCTTTGTAAAAAGCTCTCTGCTAAACTTGGCAAACTGAACTTGTTTTTTCCGAGCTTAGCAAACTTGACGTTTTTTCTTCCGAGCTCGGTGAACTGGACTTATTTTCTTCCGAGCTCAGCGAACTAGACTTTTTTTTTCTGAGACAGTGAACTGGACTTATTTTGTTCCGAGCTTGGCAAACTAGACTTATTTTTTTCTGAGACAGTGAAATGAACTTTTTTTCTTCCGAGCTCAGTGAACTGGACTCATTTTCTTCCGAGACAGTTAACTGGATTAATTTTTTTCCCAGGCGTTGATTTATGTATTACTTATGTAAGAACTTTTCTCAGTTAAAAGTGGAGGAAAAATTACTGTTGGATCAAAACTTGTCCACAACACTAAGAAAACTCTACTTAAATATAAGAGATCCGTGAATGCCTTAAAAACTGTATGAGAGGTCATGGCTGAAAATAGGGTATGCTGTCCTCATGAGTTAGTACTGATGTTTTTACCCATACAAGGCAGTGCTGTTTAAGAGTGCAGCACGAAGCAAGTTGTCTTTCATGAGTATTATTCTACAATCAAGGATGGTACTCAGTTACTTTATAATAAGTTTTATGTGACAATTTGTTTTAGTCTTATCAATTACCCCTTTCCCATAGTACACTATCTTTATTATTACATTTAATAAGTCAATTTTATAAATTCATACAATTTGAATGCTATATAGTGATAGGGAGCCATCTTAGTCAGCACTGTCTAGCAGTCTATTTGTTTTGTCATGTTGTCATGGTTGTCATATCAAGTCAATAATTTGTCACATTAACATATTTTCTCTCTGCATTTTTTGGGCTTGAGACCGACGTATTACGCAAATTGGCGGATGCGGCTGTATTAAAAATTTGTCTAAAGTGATATTCATTGCACGTATTAATCTTAACAGAACTGCGAATCTTGTAGATGATTGATTAATATAATTTGACCTTAATTACGAACGCAAACTAGTTTATTATTTTTAAATGAAAACACATGCGAAATTAACTGTAGATCGTAAAAGATTTTTCCAATGTCTGTTACGTTTGTACATCTAATATTAAAAAAAAAAATTATATTATCCATGATGATACCAGTACATACTTATTCGGTAGTACTCGATGTGTTGCGGCACCTCTCAAATGATATTCAACACCATTACCACAGAATTACTTACTATAAAATTTACATCAATTTTTTCATAACGAATATTCGTTGTTTTATAACTTACGCTCTTGCAGTAGGGATACTTTAACCTATACTTTTAGCATATTTTTTTATCATAATTAATACGACTTATTCTATGCTTGATGTATATATATGATGTATATACGTATATTACATAAATATAATAAAAAATTATCCAATCTACATTTGTGTTTTGATTTTCTGTACATTCTGATAGTAGCACGTACTGTTTCTACCTAATAAGAATAGTTTTGCAGAACAAACTTTTCAAAAAAATTTTTTTTGGGAACTACAGCATTTAGTGAACTTTTGCAATGTGTAACGTTAGTCAAGTACAAACATGAGGTATGGGTACTCGGTTAAAAGGTTGTATCCGTCGTACAAGTTTGTACTGCAGAGTTACTTGTAGAAGCTCGAAAGTTGATGCACCTAGATTTTCAATAAGCACACACCTCACCGAAGTCTCACTCGCTGCAACTCTGTAATTAAAATATTATTGTTCTAGCTACGTATATATGCCTATTAGGTATTTCTGAGTACTCATTGATATATTTTCTTAAAACATATGCATGCATTTCTTTCTTGTTTTCATTTTCTTTCCTTATTGTACTATACTTTTTTTATATGTAATCTAACGATCTTATTATTCAATTCATATTCGTGCCTTTAATAAAAGTCTTACATATTGATACTTGTACATGCACTTGTCATTATCAATATTATAATTTTTTTATTTTTAATCTATGATCGTTTTTTTAGTCTTGTTACTGCTATATGATAAATCGAGTGTTGCCCAGATGCGTAAATGACTCTTATCTCCTCTCATTCCTTTGATAACGAGCTGGCTTCCGAATTTCTCCGTTATTTTCTATTTTCCTCCTTCTATTAGGTCCCTTATGTCTTCTAGGGGAGTGATCCTAAGCGACCGCCTCCCTTCGAGTAGGTTACTTTTGAGTATGTAGGCACACCGGGAGAATCAGACACTGCTACTGAAATATCCGGGATGTCGTCTGAAGATTTAACCCTCTTCGCTTCATCAAAGAAAAAAAATTCTATATTAAAGCTTGTAGCCTGTTATTAAAATTTTAACATTACGTCAAGTTGTTCAAACTACCTTACAATTTGCTTGTATACTCTGGAAAAAAATGTTAATGTTGAAAAAATTTGCTAGTATATTTCGCTATTTGAATATCGTGGTTGTACACATAGTGCTGCACGCGCTCCTGCATAAAAAGTTATTTATTATTAAAATATTATTTTTTTAAATTTAAAATTATCTCTAGGTATGCCAATTGAATTGACAATAGAAGCTTCCACTGCATCTACTACGATACTACAAAACGCGTGTTGTACTACACATTCTTCACATTGAATGATTAGATCGATATTTATCTAAATAAAATTTTACAAATGAATTAATATTACGTTCGTGGCTTTTATGATTGTAATTTAACGTTTTGTTCGTTTCCGATTTTACTGAAACAATTGTTTGATGTAAACGTGTCATGTCATCGTAAACACAGGTCAATATCAAAATAATTATCGTGTTACATCGTATTACGGTACTGCTAGTGTCCATCTGCTCGATGTATCCATTCGGTATTACTTATGGTAAAAAGCACATTGTATCAAAAGACATACCAAGAGCAACAAAAAAAAAACAGTTTTCTAAGTTGAAATTAATGTTTTTTTTTCGAGGACTTTGAACTTTGAGGGTTAAAACAACTGGCAAGGTACATTGTAATTGTAACTAAAATTAATGTTTTTATATGTTTTACTTTCCATTTGTAAAAAAAATTATGTAGAGAATGAATTCAGATGAAATCTCGAAAGTATTTGATAAACTGATATCTCACTGCTTTTTTTCCTTCAGTTACTTTACATTTATATTAGTTTAACTGTAGTAATAATAACATTGTACGTCTATATAATTTTTTACAAGTATTTTATCATCTGATAATACTATTGCAATTATTTGATCGCCGTAGGGATGTACTTCATATAAAACTTGCTTTTTTTTCAAAAAAGTGAAGGTGGCATAATACACAAACGTTCTCTTTTGTTGTGCAATGATAATTACTTAAACATGAAACATGGGAGTATCTGTTACAAAGATGACATAAAATACTCTCGTTTTCTCTTTGTCTGAAACAAAACTGACACATATCTTTCATATTATTGGATTCTTTCAGCAATAACTTTGCCGTTGTAGTTCTATAATCATCTGGATTGAAGGAAACATCTAAAGCCTGATTCCTACCAATGGCATCCATAAAATACATTATTATTGGACCACATTTGTAGCTGTCTTTTTGATACGGTCGTAAGGTTGTAAACCAATCAATAGTCCAATGATTTTCAGTGAAAACATTTACAATATTCAATTGCTTACAAAGATTAATATACACAACGAATTTCTGAAATAATATTGTTGATTAAGAAATTAAATAATTGATAGTATGATCAATAGGATCGATAAATGTTACTGTTTTTTCTCAACATTGACTTTGAAAATTTCCCAATTGATCTTCGAAGAACAGGCATTAAAATTCTTCCACTTCTAGGAAAATCTATAGTTAGCATTATCCAATCATGGCTTATCGAATCAACAGTTAATTCTTGATTGAAAAGTAGGTGAGTTTTCTGTGTTGGAACGAAGATAGTATTTTTCCACTGTTTTTCATTTATCACGCAAACGGCATCAATTACATCGTCGGCTACATAGGCTGTACTTTGCAATGTTCTAAATTCAGAGGAAAATAGCAAATGTCTGTTGTTAAATAATGTCTTTCTCAAATAGTGTCCTACGGTGAAAAATGCTTCTTGGTTCTTATTATTGTTGTCAGCATAGATTAATTTTGAAAAGTAATACGCATGATTATCAATTAAACCATTATCAAACAATTTGTAAGTTTGACGAAAATAATCTGTCAATTGCACGTCATTTTTTGCACATGA
Organism: Copidosoma floridanum; assembly: GCF_036245765.1. NCBI lineage: Eukaryota > Metazoa > Arthropoda > Insecta > Hymenoptera > Encyrtidae > Copidosoma > Copidosoma floridanum. Next base: position 3,636,748 of record NW_028321910.1, on the reverse strand, counting down.
AATTTTTTTGACATCGTTCTGTTCTATATTAGAAAAAATTTCTGCAATACTGTATTTATTTGCTGAATCAACTGGACTCCCCACATTCATTACATTTATTTTAAAAACCTTTTTATCAGTTCCTTCCATATATTTGTAATAATGTTTTACTTCTTCATTAATCCGCTCATACGTAAGGGATTCATCAAAGCAATTCACTATACGTTCTTTAGTTATTTCTGTCTCCACGTATGAGGTGCAATCATCGATTTTTCTTTTTTCCTGTATTTTTCTATTACGGTTTTTAAGCATACTAGTAAACATTTCTTGGGTGGGTTCGAATTTCATAATTCCACCAACATCTTTTACATAATGCGCAGCTAGTAAAATGGATTTAACATTTTCAAAGTGCAAGCGGGATCTTTTTGGAGTCTTATTACCAGTATACATGCTCCAAATTCGTTCAGGTGGTGCGTTTGAATTAGCTAATATCAAAACTCTTTTAGCAAACCTAGAAATATTTTCAAATGGCTTTTTTTTTCACCATCGAAAATTTCTCCCAATTCAAACCAAAATTTTTCTGGATTTTCTTCCCGTAGGTAGTCAAGATTTATTTCATAACATGGAATTCTGCTCCACTCGTAGTTTAATGTTGACATATAATCTGAATCATGCATGTTTGTCTGCCGTGAAAGATGTTAAAATAACTTATCTAAGTTTTTGTAGCTGTTATGAAACTGTAAACTTAATGCATTTTTCGGTTCAAAGCATTGAAGATGTGCAGAGAAATCTCTTTTAAATCTGTGTCTATCACTAAATTTTTTACACATCTCAATTAGAAAATTTCGACAATCTCTTACAAATTGTTGCTTGAGGAAGACATCTGTTACCTTCATGAGAGCATCATAAACAAATTCATGGACTACTATATTATTATTATGCAGATGATGTGACATATCATTAGGATTCATCATGTTTATGTCAGTGTTTTCCACGTATTCACTATTCATATACATTTTCAATAAATCTTTATAGATAATTGTTGTAACACAAGTAACGATTGGTTTCTCACATTGCAATTTATTCATTACTGCTTGTAATTTAGAAAACACTGTTAATAGAAACAAATAATAGGCCTTATTAATACTACTACTAAAGTAATTCGCTATTTGTGGAATTATGGGGTCTACTTTACTATTGGTATAAAATTTTGGTTCTTCTTTAAAAAAAGGCTGAGACACGACCACAACTGATATAAACGAACCATACAGTAGAAATATGTTAACCATCTAGATGGGCATGGCTTCATTAATGCTACATCCTGACTTCATCTTACAAGCGTCAAATCTATTAACACGAGCTGAACCATTAATATAGTTATAAACCAAATGTGGGATATCTTCAAGAATTTTTGGAAGGTGCATCATGGCATTTTTTAGCATAAATGTTGGATATGACATCCGCACTTTACTGCAATTAGTCCAGGAATCAATTCTACTAATCTTTGTGCTACAGAATTACGAATACCTACCATGACGCTTGCAGTATTAGAACAAAACGCATCAATATTCAAAATTGGGATGTCTTGAGATGTTACAGAATCCAATAATTTTTGCGTCAAAGTCTCAGCATCAGCCTCTACAGTTTCATTCCCATTATAAATAGGTACTATGTCCCATAAAGTATCTCGCACGAGGCCTACTGTTTCATCAAAATATCGTACAACATACAAAACGATTTGCATTGAGTGATATCTATACTTTCGTCCATCATCAAAGTGAATGGGGTCGTTTTCAATATTTCCGATAATTTTTCATGCTGACTAGGTGCAATAACATTTCGTATTACAGAAACTATTTGTTTTCGGTCAAAGTTTTTTAATTTCTGTAACTTAGGGGAATCATCGATTATATGCGAAGGAAAAGGCAACATACTATTACTTAGTAAAAATGCTAACTTTTTGTCTGCATAGAAAGCACTCCATTGAATTTCTAAAGTTGCCTTTTCAATATCGAAATCATGTGTACAAAAATCTACTAAGCTTGATGAATGCATTTCACTTGTCAAGTTACAACTTTCTACAACTTCTTCTACAGCTTCTGGTTGAATCACTGGAATGGGAACGTTGTTTTCATGAAGGTAAGCCTGAAACTTTCTTTTATGATCGTCGCTTTGACGTGCATGCCTTGTTAAATTTCGCAGGTTCGGTCCTAAAGGGATTTTACAAGCTTTGCAATACGCTTTGTTACGAAGAGGATCTTTTGATATAAACTGCTTCAGTAGTGGATGTTTCTCCCACTTTGGATTATACATTTTTGATAAGTTAGCCATTGTAGGGTAAGTTTTTTAAGGTAAAATTTAAGATACTCTAATTTATAAAAAGAAGTAGTGTATTATTTGACGCAACAACTCCATGTTCTGAGGGTTTAAATTTCGTCAATTGTTGATCTAAAGTGCTGCATTTCTTATTAACTAATCTTACTTTCTAAAAAAAAAAAAAAAAAAAAAAATAGCTTCATGGCCATTATTCACCTTGGATGAAGACAGGAAGACAGTCTGCGGAAGTAACCGAGGTATTAGATATATTCAGTAAAAAATCATAGCATAAACATTATTTGGAAAGGAGTAATTTAAAAATATAACTGTTTTTGCTGCTATTTTACTTGTGAGTCAAAGCTTTGCATTGTATTTAAAAATATGAATGTAAAATTCGTATTTTTATTGCTCGTACAATTATCGTCTATATATTTTTAAATAAAACAAAAATTCCCAGAGTGCGGAAAACTTTCTTAGAATTGTTCTGTTATCTTTGATGTACTTTACTATTATATTAAACTTGTCATACAAAATTCATCAACTAGATATTGTAGTAATAGGTATTCACACATTTTTGGTAACTGTAATATTAAATCTAATATAACATTAAATGGTGTAGTAAGTAAAACAAAGTAAGATATGTACAGTTGGGCAAGAAACTACGTAGTACTAGAGGCACAAAAACAGTTTCATACAGAGGAAACGTAGAATTTAGAATACATATCTTCAGGAACAGCTGAAATTTCTGGGAGAATCGTTTAAAATGTTGGCAAAGGTTAGAAATCCATTATTTCAAAAGAGTAAAGTTGCAGAAGAAATTTTTGCACTCATTTCTCTTAAGTTGAATCATATTAAAAGTTATAATTAAAATGAATTTACCTCTACTACAAAAAGAAAATTGATGCATGGCCTACAGGCTCTACAAATAATGATATTGTTTACAGCTCGTATGGTGTTAAAGCAGCCAGAACGAAATTTGATTGCCGCAAAAGAGTAATCATAAAGTCATCACTAACGAATTTAGCGCTATTAGTCAAAAACAATTATTTTTTTAAGAGTGATAATTAAGAGAAAAAGATGGTCTTAGCTCCTGAATGATAGAAACCTTTTATTTTTTAACAGTAAACTAGTTATTTCATTTATTTATTACGTTGGAATGCACCTAATTTGTAACAGTATATTTCAGTAATAATATGTGAAAGAATCGTAAAAATGTACAGTGTACGTAATTAAATAACTTCTTGTAAAAAAAAAATTATTGTAAGTAATATTGTTAGGCATCTGTTACCGCAGGACAACAATTTTGTGATAGAACCTTCCTAATAAATAAATGACTTATTGCAAAAAATATTTGTTTCATCTATTCGAAATTTAATACTGTAACGATATTATAAAGATGCTGAATTCGTACCTATTTCAAAGACACATAGTCAATGTGATTATTAGTTTAAAAACTAAAAAATAAGTTAATTGATGGGTTTTCCAATTTTGCAGATAAAATAATCGGTTTTAAAAAAATTATATCGATTTTGAAATTTTTTGTAACAGCTGGAATTTTTTTATGAACTAATTTTTTACACGATCTTTAGTTTTTTCGCTATGATAAAAAAATTAAATTTTTGGAACTTTGCGAATTGTTCCAATAACTTTTTAAGAACTTTAAGCTGTTTTTAAAGACGGATATTCCATATTCTTAATCCCTGTCAAAAACTGTTTTTGTTGCTGGAATACATTTAAGGGTCATAAGTTATTTTCAAAACGACTCTAAGGTATTCCTTGCATTTTTTGAATGGGGCTCTGAATCAGGTATGTGTTTACACCACAATATTATAGAGTTGTTTTGTTTTAAGTAAAGGTTAAAAAAAATGTTAGGACTCATAATCTGATAGCTACATTTGTTTCTGACATACATGAAATAATTAAATAAAAACTTTCAATAGTAATGTGTCTAAAGTTTGGATGTATCTGAAGTTTCTACGTTGGATTCCAACAAAAATCCAACGAATAAAATTTTTCTTAAATAACGTTGTTCACGAGGGAAGGGGTTTTATGCTGCTCCCAATCCAGTTCAGTCGTGTAGAGGTGGAAGTGGTTTACGGCGGAAAATAAATATAACGCAAATGTGCAATAAAAATATTTACAATATATTGACAGTGCTTAAATTATGAAAATGTGCTCAAGTGAAGGCAAGCGGAGAGAAGCTTTCTCTGCCGCCGCGGCGCGCTAACTAACATACTATGCTCGCAGAGCAATATTTATAGAGACAAAAGTTAAAGTAGAAATTCTAGTACATTGATAAATAAAGGTACAAGAGTAAAGGTAAAACGGTCTCTTGGGCATTGCAAATGTACGCGATGATAAAGGCGTATGATCGGAAAATTACTTCAACTTTAATACAAGAATAACAAACGTGACGCAATTTGAATTTAGAAAAGGTTTGTCGGCAAATATTCAGGTACAAAACTGAACAAACGTTAATAACCCAATACAAAATCTTGAATGGACTTACATTTAACTATAAAAGTATTAAGCTTCAATTCTAACAATACAAATAGCAAAAACGTTATGTGTATGTAAATATCGTATAACAACGGATTTATGGTATGATTACAGTTATTTGCAACTATCAATCAGTTAGCCAGTAATAGGAAGATGTAGAATATATTATTCTTACCTACGTAGATCTACTGGAATGATCATATACTAGAAGTATAAGCGCCCGAATACATAACCTCAAAGAGTATTCAACATTTAAGGTGTGGAAGATGTAAACATCCGATATGCTGTCCAGATACTTAATCATTAGCCACTAAAATTGGTAAAAATGACATTGATAACTTAATTTGCAATATAATAAAATAACGTTAGAAATTTCAAGCTCTGGAACCTTACCTTACAATGGTAGACGCCTTTGAATAGCCAAGAATTTCGAAAACCCACTTTTTTGGCTGTATTTGCATCAACAAATTTGTATCAAATAACATTTCTTAGTTAGGGTATATTGATGATTGTGTTCCACTAGCCATTAGTTGACATATTAAATAACATACATTATCAAGTTTGCGTATAAATAAAGTACCAAAATTATTTTAGACTCTCGCAAAACAAACCTTACTTCGATACGCATGCTTAGAATAGCCAAAAATTGGAACAGCCTTTTATTTTCAACGATACTTTTCAATTCGCAAGTAATAAAACAAAAGTTGTTTCTTGAATCTCGTATACTAGATAAGTAGTACAAACATCCCCAAACAGAACCTTTATTCATAAGTTGTATGTATTTTTAGTCTAGAAAATAATTTGTAATTCAAGAATATTTGGTAACAATTAAGTATAACAAAAATAGTAAGTGTAATTTTGATATAAATGTCTATACTAGTATTACAGTCGTACCGAAGTACAAGAATAAATATATTAATTATTTTATCACTGGTAAATCCAACGATGGGTATTTCAAAGGTCTTAAGCAATGTGAGGCTACCCTATAAAAAATATCAAAGTCGAATCGATATAAGGTCAAGTTCCAATTACCGCTCAGCTGAACTTTTTGTGAATACAAAGATTATGCATTTGATCACGTATAAGGGAGAAATATGTCAGTTCACTTAATATTTGTCAAAAGATCGTGTTTATTAAGTAATTATAAAGCTAATTTTTATAAAAAAAAAATGGAAATTTGATGAGCGCCAGTTAGGACATTTCGTCTGCTTAGCTGAGCGGTAATTATGACATTTACCTTATCGAAATAACAGAAATAATAAAAGATTTTTCATTTTTTTATTACTGGCCAATCGACTAATATTTTTAATTAACTTCAATCATACCATGAATCTGTTGTGTTGTATGATAAATAATTATTGACGTAAGGAAAAAAAATTTTTTTCTTTGAATTTTTGTAGAGATCCAACGTTTTAAGCTTTAGATGTATAAGAGTTGGTTTTACACCAGTTTGAATCACAAAAATGTAAAAAATTTTAAATCAATAAAATTATGAAGAAAAGTAACAGGGAGTGCGTTACATATTAAAAACAAAGAGCGTATATAGAAAGTCATTATTACCATCCGAAAAAGCATTTTCAACGTTAAAAACGCTTTTAGATACATGGCAAAGCCAGTTTTTCCGGTATGACTTAAAATATGAAGTTAATACCTACGTAAAATTAGTGACTAGCTAGCTAATATATTTTTACAGCTGTGCACATAGTTCAAAAATTTTTTAACACTGTAAATCAAAATGTGTAATTTCAACCCATTTTTTTAAGGGTCTGCCCAAAAATAACGGGCCACCGAGGGCTCTAAAGGCATTTTTTACCAAAAACACTCGATGTTCAGATAAATTCAAAGCAATTCAAAATGGTAAAAAAAAATCTAAACATAGAAATCCATAGATTTTTTCCCTGCTGTATCCGATGATGTGGTCAGTTTTGTCTGCAAATGCCGTTTTTAAAGTTAGAATTGAGTTTTACAGTTCAAATCAACTTTTCAACGTAAGGTGGAACTCTAATCACAGAAATAATACCGCCAATCGATAGAAAAGGTTAAAATCTATCGAAAATGACTTCTTGAAAGATGAAAAAATAATTTTTAGACTTGCTGCAATAATAAAAGTAAAAGCAGATTGGTGCGTGAAGCGCGCACGGGACGACACGATGCGGTGCGCCAACATGCGGTCTTGATTCACGTCGGTAAAATACGACCAAAATGACTTTGGACAACATTTACTAAGCCTCAATCTAAATTTTCTGACGATTTGTTACGTAATTTTGTTCTTGTTTGTACATTATTTTGCTTATTCAAAACAGAAAATGATAGACAAATTAATTTTTTTTTATTTCCACTGCAACTCCAGTTCAGGCAATATTTAAATAATTAAGGTTAAGTGATTATGCAGGTATATTTGGTTTTTTTTTAAATATTTAATTGTCTTAGTTTTATGTTTTAGTTACTTTTTGTAATAATTTTAAACAAATGGGCACGTTCAGCTATCACCGTATATTAATTTGTATTTTTTCCTCTTTTTTTCCTTAAATAAAGCCAATAGTCTAGTAGATAATTATTCAGAGAAAGAAAGTTTATTAAGTATAAATCATACGCAAATAAAAACACATCTAACAGGATAACTTTTGAGTGTTTGGTAAAGTTGTAAACATAATGAAAAGTCAAACACAGGGAACAAACCAAACGAAACGAAACAAACAAATGTATAGTGACAATCGAACGTGCCCTGAGTTTTTAAGCTGAATGTCTTTGGCAGTATTTTTATTTTTATTAAAAGGTTTGTTCTGACATCCATTTTGTATAATAATAACAATACTGAATTAGCACTTTGCATTTATCACAGGTTTATATACGACTTGAAAAATATTTGAAACTAGGTTATATATAAATAGTGAGATGGTTTGAAATCGTTGCTGTAATCCTCTGAGAGAAAATGCAAAGCACTCAAAAACCCTTTATACAATACCTTCCAATCTGCGACAATTAGATCGACGTTGGAAACTAGAATCGTTTTAAGTAATGCTTTTATCGAAAATGTTTCTCCTCTATTATTTAAGTTAAAAACTCATTCGTTCATATCAAAACAACAATCTATGCATTTCAAAGCAGCTTATAATTAATTGATAGAGACAGAATTTCTCATCTCGCTCGATTTCTCGGAAAACTATGCTTTTCTCGGTTCGCAAACAGAGACTTTTCAAACTCGTAGGAAAACTACCATTTCCTTCTATCTGGCGCAAAGTGAGGGCCCAAAGTACTTTTCGTGCTTGCGTCATGGGCCCAAAGTGGAATTTTTCTGCCATAGGGCGCAAAGTAGTCACAATTTGTTAAGCACAAAAGTTAATTTTTTGGTGGTGTAAAAAAGTAAAATGAACAAAATGAGCATCAATAGCTTTTTTTTTTAACTACGAGACCAAAAATTTTTTTTTAATTGCAACAATTTTGAACAAACAATAACTAGTGAATCAATAATAGATGTACGAAAATGTTAAATCTAATAAAAGTAACTTGTGGAAACTATCATACTTTTTCATCTGTGGTAAATTTAAAGCAGTTTATTTTTAAAGGAATGTTATGAGACAGTTAAACGAGCAGATATGCTAATACACACACAAGTGAGACATAACAGTTTAAATTATTTAAAGCAAAATACTAATTTTATAAAATCATATAATTGAAATATCCAATAGATTTCCAAAAAAAAAATTTTTAATTTTGGTAAATTTGATTTTTCTAAAATGGAAATTTTTTTTTAACGATTACTTCATTTGTTTTGCAGTCGGGGGGGCAAAGCTCCTTCGTACCCCCCCCCCCACCGGGCGCAAAGTACTTCTCTGCCCACGGGCCCAAAGTAGTTCGCGGGCGCAAAGTACGCCCACGGGCGTAAAGTGAGACTTTGCGCTCGAGTGGCGTAATGTACTATTTTATATAAAAATGTACGCACTTTAAGTTATAAATAGTTAATTTAGAATTTTTAAGTTGCAAAAAAGCCTCAACAGACAAAGGTAGGCTAAGTAAACTAAATTTAATTATCAAAAAATAAGACAACAATAATCAATATAAATGTCTAAAAACTAAGCGTATTCTTTTGAACGGTATATTTTAGTTAAAAAATAAATTTTTTTTTGCTTGTCAGTATAAGATTATTTTGACTTGTAAGGAATGAACATCGATATTTTTTCTTCCAAAGAAATAAGCGTATAACGTTTATAGAGTATAAAGTTGTCTATGGTGTGCATTGTTTTCATGATCATCTGTAGACTTAATACATTACCTGAAAGATTTACTGTTTAGGAGGTTCAATAATTTTTACAATGCAGCCCAATTGAAAATAATGACGTAGTTTCGTTACGTATTTTAGTACGTATTAAAAATACGTCATATAAATACGTAGTAAAAATAGTTGTCAGTTTGGAAACTTTTGTCACCTAATTTTATCATGTTTTTCACAGTCATAAAGTATTTCTATGAAATAGTATATTACGCACCTAGTGAGTGAGGCTAAGAATGTCACAGATTGGGCCAGTGTCGAATTGGGGAACAATTATCTCCTTTCTAATCAGTGTCAAATTGTTACTTGGGCCATCATCTCCTTTTTTAAATATTGTCGAACTGGGATCGAGCGTTTTATCGCATTTGTCAATAAGTGTCGAATTGAGGCCCAGGCTATTTGTTGAGACGTTTTTCCGTCACACTTTACCCAGGCTTTGGACTGGCAGTTTTATAAAATAACTGGCGTGTTTAAAAAATGTGTTTGAAAATTTAATAGATCCGTCGTTATTTTAAAACATATTCTCGTCATTCAACATAATAGATTTTCGTCAGTATAGTAAAACATATTTGTGATCAATTAATATACGTGCAAAAATTTTTTTAAAACATTTTGAATAAAATTTAGTTAAGCGGTTGTTCCTTATTAATAACACAGTATTTGTTCTCTTAAGAATTTTTCTTTTTTTAGTGTCTCTTTGGATTGTTTACCTCTACTGCGCATTTTAATATATACTGCTGCACCTCGTTGCGCAAATTCGCCTTAAATGAGTACGTGTACTTGTCAAGATATAACAGTTGCTTGCCACGTTCACCCATACGGAACTCCATTGCCGTATCGTATGTTAGCTGTCGTTATTACTGAAGGACTAAGAGGGACTAAAGCACTAATAGAAGATATCCCGCTTAGAGTCAAATGTACGAGTTAATAAATATGTATACATTAGTTATGTTTACAGTTCTTCAATGTACAAATAGATGTGTTTACAGTGTTGATGTAGAAGTGTACATTAAAATGTAATTAGGAGATAATAGTCCGAGCCCCAATTTGACACTGATTAAAAAACACGATAAAAAGCTCGGCCCCGGTTCAACACTATTTTAGAAAAGAGATAACAGCCTGGCCCCAACTCGACCATTTCTTTTTTTTTTCAGCCTCAATTCTACATTTCCCACAGATTTCACATAAATCAACGCGGATAACGTAAAATCTAGTACATTTCTTCACCTCCGAACGTAGTGCGTGTACTATTTTACGTATCCTGGTGTTCGGGAAGTCAATATGCCCGAGGCGCAGTGGACGGGAATACTCACTTTCCGAGCACCAAGCACGTAAAAAAAGTTTCAAAATATGATTACGACGTGCATTATCATGATCGCAAGACTGCTATCATCCGTATAGTAACATAAATACAGGGGGGTTTAAGTACTTTTACATGAATTTCAGAGGTATTGCGAAAACCAAAAAAAAAAGAAAAAGATTCCACTTTTTTCGAATTCAAGAAAAAAATACTTGAACCCCCCTGTTGAAAAATAACTGCGAAAAATATGATAAAATTACGTGACAAAAGGTTCCAAAATAAAACGTATTTGCACTACGTATTTATATGACGTATTTTTGATACGTACTCAAATACGTAACGAAATTACGTCATTACTTTTAATTGTCAGAGAGACCAGTGAAACTTTATAGTTGAAAACATATATAGTTCAAAGTCTCACCATTTTCTCTGCATGTTGAGAAAATCATTCATCCTCCTTATGAAACTTATGTTATTTTTGGTGTTTTGCAATTATGGAACTACACAACTTTAATCGCAGGTGTAAGACTTACTGAATTCAAAACTAAAAGGTTGTGGTATAATAAAGAAGCTACATACAAACCAAATTTAAGCAAAGTTAAATGTAAACTCTATACGGTACTTCATAGATGTATTCATACACTCAAACTTTTTAACGTAGTGGCTACTACTCTAACAACGTTACTGATAACCTGCGTATTTGGGGAAAAGAAAAAGAATAATTTTATTTACACAAAAAAATGTTTTAGCCATGGTAACACCTTTTGCTGAGATGAAACGTACAAGAATATGTGTATTTTGAAAATGTGAGTGTGTTTATTTTACGTAGGTGGAAATATGAGAAAGGGCTGTGTAAGTTGTGCTACGATTTTCATAAAACTATAAGTCTTGTAATTTACTCTTACATTTCCAAAATACATGTATTCTTGTACGTTTTATAGATAATGTACTGTTTCGATAGAGCTAATGAATATTTGTAAATGCCGTAAATCCGTAAATGACACTCTGTAAACATATATCGTTGAAAGTTTCACCATTCTCTCTGCATGTTGAGAAAATCATTCATCCTCCTTATGAAACTTATGTTATTTTTGGTGTTCTGCAATTATGGAACTACACAACTTTCATCGTAGGTGTGAGACTTACTAAATTCAAAACCAAAAGGTTGCGGTATGATAAAGAAGCTACATACAAACTGAATTTAAGCCAAATTAAATGTAAACTCTATACGGTACTTTATAGATGTATTCATACACACACACTTTTTAACGTAGTGGCTACTACTCTAACAACGTTACTGATAACCTGCGTATTTGGGGAAAAGAAAAAGAATAATTTTATTTACATAAAAAAATGTTTTAGACATTGTAACACCTTTTGCTGAGATGAAACGTACAAGAATATGTGTATTTTGGAAATGTGAGTGTGTTTATTTCACGTAGGTGGAAATATGAGAAAGGACTGTGTAAGTTGTGCTACGATTTTTATAAAACTATAAGTCTTGTAATTTATTCTTACATTTCCAAAATACGTGTATTCTTGTACGTTTTATAGATAATGTACTGTTTCGATAGAGCTAATGAATATTTGTAAATGCCGTAAATCCGTAAGTGACACTCTGTAAACATATATCGTTGAAAGTTTCACCATTCTCTCTGCATGTTGAGAAAATCATTCATCCTTCTTATGAAACTTATGTTATTTTTGGTGTTTTGCAATTATGGAACCACACAACTTTCATCGTAGGTGTGAGACTTACTAAATTCAAAACCAAAAGGTTGTGGTATGATAAAGAAGCTACATACAAACTGAATTTAAGCCAAATTAAATGTAAACTCTACACGGTACTTTATAGATGTATTCATACACACACACTTTTTAACGTAGTTGCTACTACTTTAACAACGTTACTGATAACCTGCGTATTTGGGGAAAAGAAAAAGAATAATTCTATTTACACAAAAAAAATGTTTTAGCCATGGTAACACCTTTTGCTGAGAAGAAACGTACAAGAATATGTGTATTTTGGAAATGTGAGTGTGTTTATTTCACGTAGGTGGAAAAATGAGAAAGGACTGTGTAAGTTGTGCTACGATTTTTATAAAACTATAAGTCTTGTAATTTACTCTTACATTTCCAAAATACATGTATTCTTGTACGTTTTATAGATGATGTACTGTTTCGATAGAGCTAACGAATATCCGTAAATGCCTAACTATTGGAATAAATATAAACAGTTAAGTTACTTCTACAATTCCACGTTGGAAGAATTCAGTTTAAAAAATTATTGTTCGACTAGTACACAATTAATTCTCAACAAAGAAGAAAACAAGATTATTTGCAAGCGTATAATTTTTTTACTTTTTTTTAAAATCAAATGTTAAAGTAGAAAAGATATAAATGAATATACGTAGTGGACGACCAATCTTCAGATTGCCTGATCAAACAGTGTAATTGTAGCCGGATTACAATTACTTGAATTTGTCAACAAATTGGATTGCTTACACACACATACACACATACAAACATCATATGCCCAACTCAGATCACTTTTATACTACGTTTGAAATTTGTTTTTGATAGAAATTTTAGGATTAAGCAGTTAAATTTTTGCCTGATAAAAATATAAAGTACTCCGAACATGTTTATAATGTAGGGAAAAAACAACTTCCCACTTACAGTCTTATAACTATAGTCTTATCAGTCAACAAACCAGTATTAATAGTGATCTATTAGTGAGGTATTTTTTGCGTCAATTATGAAATACTTATAATCAAAGTATTCGTAGTATATAGATTATGATTTATATCTTATTTTTGGTACATGAATAAATAATAAGAAGGTCGTCAAAGCATTATGTGAATTAATCAAAAACTAAATGTAAACGTGTAACAGCTCTTATTATTTTTATTAATCAAGAAACTGTTGTTTAAACTTCATGTACCATTCAAACCTGCAAATAATCTATAATGACATTTTTAAAAGCCAGAGAAGGAAGTCATTCCAAAGACATGAGTAGATAAGGAGTAGCTGATATTTCCTCAGACAAAGCCAAACATTGGTATAGAGTCTGCTCATATGTATACAATACTTAATGTATACAAATATTGCGTCATTTATTAGTAATTATGTTATCAGAAATTTAAACTCGATGAAAATATGTATAATTTTGTGTCTGTACTTGTGGAATACACATTTTTACTCAGCTGGGAAAACATTCATTTAGATGGTTGCCAAATTTTAGTGCCTCTTTTTATCACTCTTGTCTTGTCTTGTTATTTTATTTGGCTTTTGGGTACCTAATTGGACTCCATTATGCCACATTTCATGTTTTTTTGAGTATTTAATTTTTGGGACCGTTTTTCATTACTGACTGGGACGGCATGGTAAACACCGAAGAGTTAGGAGCTATCACAGTGATACTGCAACATGTAGAGAAAAAATCTCACAGAGGTGCCGGGAGTGCGTAGAGCGGGAACTGAACCTTAGCCCTCCTGGCGGAAGGCAAACACTCTATCACTAAGCCACTGGTACCTCCTTTTCATCACTCATTGCTTATACTCATAAGTAATATAAATAAAGCAGATGCAGCAACTCCAATGTTTAATTACGTTGTATGCGTTAGACATCACTGGTAGTGTATACGCCAGGTGCCTGTATTATATACACTTTACTTTGTAACGCCGCAACAAAGAAGCTGCATGAACAATTGGTATTTCTCAATAATAAAAGACGATTTCAATGGAGAGACCATCAAATATTTTTTATATATGACGTTATTGTAACCTATACAATGCTTTTTCTCAAAAAAATGATAAAAGAACTTTTTTTTCAAAAAATCTTAAGCTAAACGAAAACGGGTTTTCTCATGCAATGTAAAAAAAAAAATGACTTATAAATATGTATGCTTAAAAGCATAATCTTCTTTTATCATGTATGACTTGCTGCTTTTGTGTTCTGGGATGCTGCATAGTGGTGCGTATCAGTCTCAAACGCGTTCCAAGTGTTGATAAGCTTAAAGTCAATGGATAGATAGTGGAAGTGCCAGTGTGATGCTGTATTGTAATTTTATGATGATGGATGATGATAATGAGGAGCCTGTTTGCCAATTCACAATAGAGAGATAGGCCCGTTTGATTTTGATTACATGATGCGAATACTTCTTAACGCCACGTTATGTGTAACAAAACCAAGCACTTTTTCTTCCAAATAAGTACAAGAAAATAAAAGAACAAAGAAAGAAATGCATATACTTAAAGTGAGAAAACATTGAATTGGTTAGATGATAGGTTGGTACGCTGTAGAACTTTCTTGCTGTGTAGAAAATGCCAAGAGTATAGAAAAAGCATGGAAAAGCAAGGAAAAGAAAGAGACGGTATTCAGGTATGATATACCCCTACGTGAACTTCAGCGACACATAGCGGCCAAAATAAGAAATGAGAAGTTGGTAAGAAATATCAGCAGATTATCCATTCACACAGTGCGGACAATGCATCCATTGTACACTCGAGGCACCTTATATCTGTCGGAACGATTGGTCTACATACGGTCAATGATGTCCTGTAACCTATAATATAACAAAGACGTACTGTCACTTAACAGGTAATTTTTCATCGTTCCGACAAATATAAAGTGCCTTGAGTGTACCAAATATTCTGAAACACATCTACTATACTTAAAATTATAAATGTTGCGAGAATACCACATGTACTTGATCATGTTCGATACAACTAATGTTTATGCTCTTGCCATACTGTGTAGAAATAGAAAAATAGGTCAGTCGATATTTTTCACCAACCCCTCATTTCCTGCCTAGGCTGCCAATTAGCGCTAAAGTTCACGTTGGGATGTGCGTGGTCTATAAAATTCTTTTCATCGTAGGCATTTCCATATTCTAGGTACTTAACGTCGGAGTTCCCAGATTTTTATCGTTGGCCGTAGCTTTTTGCAAAAATTAACTATGGCAAGTAAGTATCTCAAAATTTTTCGTTCATTCATTTCACACATTATTAAGGGAAGACTTTTTCTTTAATTTGACTTTGTTTATATAGCTACGAGCACTCAAAAACTGCAAGCGCAAATTATAAAGAAATACAAAAATCTTCTGGAACAAGCCCAGTTGAAACTTATCAATCTGGAGAATGATCTTCGAGGCTGTAGGCGTAAGTATTTTTGATAAAACGATAGTAATCCTTTATAACTTGGAAGTGTTTTTAACAAATGGCCTAATATATTGGAACATGAATTTTTATTTACTTTTCAGAAGAGGTTATTGCCTTACAAAAAGAGAGGGATGAATTGTCAGGCAACAATGCCGAGGTGTGCAAACAAAATGAAAATTTCTATCATCAAATAGTAGCACTACAGGGCGCTTTGGCTGCAGGGCAATTCCAGAAGGTATAACGTTAAAAGAGTTATATTTTGGTTAATAATTAGTTAACACTTTCTGCATAGCGACACACACGCATCTGATGCGTTACTTCGTTCAAGAGATGTTCAGACAGGACAACCTTTAAATCAGTACTATTTGCATCTCAATAACCCATCTACGTAACTAAAAATTATTGATGTAATTAAAATCAAAAAAATGTATAAACAGAAAATTAACTTATGCGTAATAAATTTTCATTAGATATAAAATAAGTTTGATGCAATAGTTAGTAGGAAACCTCGGCTTTTTTTGCAATTTCTGAGATCCTCGCAGTAAACAACTGCAACCGCAATTTTGTGAACAATATGCACTCCACAGCATAAAGTAAACAAACACAATTCAGAATTCTTTTTCAGAAAAATATGCAGCAACAGCAGAAGCTGAAATAAATTATTGCTAGTTCCATGAATGATCTGATTTTTATCTTAATAGCAGTCCTCAGTTTGACTACCTTTGATCCCTTTCATGACGTTTTTTGCAATAAAGTGAAGACTCGTTGTTTATACTTGCACTGCCAGTTAAGTAAAAATAATTGAAAGAGAGAAAATTAGCCCAATAATATTTAAAAGAATAATCTAAGTACCTGATAATTCTGCAAACTGTATTAATAACATAGTAAACAAGGGCAGGCGATCATTACTTTTTAATCATCCATGCAAATATAATCTCATTCTCACTGCAGGCTTGGCGACAATATGTAAGGCTACGTACTTGGCACAGGAAATCATTGACACACTGGATTTCACTGCAATTCATCACTATGATATGATGATTGGAGAACTTGTCTTCACCTGCACTGCAATCTATATGTAAATAATAGAAATAAATAAAACTTACTTTTAAGACAGGGACTTAAAAGACTGTTTACAAATTACCTATGAATCATGTAGATTTTGTGAGTAAGAATGTTAATGAGTAAGAGAGACCGCTACTTATTAATTTTGTGAACAATATGCACCCCACAGCATTAAAGTAAACAAACACAATTCGGCCTACTTTTTCAGAAAAATATGCAGCAAAAGCAGAAGCTGAAATAAATTATTGCTAGTTCCATGAATGATCCGATTGTTATCTCGATAGCGACCCTCAGTTTGACTACCTTTGATCCCTTTCATAATGTTTCTTACAATAAAGTGAAGACTCGTTGTTTATACTTGCACTGCCAGTTGAGTAAAAATGATTAAAAAAGAGAAAGTGAGCCCAATAATATTAAAAAAAATTATTAAAGTACCTAATAATTTTGCAAACTGTATTAATAACATACTAAACAAGTGCAAGCGGTCATAACTTCCTAATCATCTATCCAAATATAATCATATCCTCACTGCAGGCTTGGCGACATTATGTATGGCTACGTACTTGGCATAGAAAAGCATCGACACCAGCTTTCACTGCAATTTATCACTGTGGTATGATGATTTGAAAACTTGTCTTCACCTGCACTGCAATCTGAATGTGATTAATAAAAATAAATGAAACTAACTTTAAAGACATGGACTTAAAAGACTATTTAGAATCTATACCTATGACTCATGTACATTTGATAAGTGACATTTTGAAAGTAATGACACTTTAAATTACCTGATAATTTTGAAAATCTTAGTAGCGACATACTGAACAAGTGCAGGCCACTATCACTTGACATAGCATTACAAAGAATGTTTGCATACACCATGACAGATTGTCAGAGATACCTCTCATCAGCCATCTAAATACAATTCCATCCTTACTGCAAGCTTCAAGTGAAAATGTATGACTTCGCAGCTTGCACAAGAACTTATTGACACACTGGCTATCACTGCAATTTATCACTGTGACATGATAAATTAAAAACTTGTTTTCACTTGCACTGCAATATAAGTGTAAATAATGTAAATAAATAAAATTAACTTTTGACATGCACTGGAAAGAATTTAGAAATCACCTATAAATCATGTACATTTGATGAGGGACACTTTGAATAAGTGAAATCATTCATCACTTTTCAACTTTGCAAATAATATGCATCATACATCATAGAAGTACACGAACACAGTAAAATTTTGCCAGCTGTTGCCAACACGTATAGCGTACACTTTTATTTATACCACTCCTCCAGGAAAATATGCAGCTACAGCAGGAACCGAAGCAAATCGTGTCAGGAAGCTTGAGCAGCTATCTCGATCTCGGATTACCATTCTGACATGACTTTTGTTTGCAAACACACAAGACGTATATTTTTGACAGGAGCTCGATGACAATCTGGCATTCGGGCATCGTGATGTATTGGAGTACATATATTTATGTGTTTACAAGTGGCTGATAATAAAGAATGGGAGAACCACTGTCTCAGCCGACGACGCTCAGCTTCGGTCGCACAGCTGCGGCCGAAAAGACGTCCCCCTACCACTCTCTCGAGGCAGCAAAGTAGTGGGAGACCCTTTTTCGCCATCCTGAAACAAATACTGGTATAGTCACATATTGCGCATGTGTGCGGCATGTGTTAACTTTAGCAGTGTGTAGCTGCAGCTCGTGCGCGGAAAAATTTAAATAACAAACGTATGCATTTTTACAGTGTGCAATTGTGGCTCAGCGATGTCCATGCGATGTCCATGCGATGTCCATGCGTAAGTATACAATCTCCAATGCCAATATGGGCCTAGTCGCCAAAAAATAGCTTAAATTAAAATAAAAAAACTAAAAAAAAGTATACAACCAACGCCATCCTGGCCCGCAAAATACTAAAAATCCAAAAAACAAATTTATTTAATTGACTTGCTCTACGATTTTATTGTCATTATCGTTAGGTGATCATGAATAAAAATCTATTTATTAATATTCGCTCTGTGGCTGTGCAGCGTATGGTTCTAGGGAGGTTCTCTGGAATTTTCGCCTTATAAATGTATGCGTAGTGGCTGAGGGCTGCATCGTTTGTGAAAGTGAAAATAAGCCGTCTGCTGCGTGCATATTCGTTTACGTTTTGTTTCATCAGTATAAATAACGTCAAAGATGAAGTATTTATAAATAAAAATCAACCTTTTTTCAAATAATGTAGACTAAAGAAGAGAATAATGTATATTTCAATTCGTTATACTTTCAGTGCCACTTCCCTATATAAAAATACTTACCCAATAAAAGGTAAGGTTAACGTATAAGTGTAAAGTTTTATTTATTTTTGCCCTCTAAACCTTTACTAAAAGTAATATAATGTCGAGATGTCAAGACCACATAGCTTTATAGAGTCCATATGTTTTTGTATGTTCTGCTACGTACCTACTAATAAGTATGTAGGCAATTGGTCATCGTGCTCTGGAGAAGGAGAAGAAGAAGAAGAAGAAGAAGAAGAAGAAGAAGATTAAGTTACATGGACTTTAAAGGGTGTTACTAGCAGCCTTCTATGAAAACAATCAAGGACGTGGCAAAACATGAACTCCTGGATAAAAGACAAAAGATCTGTTATCCCTTGGAGTTCTGTTTATTAAACTGTTCGAGCTCATTCAATGGCTCTCTGTACTATCAGATAAGTCTTGTTTTATGTTATTGTAATTTACAAATACACATATACATGTAAGGATTAAACTTTGTGAAAAATTTGTTTTACAGATGCAAAATTGGCTGATTATTCTGATGAGTGTTCTTCTGTATAGTTTGTCTCTGACTTTCAAGAATTACTGCAGTGTCCTGAGTGCTGTGAAATTCTGTCAACCACTGTTTTCATGTGTGTTTCAAGTGCCAGCTGCAGTTGAACGTGTATCCTTGATGTTGTGATGAGAATCATTTGAGTCTCTTAGAGTCTTTCTGAATACCTTAGATAATTAATCAACGATCCTTTGGTATCAGGGACTTCTTCATGAAGAGCGACATAAATTTGATTTACAAATGTACATTACATTGTATATGATTGTTTTTCTTCGATGTACAGAACTGTATATTTAGTATTCAATCGTATGACCTTTTACGTTGATAATTAAGCAAGAGGAAAATGCGAGAACATTAACAAGCCCTCGAATATGAACTCTCCAGAACATCATATTGTCACCGCCCTTGCCTTTTTTTTTTGTTTTGATTGCTCAACTAGTTGTATTCTAGCTTCTTAAGTTTGCAGTTTTTTATAATTTTTTATCATTTACCTCTGCGGGCAACTCAGAAAAATTTCTCCTTGGAACATTCACAGTAGTGTTTATTATTTTAGCTGAAAAAAAAAAAAAAAAAAAAACAATTGTAATGTTTTGAGATTTTTAGATTTGATGATTAGAAAAAATACAAAACTCATCATCAATATTCTGTCAAAAAAGGATTCAGATAATTATGCTATGCTTGAACACTGGCATGTAGACCAAAAATGAAAGTTTAGCCCATCTTATGTTGGTACTATCGTACGAAGACAATGAGACAATTTGTTTCTGTTATTTAAAATAAATTTTACATCTAATCGAGGTTTGATGAAAATAAATAACAATGATAAGTAGCATTTATTAAACGCAGTAAATATAATTTTTTTCAATAAAATTTCGACTGACTTAATAGGCACTACTACTTAATTGAATTTGGTTTCACGAGTCTAAACACGCAACAACTTGTTCATAATTTCCTGTCATATAACCAAAATTGTAAGAAGCTACACAAATATACAAACAGCAGTGAGAGTACTTTAAAACAGCAGTGAGAGTTCTTTATGTGGAAACAAACGATTTTTTTTCATTTTCTGAATGTTAAAACTGTATCAAAAATGCCTGGACCAAAGCCTTCAGTACCGCCTGAAGAAATAAGGCAAGAAATTCTGGAGTTTTTGATGACAAGTGTAGATTGAAAATTTGAAGTGACAACGTTTGGCTTCAGATAAGTGAAGAATTTAAAAAAAAAATAGTACGATTAATTTATATTTAATGGTAAATAGTAACAGACATAATATAGGAGATTTTTACTTGGAGAAGAAAAATCTTATGCAAGAAGTCATACTAAATAATCCTAAAAAAAAAAAAAAAAACAACAATGACAAATCTTAAAAAAAAAGAATTAGGTTTATTGGACAGAGAGTGTGATGTTATTGATGTTAAACATAAAGATGATGATGATGATGATGATGATGATGATGATGATGATGATGATGATGATGATGATGATGATGATGATGATGATGATGATGATGATGATGATGATGATGATGATGATGATGATAACGATAATTATAGTAATATAATTATTAAAAGGAATCTGCTAAAAATTGGTGCAAAATTTGAGTTCACAGTGAAACTTTCTGTAACAGAATGGAATCCTATAAAGCCTGTTAAAACAGTGCATGCAAACAATAGGGCTGTAGAAGTTTTGCAACCAGGATGGGGAGATGTCATCGGTAAAGCAGTATCGGTAAAGTTGCCTTGTTGTTTTAATTTTAAAAGACAGAAAATTAGAAATAACACATGTTTCATTTTTTTAGAAGGTTTTTGTAATGAATGTCAGAATTATTTGCTTGCCAGGGGTTTTAAAAGACTCATTGATGGAGTGGAAGTAGAGTTTGATATGATTACTAATAACTCGAAAGGGATTGTGCACCACAACAAAAGATGCTTAGCGGGTCCAGAAAGAGAGAAGACAAAAAAGACATTACGAACAAAAACACCAAGACAGTTAAGAATAGATGAAGCAGATAATCAGATAGATTACAATAACTGCGCATCTCCTTTTTTGTACGGCCTTGAAACATAATGTAAAGCTGGTCAAGAAGCCAAATATAAAGACTTAGGATAAGTGTGCAGAGAAGATATATTGAAATCTTTAGATAGACTCAAAATAGAAGATCCAGTTTTGAGTGCATACATAAATAAAATTGGGTATAATAAGGCCTTTGCAACGTATTGGTCAAAGGAACAATTGGAAGTTTACAACGATATCTTGATGTTACTCCAAAACCCACTGTCGCTTGATGCTACTGGCTCCGTTGCCATCAAAATTACATTTCCCAGTGGACAGAGTGGTCACTTATTTTTGAGTGCTTTGTGCACTCATATCAATAAAACAATCGTTCCCTTAACCCAAGTTCTCTCTGAAACAAACAACAGTAATTTTCTTTGGTATTGGCTAAGAGATTGGCTAGCTAGTGGAGCCAAAATACCAAGAGAAGTGGTTACCGATATGGGCAAAGCATTACAGCATGGAATATGTATGGCATTTAATAACATGTCATTCAACACGTACAATGAGTATTGCTTGTTAATTCTTTTAGGAAACACTTACTTGAGGCTACATACACAACTAAGAACCGATATAGCCCATATTGTACATGTGGTTGTGAATTGACCATGCTTGGCAAATCACACCTCTAGTAAAGTTCAAGAAATTTACACAAGATGCATTGGACTCTTGTCTACAGTAGACAACTTACCAAATCTCGTTTTATTTCTAAAAAATATATTTACTTTGTGCTATCATAAGCTTTATGATAATGAGTGTGGGAAAGCATTGAAATTTATTAAAGATAGACCCAATTTAATGACACTGTAAACCGTGATGCTACGATAAATTCCGAGAACAATTTTAAGAATGAATTTGAGTGTAATAAAAAAAATCTCAAGAACAACAAGGTAAAAAGCACGGTGGAACAATATGTTAGAAATATTTCACTCAGCGTTAAGTCTCCTAATCTTGACAATAGTGTAGATTATTAAGATCAAGATAATATGTACTATTTACCTAAATTTGGAGATCACTTAATTATTTTATGTAAAGAGTTTCCCAATTGGACCAATGTGATGAACGAATATTTTGAGAATTCATGGATCGCTTCCACTTCTGCAAGATCTGAAACATATTTTCACCATTTTAAAAACTATACACTTAAGAACAAAATACCATAAAGATTAGATGTGCTTATAGCGAAACATTGCAGAGAAATGAACAAAGAATTAAAAACAATTCGCTCTCAACTAATTAATCTCATGCCATTGACAGTAAAGTTTAGAAAAAAAGAAATTCCAGCAGCAGATACCGTACATCTGTATGCTACTGAAGACTGAAAAAACAAAAATCCAGTTATACACGATGGTGATTCTAATTTGAATGATAGTAACAAACATGTTTTTTTTAACAGTAGTGATAATAGTATTACCAAGTTTAATGCGAATGTCCTTTTATTATCATCAGCTATCGAGTGTAACGACGTTAAACCACAAGAAAGTGCAAGCGCGAATACGAGTGAATATGGAGTAAAGCACATCAGACTGCCAGAGCATGATGTGATGTGTGAAGACTTTGAATTAACAACTCCAATAACTAAGGAAAGAATAAATATTCCACAATCAAGGCCTGAGATTAAATCATCGGCATTGGAAGTTCAATGTATTAATTCAAGAGGTACATACCTTAGTGCACAGCCACAGCTTTCTTTACTTTTGCAGCGACCAAAGAACTTCTCAAAAAAAATAAAAGCAGTCATCAAAAATGGTTTGCAATGTAATGCTCGAAAAGAGAATTGTGAGCTCATCAGATTTTCAAATACCTGTCTATTTGATTCCCTCACAGAAGTCTTGAGTAATGGCATCTGTAACAGCAATGCTTTTAGAAGTTTTATAAAAGAACATCAGGATAAAGATAAAACTCTTGAAAATTTGTGTTATCCAAAAACGCTGATGAGATATGCTATTAATGGCCCAAACATTGAACTTTACACATGCTAAGCCTACTTGTTGGCATCTCTATTTACAACTGTAAATAATGAAGTTGACAGTAAATGTAATATAAATACGATGATTGGATGTTTAATGAGAGGATGCGAAAGTTTCACGGAAATTATTCAATGCAGCAATTGTGACAACCAAAAAAAAGTAAGAAAATGTTTGGTACCCTTACCTCATGGTAAAATTGCTTGTCTTGATAATTACAGCAGTCTAGAAAAAGATTTTAAGAAAATTTTAAGGAAAATATTTTAAAGAAAGCTAAAAACTAAGTACGCCTCACAGTAAGTTTTGAGTTAGAATTTTATCTCATTATTGACACCCAAGACATTTATAGGAAATCTTTGTACGCTGAAGAAAAATATGGTATTGACACTTCAAATTTCACTACAAATTTAAATGTCTTACCAGTACAACTAAATGTTGACAATAAACTATTTGTGTTAACAGGAGTAATTAGTTATATAGAAAGTTCTGAACACTTTGTAGCATTTTGCAGATCAGTACACGGTTTATGGCAAGAAAGAAATGATCTGTGTAAAATAAGAAAAAAAATTTCAAATGACTGTGTTCAGATACACTCACTTGTGTATGTCAAGTGTGATCCAGAGTAAATAATCGTTAAAAAAGTATTACTTGTAAATATATGTACATAAACTTTAGTCTCTAAACTTTGTCGATAAGTGATCAGTCAAGAAAAAGTTATGAAAAGAGTGAGTTAAGAACAAGTTTGTTAGTGTAACAAGGGAAATTAGTAATTGTTACAAATACCTGTATCTGAGCACATGTTCCTTTTGTGTAAATACTGTAAATATCCGTTGAAGTAGAGAGTCCTGATGTTTCACGGAGCATGTTTTGAAGATTCCTACGATGGCTTTAAGGACGTTCGGTAGTGATTGAATTTTCCAACGAATTTTTCTGAAATTTTGACCAGACGTTTTTATTAATGTTACAATAAACCAGTCAAAATTTAAAGAGGTTCCTCTGTTTCGTTTTCGAGATATTAAATTTCAAAGTTAAGTCATTTTAACACTGTCGCTTATGGGAGAACTGACTAAATCACAGTTTTAAGCAAATTGGGCCAGTGAATTTGGCCAATTTTTTTATATGTTACAGATAATGTTATTAATTTGATGTATACCAAGTTTTGCGACGATCGTCTGATTTGTTTATAAATAAAAAATTAAATAAAAGCTCGACCGAAACGCAACGGCAACGTCGCAAGTGGCGGGAAATTCAAAATGTTCCAGGATGTTGATCAGTAAAAATCTCAATATTATTGTAGATATTTATGCATTCACGCATAAAATACAAGCTTACGTGTGTGCGTGAGTGTATGTACAGAACGCCCACCCCTTCCCATAAAAAACAACAAATGTTAATAACACGCTATTTATTTTTTTTTTTTAATTTCAAATTTATTATTTCTTCTTAAGATACAATTTTTTTGCACATTACAAAATCACATGCTCATAGTTTGAATCACTCATCTTAGAAATCATCCTACTTATCTGACATCCCATGCTGTATGAGACTTGTCAAATCATTTAAAAATTCAAGTATTTTATTTACACTGGTAGCTCTTTTGATTAAAGGGCTTTGCCCATTTATTAGAAACGATCTTAAACCATCATTACCTTCCATAAATTTATTAACAATAATATTAAAATCTACTTTATAATTACTCATTTATTCATTTTCACTACACTTTTATAATAAATCAGTAACAAATACTTACAGCTTTATCACAAAAACATTGATACACGAACGCTGTCGTAACCGACGCAGCACGCAGCAGACGAGCAGACAGTGTAGAGTGTGCAGAGACACCTGATGCGTGTACATGAACACTCACACATTTAAGACCCGTACGACGTTGCCAAATCTTCATTCATCGCTGGTTTCCCCTCACCGCGCAAATGTTTCCCCCCGCTAACACTACCGAACGTCCTTTAAAGCTTTTTGTGCTAATATTATAGGTACAGTCTTCCAACACATTTCATTAAGCACCTCAGCAAAAAGAGTAATTTGTACGTTGCATACGTACCTATCTGGTTCGGGGGTCTGCTGAGAAGCTGGGGTGAGGTGAGGAGGCATGGGTCCACCCCACAAACTTGCTTTTCCAAAACTTGCAAGGTGGTAAGTGCAAATTAAATCTATTATTTAAAAGCCTATATTAAAGACTTTGAGTAATTCCTTTGAAAAAATTATCTGCATTTATGTTGTTGTTGTTACAGTAAATTATCTTGCTCATCGTTTCTGCACAAGAGAGAGGTGGTAGTAGCACTGATAACAAGTATATTTATATATATATGACACACAAACAAAAGCATAATTTCGTCTGCTACACTGATATCACGGAAGGCGACGTTTTGCCTTATTTCTCTTAACTGCCTTGCAAGCTCAAAGTAAATGGCGCCAGGGTACACCAGCTCTCGCGGCTCCCGGGAAAATTAAAAACATATTAATTTTTAAAACAAACTTTTTTTCAAGAACGACCGTCAAAAAGTATGTTACATCGCATTAAGTTAAAATAACTAAATAATAAAGCGATATAAAATATTTACCGCTTATATTTTACTTAGAATAATGACTTAGATGAAACATCTATAAATCTCATCTACGCATCGACAGAGAAGATTTCTCCGTTAATAAGTAAGAAATCTCTACAGATAAAGCTTCCTCATATATATACTTTAATCCTTACATGTATATGTGCATTTGTAAATTGAAATAAAATAAAACACAACTTATCTGATAGTACAGAGAGCCATTGAATGAGCTCGAACAGTTTAATAAACAGAACTCCAAGGGATAACAGATCTTTTGTCTTTTATCCAGGAGTTCATGTTTTGCCACGTCCTTGATTGTTTTCATAGAAGGATGCTAGTAACACCCTTTAAAGTCCATGTAACTTAATCTTCTTCTTCTTCTTCTTCTTCTTCTTCTTCTCCTTCTCCAGAGCATGATGACCAATTGCCTACATACTTATTAGTAGGTACGTAGCAGAACATACAAAAACATATGTACTCTATAAAGCTATGTGGTCTTGACATCTCGACATTATATTACTTTTAGTAAAGGTTTAGAGGGCAAAAATAAATAAAATTTTACACTTATACGTTAACCTCACCTTTTCTTGGGTAAGTATTTTTATATAGGGAAGTGGCACTGAAAGTATAACGAATCAAAATATACATTATTCTCTTCTTTAGTCTACATTATTTGAAAAAAGGTTAATTTTTATTTATAAATACTTCATCTTTGACGTTATTTATACTGATGAAACACAACGTAAAAATTGCGAATATGCACGCAGCAGACGGCTCATTTTCACTTTCACAAACGATGCAGCCCTCAGCCACTACGCATATATATATATATATATATATATATATATATATATATATATATATATATATATATATATATATATATATATGAGGCAAAAATTCCCTAGAACCTCCCTAGAACCATACGCTGCATGGTCACAGAGCGAATTTTAAAAAATCGAATTTTATTGATGATCACCTAACAATAATGACAATAAAAGCATAGAGCAAGTCGATTAAACAAATTTGTTGATTGGATTTTTAATATTTTGCAGGCCAGGATGGCGTTGGTTGTAAACTTTTTTTTTTTTTTTTTTTTTTTATTTTAAGCTATTTTTTGGTGACTAGGCCCATGTTGGCATTGGAGATTGTATACTTACGCATGGACATCGCATGGACATCTCATGGAAATCGCTGCGCCACAATTGCACACTGTAGGAATTCATACGTTTGTCATTTAAATTTTTCCGCGCACGAGCTGCAGCTTCACACTGCCAAAGTTAACACATGCAGCGCGCATGCGCAATATGTAACTCTACTTGCTGCATATCACCCTCAGGCATTATAAGGAGATTTTATTTATTCATTAATTAATTAAGAGTGTGCAGATAGAAATTTCGACTGTGCAATAAAGTTTAGACAGTGTCCAGTTTTTTAAGCCCCTGTGCAGTTGGAAATACGCTCTTATAAGAGATATATCGCGATCCAACTACGGCCTGCAAATCGACTAACTTTTTTAATTTTTTATACAAAAGTGAGGCATGTGCAGTTCTAATTTTTTGCAGAAACGAAATGTGCAGATAAAAACATGACGCCTAGTATTTTTTTTTTGCACAAATTGATAATTTGCGGGCTGGCTTTCAGGAGGTTATTTGTACTCAAGATTGACCTTGCTATTAAGTGCTGCACAGTATTTCTAGTATAAAGAGTGCATACGTTTCTTGGTCTTGCTATAGCCAACGCATCTCATGCACCCCTATCGTACGCAATTATTAGTTATAAGTAATTTCCCCACACCAAATGAAATACTTCATGTTAAATCCACAATCCCATTAGTTTATTTTAATGTATTTCCATGGCTTACGATTTACTTCTATTTTTTAACCGCTATCCTTATGTAAGTACGTCAATCGTGTTAGGCATAATGATCCTGTTACTTTAAGTATTAGCTCTGTTAAACCTGCGAGATATAGTGTTATTGGACCAATGAGTCTTGTTTTTCAAAGGTAATTGGCAGAAAACTATTTTCAGACTAGATTGTTAATCCAAAGTCAAAGCACATGTCACTTATCTTAATATAGAAATTTAATGACAGTCTGAGTCACCAAAGATTAACCAACGTGTTTCTTTGGGAGACACACTTTAAAATAAAATTCTTAGTAGTTTCTAGCTTATATATTTGATGAGCTTCACTAAAGACCCATCGTCAAAGTTTTCCTAAAAGAGATCTTTGATAACTTGTTACTTTGCAGTAAATACTGCTATAAGATCAACTTATCGTTTAGAGTCAAAGATTTTAGTGTGAAGATCTTTGATACCATGTTTTTTTGCGAAAAACGCTGTCTCATAAGGTTGTCAGCAGTGCAAAGCTAATATTTTTAATAAGCTTAACTTAAGGTTAATTCTTTAAGTTTTCCGTAATTAAATTGTTTTATTTATAATTTAATTAATTATAGAAAAACATTTGAAATGTTGAAACCCTAAAAGCTTTGTAACCTGTAGTAAATGAAAGTAAATAAATGACAAAAGCTGGAGATCGAAATCCAAGGTCAAAGACTGGAGGTTAAATGATGCATAGTAAATAACAATCGTTTTAAGTGGAATAACAATTCTCAAAATATTATATACAGTTTGTTTTACTAAAAAAACTATTATTTTGTTATATGTGTTTTTCTTTAGTATTAGACTGTTGAGGCACTCTGTTACGATAAAAACTGTTAAGTATAACTAGATTTTTAGCAGTATTTACCTAACATTTCAAATAAAATTGACTTATGGCTTGCAATCAAAGTTTCTCGTGCAGAAAACTTCGATAAGGGTGAGGCAACTACTTCGTGCAAAGTCTTAGCAAAGCAATAGCTGACATCTCTGATAAGTTTGACTCAAAGACCAGCATCAAAGTTGTTTGTCCAGCAACGATTTATAACGTTTTTCATGCTTTTTTTTCTTTGCAAAAAAAGTTGTTGGATTAAATCTGTTCTATGAGCAGAGCTCGAGGCCCATTGTCGAAGCTTACTACACGGGGATCTTCGACAACGTGTTACTTTGCCATAATCACTGTCAGATAAACCGTGTTGGTGCATATTTTCAGCTGTGCCTTGCTTGTTGCATGGTCTTTGAGTCAAACTTATCAGAGATATCAGCTGTTGCTTTGCTAAGACTTTGCACGAAGTAGTTGCCTCATCCTTATCGAAGTCTTCTGCACGAGAAATTTTCATTGTAAAACATGAGTCGATTTTATCAGAGATATAAGGTAGATACTGCTAAAAATCTATTAGAACTAGTTGTATTTAACAGTTTTTATCGTAACAGAGTGCCTCAACAGTCTAATACTTAAGGAAAACACAAATAACAAAAAAATGATTTTTGTTAGTAAAACAAACTGTGTATAATATTTTGAGCATTGTTATTCCACTTATAACGGTTTTTATTTATTATGCATCATTTAACCTCCAGTCTTTGACCTTCGGCTTTCGATATTTAGCTTTCGTCGTTTGTTTACTTACATATGGTACAGGTTATAAAGCTTTTAGGATTCCAACATTTCAAATGTTTTTCAATTTTTAATTAAATTATAAATAAAACAATTGAATTACGGAAAACTTCAAGAATTGACCTCAAGTTAAGCTTATTTAAAATATTAGCTGTGCACTGTTGACAACCTTATGAGACAGCGTTTTTCGCAAAAAAACACGGTATCAAAGGTCTCCACACGAAAAACTTTGACTTTTAATGATAAGTTAATCTTGTAGCAGTGTTTATCGCAAAGTAACAAGTTATCAAAGATCTTTTTTTGGGAAACTTTGACGATGGGTCTTTAGTGAAGATCATCAAAAATATCAGCTTGGTACTACTAAGAATTTCATTTGAAAGTGTGTTTCTCAAAGAAACACGTTATCAAAAGTCTCCCTTGACGACGGGCATTAAGTGAAATTATACGTAAAAAACTTGGAGATATTGTTTAACAATCTTTGGTTACTTAAACTGTTATGAAATTTCTACATGAAGATAAGTGACATGGGCATCAACTTTGGGTTTACAACCCATTCAAAAAGTAGTTTTCTGCCAATCACCTTTGAAAAAGAAGACTGATTGGATCAATGGCACCATGAGTAGCAGGTAAAACAGAGCTAATACTCAGATTTACAGGATCATAATGCTTAACACGATTGACATGCTTTCATAAGTATGACAGTCAAAAACTGGAATTGAATCATGAGCTGTAAAAATAAATTTATGGGTTTTAGGATTTAACATGAAGCATTATCACATTGTTCTTTATTAAATCGCAATACTCATTATTACTATTAAATCTTACTAACGACAATAAAAAATCAGTCGTAGTGTCTTTTTTGATTCTAGAAAGATGTTAAAACAAGGATATGGATACGTGCTACTATATTTTGTGTTTTTGAACATGGAACACGAAAAAATTTAAATTCTTAAGGTGGTTCTTCACCTAACCCATTTACTTAAACTTACAGGGAAACTTGAAGGGATTGTTATTAAAATTATAAGGCATCTTCTCTTAAAATTTTAAGTCCCTTTATCAGGCAAATTTTTGAAAACAAGTCAGTCAAAAAATGCACTTTTAACATGTATTCTTATGTAGGTTACTTTTCCATACAACGATATCATGTAATATTTCGTAAAGTAGACTTAAGATCGTAATAGAAAAAGTTTGTAGTGAAAGAAGAACTTTTCAGCTTTCTAATAATATAACAAAAGTTTGGGCTGATCAGGGAATTAGTATACGATATTTAATCGTAAACGAAATGTCTGCCGTGTAAACTGCGGCAACGTCTGCTTGAGTAGGAGCGTACATGCCATTTTCAGAACCTTGCATCAAAAAAAAATTTTTTTATAACTCTTACTCTGACTTTATTAGCTTGTTTATTTGTACGTAAATGCAATGATATTATAGTCAAGTGCCAGTAAAACATATTTTATGTTGCAAATAATAAGCTAATCGAAAATTAGAAAACCACAGGGTCCCGTGTCGCTTTGATACGGCACCATCGTGAAGAACCACCTTAAAATTTTGAAGAAGTTGACCTTACAAATACTAGTTGTGTTGTCTGTTAACAAAGAATACAAAATAGCATATCAAATTTTTTATTAATAAAAAATATTTATGAATAAAGAAAAAGTTTAAAAAAAATCGATTTAAAAAATATTTACATAATTATTCATAGCAAAATGTGTTGTTCATCTCTCTGTACAATAGTTATAATTGGTTTGTGGTAGCTATAGTAAGAAATAAATGTTGTAGATGCGGTTTTATTTTAAAATTTTTAAAAAATTTCGTCTATAGTCATACCACCTATGGTAGTAGATTGATGTTAATTATTATTAATATGTAAATGTAAAAAAATTTTGAAGGAAGTCTATTGAAGGCTGCGAATTCTCATTTTTATAATTAACATTTAAATCGCCAGAAACAATTATAGGCAAAAAATAAATTTTATTGCAACGCAGTAGCACCAATATCTATATATGATAGCAAATTGAACCGTAAAAAGCGACTGATTTCTTTTATGTTGGTATAATATGAACAGCAACGTGCTTAATAATTAAGGTTATATTTAAATGCGTCAATTGTAACCGATGGACGTAAGTTAATACACACGCAATAATGGACGGCAACTGTCATTTCTCTGTCTCTTTCTGTGGCTTGTAGACCACTCACCTTACCTCTGAATTAGACAGACGAATATTCTTACAGTTAGCACCATAAACACGCAGCACTGGCCACTTATTGGCTGGAGGCCTTGCACAGCATGTATGTGTGTGCACGTGCGCATGCATACTTAATTCACTTAACTGCTTGTAGACAAATATTACATAGTACATCTATATATTTTGGCTGGTAAAAACGTAAACTCAACGCTCCTCAGTAAAGAGAGATAGAGAAAGAGAGAAAAGTATTAGTATATCTTTATAAGCATGACAGAAAAAGCGTTACGCTTTGAAAAATTTTCACTGCCCAAGCACAAAATCAAACCTTAAATAAAACGTTTTTACACTCAAAAAAGGTTTTACTATTCTTTTACAAAAAAAGTTATGCGAATAAAAGTACTTTTACGTTTCACAAGAAATAGTTATTCGTCTTAGCAAAATTTAATCTCATTTATAGGAGTCGGTATTCATTGCCACAAAAAAATGTTAAGGATAACGTAGGATCTACAAGTAGTAGGTTTTAGAAACTGGACGAGAAAGTTGTGGTTGAGTTGAGATCTGAGGTCCCAGTACTTGAAAGCAATACCGCAAATAAAATAATTAGGACAAGCAACGAGAAAACTATTCATCATCGGTAAATGTTTAATTTTAATTAACTACAAAATACATTTTGGTTAAAATAATATTGTTTACAGTCGTTAAAGGATTAATATATATAATCGTATGGTCAGCATATGTATTTGTATAAGAATAATTGTGACAGCTCATATTAATAATCCAGAGTGTATATTTTTCAGCTATTAATAGTTAAAAATTATTAAACTACTTATTCATCGGTTCACTAAACGCTTCCCCACACTAAAGTCTATCGATTTTTCGTACAAGACAAAAATGCAAATGGTCTACACTTCTATTAACAGAACAAAAATAATTTTATTTTGCACCCAATAATAGTAAAGAATAGAAGATGCACTCGGTTCACCCTTTTCTAATAATATCTCTGTATTTCGAGCAAGATTCATTAATTATCTGTACTGAGATGCGTCGACTGTTAACTAACCTTTGCAGAATCGGTGACTTCAATAGTTATTTACTTAAAAACTGTGCATTTTAAGGACTTGCACCAGTCAAAACTTGTATTCAGAAGATAATCTTCAACATCTTATCTCAAGTCCATGTAACCGGGAGCCAAAAACCCTATCTGATTCGTGTGGAGTCTGTTTAGCAATGTTGGTTTAACTAACTTAATTAATAATAATGAGTTATGGTATAAGCAGAGAACAAAGCAGTATTGCAAGCGTAAGTATTATTAATTGTGTGAAAAAAGTTTTTTGTGATTAAAACTGTCTGATATGCTATAATGTAGTTAGAATTATCAAGAACGTAAGTGAACGTGATTGCATAATTATATACAGACCAAAAGTAAAATTCGTTAGAAATAGTGTTCTAAAAGGAGTTGTTGTGAAATAGATACAAACAAGTTGCAAGAGATTGCTGCATTGCGATTTGTAAAGCCTTGAATATTTGTATGATTAGCTAAGCTATAGTAGCTATGTTGACCACTATTGCCAGTATAAGTGTGCTCTGATAGTTATGCTGTCTGATAAAATGGCAACGTCGCAAGTAGTCTGAGTGGCAGCACTTTCAGATTTTAAATATATAAATCACATTTATCTGACGTTCAACGATTGTATGAATATATATTGTACTAGCAGCCCCCTGTCTCGGCTTCGCCCGAGACTTACTAAATGGAACACCATAGTGTGTTGACATGTAATGTGAAACATTTTCAGTTAGAAATTTATATTTATTCCTGACACTTCTCAGAACAAAAATTTTCTTACTAAAAACATATTTGTTCGCAATCCATACAGTTTATTTGATCAAATAATAAGCTGTGAAAATTAAAAAAATTTAATTATGCTGAAAAGTATCGTGCGTTCATTATGCCATAAAATAATCGTTGGACATAAGAAGCGGTTGATTATCAGTTTCTCCTATGTAATTTTTAAAAAGGGCTATTTTTTAAGGATGTTAAGATTTTAAGCTCCCAAAAATATATATTAAAAAAAATTTGTTTTCTCTTATCTTACAACTTTATTACCAGAGCAACAAAGTTCTGGAGCTTAATCTCTACATTTTTTATTGCCACAAAAATACAAATATATTTTCTTCTTATTTAAAAACCTGAATTAAGATCTTTAAAGATTTAAGAGATTACTGTGAGGGTAAAATAAAAAGCTGATCTCTCACGTAATGGATTCTTTATTTGTCGATTTTGAGGCTACTGTTCCAATCTCGATAAATTTTCTGCATCAGTTTCTTGACGCCCAAAATTGTGTTCATTAGATACATGTGAAGTTTTCCTTCCAATTCACCCTCTTGCGACCTTTGTGACCCCTAAAGGGTCAAAAATTTTCTGTCAATTTTGTTAAGTTCTAATATATTTGTTGGTAAGGTAGTTCAACGTCCCATTGCCCTAAAAAAGACCGGTGAGTTTTTTAAGTAAACTCTTTCTTGACTAAAGTTTACAGCAAATGTGACTGCCTGGAAACCTCAGGGTGATCTTATCTGGCCTGCTGTTGAAGACCCAGACTGATCGGGAGAAAAATTACAAAGTCCTAAGCATTGGGGCTCGTTGCAGTGCTCTTTCCCAACGTCTCCTGGCATAACGTCGAAGACGTTGGTGTCTAAAGCACCTTTTTTTTGCTGACTCAGTTGTTTTGATGATTTAAGGCGGAGAGATTAGTAGAGATTGGTTCATGATGCTTGCCCGTTGGAGACTCTCGTTGGCTCAAGTTTGTTTTTCCTTAATAGCTGTTAGGTACGCCCAGCGTAGACCTTGGAGAAGATTGGTGATTCCTGGTTACATGCTTAGAGTTGAGGGGGTAATATAGGGTCGTCGGTCACCGGGGTTCTCAGCCTTGCGACGAATTACTCTGCTCGTAACGTCTACCAGTGAATGACTGACTTGGTTAAATAGTGGCTGGCTTTACGTAGTCTTTTAGTCGACGAATCGCCTCCGGAAATGCTAGTAAGAATGTATTTGTTGGCCCGGTAGTTTAAACTTGGGGGGCCCTTAAAACAACCGATGAGATGAAAGGTTAAGTAATGAACGTAAATACTTTTATTGGCCTTCAAAAAGGCCAGTGATAAAATGTCTCGTTATTTCTTATTATTATGCTTGATGATGAAGAGCCAGATGTGGGTAGCTTGACTCTTACCCTCAGAGTCTCTGTGTACGGAGACCGTACATGAGGGAGATATATACGCCGCTGATCAAAATATATCTCGTCTTCAGGTTGTTGCCCGGATAACCACCGCTCGTCGTTAGTCGGGAAAGTGGGCTTGCAGAATACCTTCTCTGTAGGTATGCCGTTGGAACGACCACTAAGAAGTCGGCAGTTGTAGCTGCTTGTACTCCTTAGGGCTGTCTTTCCTGGCTTATATTTGTAATAAAAATTCTCTGACGGCACCAGGCCAGATTGTGGTACGGCCACATTACTCTGAAGTGTTGGAGCAGGATGTAATATGGTTTGACACGTCGCTTGGTATTCCGCCAGAGACGTTATCGGTTAGAATAAATTTTTCATTAGTGGCACTCATCAATCCTCAAGGTTCTAGGTGAAAGAGAAGACTTAGATTACTTCTCCTTCGGAGAAAAGCGTCATCGGTAACCGGGATACCAAACTGCACGTCTCCAGCTACATTGTCGATAAACTGCCATTCAACGAATGCAGAAAAAACTGTGACGCTCCGGCGTTTTATAACCACACTTATTTCATTCTGTTGCAGGTAGCTTCGATTTTATGTCGACGCCACCTGGCGGATCCTACTGTGCTTAAGTGAATAGCTAGCGTATTTTTTCAAAACTTTGAGCGTATTTATTGCTATTGTTAATTAGTTTTTCAAGATAAAAACCATACTTAAACCATCTAGGAAGTGTCAAGAATCGGTATGCAAAATTTCAGCAAAATCGGTTCAGTAGTTTTTCCGGTTAGCGATTACAACGGTTTTAGCGACTTTGCTTTATATATTTGTAAGATGGATACAGATTTTTCTTCTTCTCCTTGGAATAACGAGAATTATTAATTTTTCAAAAATACATGGATGATTCTCTTTACTTACTTTGAAAAAAAAGTACATGTTCCAAGATAAATTTAATTAATTATTAATACATACAGAAAAAAATGTCAATAAGTTTTGAATGTACTTTCCAGTAACTATATAAAATAAGTAAACAACGGGATAAGGCATTATTTTGCCTTGATCTTTCACAAAATAACGCATTTTCTTGCTACTGTAAGTGATATTGTATGCGTAGAATATTCTAAAACTATTTTGATTTTATAAAATTTGTGTAAATCTCTAATCGGTACGTAAGATTAAAAAAAGAACTACTTCTGCCATAATTTCAGACATAAAAAGCACTACTTGTT